>NC_136464.1:78886847-79147342 GCF_902686455.1 Sciurus vulgaris
TNGTGCTCACTGCCCCCGCTCGAGCCTTTAGGAAAATAGTAGAAAGGAAAAGGGTTCATACACACAAAGTCACAGCTAAACCGGGCTCTCTTTGCCAATATCTTGATTCTCTATTTAGAGGACCCAAAAAATGCACCGGAAAAATTCTAGAACTCATGGCCCATGCAACAAACTAGCAACATGCAAAAGGAACACCCATCCATCCCCTGCAGAAGAGTAGTTTCCAACAACTGTAGACCGCTAAGGCAGCACCGCTGAAAGGACTCCAAACAATCCTACTCATAAAACACAAAGACAATGACACAATAGAGCATGTACTATCACAAGAGAGGTTAGGCAAATGTGAATTAGGGGTGAATCCAAAATTGAAAACGAAGCAAAGTGACCCAAAGTAATACATACCACTTGAACACTCATACGGAAAGTTCACATGCTTGGTTCTTCAATTCAAAGACATTAGGTGGAATATTGAATGCAGAAGTCAAGACCCAACTCTGTCTTGTCTGCAGGAAACACACATCACCTGCCAGGGGACTGACAGAATGAAAGCACAGAAAATGGTACTTCCACTCCCCACAAGTGGAAGCCCAAGGCAAGCAGACGTGGCTCTTCTCGTGTCCCCACACGACTTCAAACCACCATGAGACAGAAAGAACAAGGAAGATCACTGCTACCTGGTCAAAGGTATAATCCAACAGGAAACCTGAAGGGCTATCAATAATGATGTTTGGACTTCACTGCCCCCGAGGTGAAGAAACAGAAACCACTCAAAGGAAAATACCCGATGAGTCCCAGGTACATCAGCGTGGGTCACATCAATATACCACTCTCGCAAACTGCAATGCCTTCCACACAACAAATGAACAGTTACTCCGCCCGTCCAATGTACTCTGGATCAAAAGCACTTTGCAGTTGTCCAGGGAATAATTCTTTAGAGAATTATTTATATTATATAATTATATTATATAATTATATTCTTTAGAGAAACACCGACACGTATTGACTGCATTACAAAATGCGCTCTATGCACATGAAGGAGGTTTCCTGTGTATTCAAGAAAGACCTTATGCCACTTGCCTATACATAAATGGAATGTGAGACAATTGTGCTCCATGAAATGAGTCACAGGAGAAAAATCCGTGTTCAATGCCTTCTCTCTTAGGCTGAAGCTAACCCATCCTAAAATATACAAATTGGGGGTGGGGGAAAGGGATACTGTGGTGTTAAAGGGAAGACTAGTGGGGTAGAAAATGAGTAATGGGGAGGCAAGGGAGATAGGGAAGGGGAGAGAATGTGGAATGAATAGACAAAATTACTTTCTTTGAAAGGATGAGTCTATCGTATTCCACCTTTAAGCACATCTATGAAGCACCTATGACAACTTAATAAATAAAGGAGCTGAAGTTAGACCAGCAGAGAAGACGAAGGTGAGATTGAAGGCAAAGGGATGGTGGGAACCAGGGTCTGAAATCCTGTAAACAACATTCAGCCATGACGGCATCAATACGCATCCAACTACCCTGTACACGTCAACAGTTTACTCCTACCCAATCCTCTGCATCTCAGTCCTCCACATGCGTCTCCCTTGGGGATATGTTATTTGCTACTGTAAACTAGTAGGGGCCTTGTGTTTCTTTCTAGGATTATTGTCTTCATTAAAGGACTGTATGAGGTCAGGTGTCAAAAAGGGGTGGGGAAAAGTATTAGAAGGCACCTTACATTTTCTGGGCAGGAGGATCCAGTCAGCCCAGGAAAATAGTTTACTGCGCTCAGGCAGCAAACCTGAAGGCTTGAGAGCGTATGAACGCCGTCACTCTCTGAATTTTCCATGTCATCAAACGATGGATTTTCATCTTCAATCCAGGGCTCAGCGTTCCCTTGGATAATAACAAAACCAAGTAAAATACACATGAAACACTTTGTAATTTAGAATCAATAAAAAGCACAGGGAGGGGAGACCGTCTTTAAACACATTACCATGGTTCCAGTGGGCAAAGGAATTTGCACACGCTTCTCCGTTTCCGCCACAGATATTCTAGGATGAAGAAAAACATGATAATTGTAACGAGCAAGCATTCCCTACTATTTAAACTCAGCACACGCAGATCATTTTCTGAAATGAAATATCCATATATTAGGATGCAGAGCAATGCTTCGTACCAAGGGAAAAATCAGAGGGAATGCCTTGCCTTCTGTTCGATGATAACGGAAAGAGATTAGAAATCAGCAATGTACTACAAAGTAGAAGCTACGCTAACCTCTCCAGCCCAAAGAGTACACTAGGGAATGAACAGGGCACAGCAGAGGAAATCATGGATGAAATTTAAATATATTCAGAAACCAAAGAGTTTATCAAAACAAAATATCCTAATCACTGATAGGCTCTGCAGGCGGTTTTCAGAACAAAGCACATACCACTGATCTCATTCTTTAAAACAACAGAAAGTCTCCAAATAAATAACCGAACGTTGCACATCATGGCCCTGGGACAGGGAGAAGAAAACATCAAAACTGCAAGCCCGACAAGGCCTGAAACAATGAACGTCACAAGCCACATCAATGTCATGGAAACAAAAGATTCAAATGTTTCAACAAGACACACGATTAGGTTCCTCGAAAGAAAGAACAATCCAGTTGACAAACCCTTGGCCTTCATAAGCAGGGAAAGGATGAAAAAGACTCCGTTGTCTACAATATGGGATTTAAAGGGAAAAGTCACCATGGACGAGATCAAACACCCGAAAGAATTGGAAACAGTTTTGAAAACATCTAATCCAATTAAAGAAATTATCAGGAAGATACAGGCACAATTCTAGAGAAAGATTTCCTACCACACGGAGCAGGGAAGACACAGAAAATTTACCCAGATCCAGTTCAAAGCATCAAGTTCAAGATAAAATAGAAATGCCTTCCAACCACGAAATCCCAGGACCCGATGGAATCTCAGCTGTGTTCAACCACACCTTCAATGAAGAGGTAATAAAAATCCTCTCCAACATATTCTATGCAAAAGAAAAGGAAGGCATCCTTCCAAACCCATTTTATGAAGCTGGCATCACCCCGATTCCAAAAGGAGAAGGACCCATCAAAGAAAGAAAACTTCAGACCATACCTCTGATGAACTCATCATGTCAATAATAACATTTTATCACATAAAAAGAAAACTTAAATGCAAACGTTCTTAAGAAAATGCTGGTGCTTCACACACAAAAACACATTAAAGTGATAGGGTACCATGAAAAAGGGTGTTCCTTTTCCAGGGATGAACGGTTGGTTCTAGTGATGGGATTCAGCATACCGATACACATAGAAAAAGGGACGCAGGTGATTATCGCAGAGGATGCAGGAAAAGCACTTGACTAAATAAAGGTTCAAAGCACATGAAAAACAAGGGGGAGTAAAAACATGCCTCAACATTTTAAAAGCTATGCTCTCTAAAACAAAGGCCCGCTTCAATCTAAAGGGAGAAACCTGGAAGCATTCCTCCCAAAGTTGCAAGAGAACAGGGATGCCCGCTTTTACCACGTCTGTACAACGTGGTGCTCACTGCCCCCGCTCGAGCCTTTAGGAAAATAGTAGAAAGGAAAAGGGTTCATACACACAAAGTCACAGCTAAACCGGGCTCTCTTTGCCAATATCTTGATTCTCTATTTAGAGGACCCAAAAAATGCACCGGAAAAATTCTAGAACTCATGGCCCATGCAACAAACTAGCAACATGCAAAAGGAACACCCATCCATCCCCTGCAGAAGAGTAGTTTCCAACAACTGTAGACCGCTAAGGCAGCACCGCTGAAAGGACTCCAAACAATCCTACTCATAAAACACAAAGACAATGACACAATAGAGCATGTACTATCACAAGAGAGGTTAGGCAAATGTGAATTAGGGGTGAATCCAAATTGAAAACGAAGCAAAGTGACCCAAAGTAATACATACCACTTGAACACTCATACGGAAAGTTCACATGCTTGGTTCTTCAATTCAAAGACATTAGGTGGAATATTGAATGCAGAAGTCAAGACCCAACTCTGTCTTGTCTGCAGGAAACACACATCACCTGCCAGGGGACTGACAGAATGAAAGCACAGAAAATGGTACTTCCACTCCCCACAAGTGGAAGCCCAAGGCAAGCAGACGTGGCTCTTCTCGTGTCCCCACACGACTTCAAACCACCATGAGACAGAAAGAACAAGGAAGATCACTGCTACCTGGTCAAAGGTATAATCCAACAGGAAACCTGAAGGGCTATCAATAATGATGTTTGGACTTCACTGCCCCCGAGGTGAAGAAACAGAAACCACTCAAAGGAAAATACCCGATGAGTCCCAGGTACATCAGCGTGGGTCACATCAATATACCACTCTCGCAAACTGCAATGCCTTCCACACAACAAATGAACAGTTACTCCGCCCGTCCAATGTACTCTGGATCAAAAGCACTTTGCAGTTGTCCAGGGAATAATTCTTTAGAGAATTATTTATATTATATAATTACATTATATAATTATATTCTTTAGAGAAACACCGACACGTATTGACTGCATTACAAAACGCGCTCTATGCACATGAAGGAGGTTTCCTGTGTATTCAAGAAAGACCTTATGCCACTTGCCTATACATAAATGGAATGTGAGACAATTGTGCTCCATGAAATGAGTCACAGGAGAAAAATCGGTGTTCAATGCCTTCTCTCTTAGGCTGAAGCTAACCCATCCTAAAATATACAAATTGGGGGTGGGGGAAAGGGATACTGTGGTGTTAAAGGGAAGACTAGTGGGGTAGAAAATGAGTAATGGGGAGGCCAGGGAGATAGGGAAGGGGAGAGAATGTGGAATGAATAGACAAAATTACTTTCTTTGAAAGGATGAGTCTATCGTATTCCACCTTTAAGCACGTCTATGAAGCACCTATGACAACTTAATAAATAAAGGAGCTGAAGTTAGACCAGCAGAGAAGACGAAGGTGAGATTGAAGGCAAAGGGATGGTGGGAACCAGGGTCTGAAATCCTGTAAACAACATTCAGCCATGACGGCATCAATACGCATCCAACGACCCTGTACACGTCAACAGTTTACTCCTACCCAATCCTCTGCATCTCAGTCCTCCACATGCGTCTCCCTTGGGGATATGTTATTTGCTACTGTAAACTAGTAGGGGCCTCGTGTTTCTTTCTAGGATTATTGTCTTCATTAAAGGACTGTATGAGGTCAGGTGTCAAAAAGGGGTGGGGAAAAGTATTAGAAGGCACCTTACATTTTCTGGGCAGGAGGATCCAGTCAGCCCAGGAAAATAGTTTACTGCGCTCAGGCAGCAAACCTGAAGGCTTGAGAGCGTATGAACGCCGTCACTCTCTGAATTTTCCATGTCATCAAACGATGGATTTTGCCCTTCAATCCAGGGCTCAGCGTTCCCTTGGATAATAACAAAACCAAGTAAAATACACATGAAACACTTTGTAATTTAGAATCAATAAAAAGCACAGGGAGGGGAGACCGTCTTTAAACACATTACCATGGTTCCAGTGGGCAAAGGAACTTGCACACGCTTCTCCGTTTCCGCCACAGATATTCTAGGATGAAGAAAAACATGATAATTGTAACGAGCAAGCATTCCATACTATTTAAACTCAGCACACGCAGATCATTTTCTGAAATGAAATATCCATATATTAGGATGCAGAGCAATGCTTCGTACCAAGGGAAAAATCAGAGGGAATGCCTTGCCTTCTGTTCGATGATAACGGAAAGAGATTAGAAATCAGCAATGTACTACAGAGTAGAAGCTACGCTCACCTCTCCAGCCCAAAGAGTACACTAGGGAATGAACAGGGCACAGCAGAGGAAATCATGGATGAAATTTAAATATATTCAGAAACCAAAGAGTTTATCAAAACAAAATATCCTTATCACTGATAGGCTCTGCAGGCGGTTTTCAGAACAAAGGGCATACCACTGATCTCATTCTTTAAAACAACAGAGTGTCTCCAAATAAATAAGCTAACATTGCACATCATGGCCCTGGGACAGGGAGAAGAAAACATCAAAACTGCAAGCCCGACAAGGCCTGAAACAATGAACGTCACAAGCCACATCAATGTCATGGAAACAAAAGATTCAAATGTTTCAACAAGACACACGATTAGGTTCCTCGAAAGAAAGAACAATCCAGTTGACAAACCCTTGGCCTTCATAAGCAGGGAAAGGATGAAAAAGACTCCGTTGTCTACAATATGGGATTTAAAGGGAAAAGTCACCATGGACGAGATCAAACACCCGAAAGAATTGGAAACAGTTTTGAAAACATCTAATCCAATTAAAGAAATTATCAGGAAGATACAGGCACAATTCTAGAGAAAGATTTCCTACCACACGGAGCAGGGAAGACACAGAAAATTTACCCAGATCCAGTTCAAAGCATCAAGTTCAAGATAAAATAGAAATGCCTTCCAACCACGAAATCCCAGGACCCGATGGAATCTCAGCTGTGTTCAACCACACCTTCAATGA
Source organism: Sciurus vulgaris (assembly GCF_902686455.1). Lineage (NCBI taxonomy): Eukaryota > Metazoa > Chordata > Mammalia > Rodentia > Sciuridae > Sciurus > Sciurus vulgaris. The sequence continues at coordinate 78,893,356 of NC_136464.1, forward strand.
AGAGGTAATAAAAATCCTCTCCAACATATTCTATGGAAAAGAAAAGGAAGGCATCCTTCCAAACCCATTTTATGAAGCTGGCATCACCCCGATTCCAAAAGGAGAAGGACCCATCAAAGAAAGAAAACCTCAGACCATACCTCTGATGAACTCATCATGTCAATAATAACATTTTATCACATAAAAAGAAAACTTAAATGCAAACGTTCTTAAGAAAATGCTGGTGCTTCACACACAAAAACACATTAAAGTGATAGGGTACCATGAAAAAGGGTGTTCCTTTTCCAGGGATGAACGGTTGGTTCTAGTGATGGGATTCAGCATACCGATACACATAGAAAAAGGGACGCACGTGATTATCGCAGAGGATGCAGGAAAAGCACTTGACTAAATAAAGGTTCAAAGCACATGAAAAACAAGGGGGAGTAAAAACATGCCTCAACATTTTAAAAGCTATGCTCTCTAAAACAAAGGCCCGCTTCAATCTAAAGGGAGAAACCTGGAAGCATTCCTCCCAAAGTTGCAAGAGAACAGGGATGCCCGCTTTTACCACGTCTGTACAACGTGGTGCTCACTGCCCCCGCTCGAGCCTTTAGGAAAATAGTAGAAAGGAAAAGGGTTCATACACACAAAGTCACAGCTAAACCGGGCTCTCTTTGCCAATATCTTGATTCTCTATTTAGAGGACCCAAAAAATGCACCGGAAAAATTCTAGAACTCATGGCCCATGCAACAAACTAGCAACATGCAAAAGGAACACCCATCCATCCCCTGCAGAAGAGTAGTTTCCAACAACTGTAGACCGCTAAGGCAGCACCGCTGAAAGGACTCCAAACAATCCTACTCATAAAACACAAAGACAATGACACAATAGAGCATGTACTATCACAAGAGAGGTTAGGCAAATGTGAATTAGGGGTGAATCCAAAATTGAAAACGAAGCAAAGTGACCCAAAGTAATACATACCACTTGAACACTCATACGGAAAGTTCACATGCTTGGTTCTTCAATTCAAAGACATTAGGTGGAATATTGAATGCAGAAGTCAAGACCCAACTCTGTCTTGTCTGCAGGAAACACACATCACCTGCCAGGGGACTGACAGAATGAAAGCACAGAAAATGGTACTTCCACTCCCCACAAGTGGAAGCCCAAGGCAAGCAGACGTGGCTCTTCTCGTGTCCCCACACGACTTCAAACCACCATGAGACAGAAAGAACAAGGAAGATCACTGCTACCTGGTCAAAGGTATAATCCAACAGGAAACCTGAAGGGCTATCAATAATGATGTTTGGACTTCACTGCCCCCGAGGTGAAGAAACAGAAACCACTCAAAGGAAAATACCCGATGAGTCCCAGGTACATCAGCGTGGGTCACATCAATATACCACTCTCGCAAACTGCAATGCCTTCCACACAACAAATGAACAGTTACTCCGCCCGTCCAATGTACTCTGGATCAAAAGCACTTTGCAGTTGTCCAGGGAATAATTCTTTAGAGAATTATTTATATTATATAATTACATTATATAATTATATTCTTTAGAGAAACACCGACACGTATTGACTGCATTACAAAACGCGCTCTATGCACATGAAGGAGGTTTCCTGTGTATTCAAGAAAGACCTTATGCCACTTGCCTATACATAAATGGAATGTGAGACAATTGTGCTCCATGAAATGAGTCACAGGAGAAAAATCGGTGTTCAATGCCTTCTCTCTTAGGCTGAAGCTAACCCATCCTAAAATATACAAATTGGGGGTGGGGGAAAGGGATACTGTGGTGTTAAAGGGAAGACTAGTGGGGTAGAAAATGAGTAATGGGGAGGCAAGGGAGATAGGGAAGGGGAGAGAATGTGGAATGAATAGACAAAATTACTTTCTTTGAAAGGATGAGTCTATCGTATTCCACCTTTAAGCACATCTATGAAGCACCTATGACAACTTAATAAATAAAGGAGCTGAAGTTAGACCAGCAGAGAAGACGAAGGTGAGATTGAAGGCAAAGGGATGGTGGGAACCAGGGTCTGAAATCCTGTAAACAACATTCAGCCATGACGGCATCAATACGCATCCAACGACCCTGTACACGTCAACAGTTTACTCCTACCCAATCCTCTGCATCTCAGTCCTCCACATGCGTCTCCCTTGGGGATATGTTATTTGCTACTGTAAACTAGTAGGGGCCTTGTGTTTCTTTCTAGGATTATTGTCTTCATTAAAGGACTGTATGAGGTCAGGTGTCAAAAAGGGGTGGGGAAAAGTATTAGAAGGCACCTTACATTTTCTGGGCAGGAGGATCCAGTCAGCCCAGGAAAATAGTTTACTGCGCTCAGGCAGCAAACCTGAAGGCTTGAGAGCGTATGAACGCCGTCACTCTCTGAATTTTCCATGTCATCAAACGATGGATGTTGCCCTTCAATCCAGGGCTCAGCGTTCCCTTGGATAATAACAAAACCAAGTAAAATACACATGAAACACTTTGTAATTTAGAATCAATAAAAAGCACAGGGAGGGGAGACCGTCTTTAAACACATTACCATGGTTCCAGTGGGCAAAGGAACTTGCACACGCTTCTCCGTTTCCGCCACAGATATTCTAGGATGAAGAAAAACATGATAATTGTAACGAGCAAGCATTCCATACTATTTAAACTCAGCACACGCAGATCATTTTCTGAAATGAAATATCCATATATTAGGATGCAGAGCAATGCTTCGTACCAAGGGAAAAATCAGAGGGAATGCCTTGCCTTCTGTTCGATGATAACGGAAAGAGATTAGAAATCAGCAATGTACTACAGAGTAGAAGCTACGCTCACCTCTCCAGCCCAAAGAGTACACTAGGGAATGAACAGGGCACAGCAGAGGAAATCATGGATGAAATTTAAATATATTCAGAAACCAAAGAGTTTATCAAAACAAAATATCCTTATCACTGATAGGCTCTGCAGGCGGTTTTCAGAACAAAGCGCATACCACTGATCTCATTCTTTAAAACAACAGAAAGTCTCCAAATAAATAACCGAACGTTGCACATCATGGCCCTGGGACAGGGAGAAGAAAACATCAAAACTGCAAGCCCGACAAGGCCTGAAACAATGAACGTCACAAGCCACATCAATGTCATGGAAACAAAAGATTCAAATGTTTCAACAAGACACACGATTAGGTTCCTCGAAAGAAAGAACAATCCAGTTGACAAACCCTTGGCCTTCATAAGCAGGGAAAGGATGAAAAAGACTCCGTTGTCTACAATATGGGATTTAAAGGGAAAAGTCACCATGGACGAGATCAAACACCCGAAAGAATTGGAAACAGTTTTGAAAACATCTAATCCAATTAAAGAAATTATCAGGAAGATACAGGCACAATTCTAGAGAAAGATTTCCTACCACACGGAGCAGGGAAGACACAGAAAATTTACCCAGATCCAGTTCAAAGCATCAAGTTCAAGATAAAATAGAAATGCCTTCCAACCACGAAATCCCAGGACCCGATGGAATCTCAGCTGTGTTCAACCACACCTTCAATGAAGAGGTAATAAAAATCCTCTCCAACATATTCTATGGAAAAGAAAAGGAAGGCATCCTTCCAAACCCATTTTATGAAGCTGGCATCACCCCGATTCCAAAAGGAGAAGGACCCATCAAAGAAAGAAAACCTCAGACCATACCTCTGATGAACTCATCATGTCAATAATAACATTTTATCACATAAAAAGAAAACTTAAATGCAAACGTTCTTAAGAAAATGCTGGTGCTTCACACACAAAAACACATTAAAGTGATAGGGTACCATGAAAAAGGGTGTTCCTTTTCCAGGGATGAACGGTTGGTTCTAGTGATGGGATTCAGCATACCGATACACATAGAAAAAGGGACGCAGGTGATTATCGCAGAGGATGCAGGAAAAGCACTTGACTAAATAAAGGTTCAAAGCACATGAAAAACAAGGGGGAGTAAAAACATGCCTCAACATTTTAAAAGCTATGCTCTCTAAAACAAAGGCCCGCTTCAATCTAAAGGGAGAAACCTGGAAGCACTTCCTCCCAAAGTTGCAAGAGAACAGGGATGCCCGCTTTTACCACGTCTGTACAACGTGGTGCTCACTGCCCCCGCTCGAGCCTTTAGGAAAATAGTAGAAAGGAAAAGGGTTCATACACACAAAGTCACAGCTAAACCGGGCTCTCTTTGCCAATATCTTGATTCTCTATTTAGAGGACCCAAAAAATGCACCGGAAAAATTCTAGAACTCATGGCCCATGCAACAAACTAGCAACATGCAAAAGGAACACCCATCCATCCCCTGCAGAAGAGTAGTTTCCAACAACTGTAGACCGCTAAGGCAGCACCGCTGAAAGGACTCCAAACAATCCTACTCATAAAACACAAAGACAATGACACAATAGAGCATGTACTATCACAAGAGAGGTTAGGCAAATGTGAATTAGGGGTGAATCCAAAATTGAAAACGAAGCAAAGTGACCCAAAGTAATACATACCACTTGAACACTCATACGGAAAGTTCACATGCTTGGTTCTTCAATTCAAAGACATTAGGTGGAATATTGAATGCAGAAGTCAAGACCCAACTCTGTCTTGTCTGCAGGAAACACACATCACCTGCCAGGGGACTGACAGAATGAAAGCACAGAAAATGGTACTTCCACTCCCCACAAGTGGAAGCCCAAGGCAAGCAGACGTGGCTCTTCTCGTGTCCCCACACGACTTCAAACCACCATGAGACAGAAAGAACAAGGAAGATCACTGCTACCTGGTCAAAGGTATAATCCAACAGGAAACCTGAAGGGCTATCAATAATGATGTTTGGACTTCACTGCCCCCGAGGTGAAGAAACAGAAACCACTCAAAGGAAAATACCCCATGAGTCCCAGGTACATCAGCGTGGGTCACATCAATATACCACTCTCGCAAACTGCAATGCCTTCCACACAACAAATGAACAGTTACTCCGCCCGTCCAATGTACTCTGGATCAAAAGCACTTTGCAGTTGTCCAGGGAATAATTCTTTAGAGAATTATTTATATTATATAATTACATTATATAATTATATTCTTTAGAGAAACACCGACACGTATTGACTGCATTACAAAATGCGCTCTATGCACATGAAGGAGGTTTCCTGTGTATTCAAGAAAGACCTTATGCCACTTGCCTATACATAAATGGAATGTGAGACAATTGTGCTCCATGAAATGAGTCACAGGAGAAAAATCGGTGTTCAATGCCTTCTCTCTTAGGCTGAAGCTAACCCATCCTAAAATATACAAATTGGGGGTGGGGGAAAGGGATACTGTGGTGTTAAAGGGAAGACTAGTGGGGTAGAAAATGAGTAATGGGGAGGCCAGGGAGATAGGGAAGGGGAGAGAATGTGGAATGAATAGACAAAATTACTTTCTTTGAAAGGATGAGTCTATCGTATTCCACCTTTAAGCACATCTATGAAGCACCTATGACAACTTAATAAATAAAGGAGCTGAAGTTAGACCAGCAGAGAAGACGAAGGTGAGATTGAAGGCAAAGGGATGGTGGGAACCAGGGTCTGAAATCCTGCAAACAACATTCAGCCATGACGGCATCAATACGCATCCAACGACCCTGTACACGTCAACAGTTTGCTCCTACCCAATCCTCTGCATCTCAGTCCTCCACATGCGTCTCCCTTGGGGATATGTTATTTGCTACTGTAAACTAGTAGGGGCCTTGTGTTTCTTTCTAGGATTATTGTCTTCATTAAAGGACTGTATGAGGTCAGGTGTCAAAAAGGGGTGGGGAAAAGTATTAGAAGGCACCTTACATTTTCTGGGCAGGAGGATCCAGTCAGCCCAGGAAAATAGTTTACTGCGCTCAGGCAGCAAACCTGAAGGCTTGAGAGCGTATAAACGCCGTCACTCTCTGAATTTTCCACGTCATCAAAGGATGGATTTTGCCCTTCAATCCAGGGCTCAGCGTTCCCTTGGATAATAACAAAACCAAGTAAAATACACATGAAACACTTTGTAATTTAGAATCAATAAAAAGCACAGGGAGGGGAGACCGTCTTTAAACACATTACCATGGTTCCAGTGGGCAAAGGAACTTGCACACGCTTCTCCGTTTCCGCCACAGATATTCTAGGATGAAGAAAAACATGATAATTGTAACGAGCAAGCATTCCATACTATTTAAACTCAGCACACGCAGATCATTTTCTGAAATGAAATATCCATATATTAGGATGCAGAGCAATGCTTCGTACCAAGGGAAAAATCAGAGGGAATGCCTTGCCTTCTGTTCGATGATAACGGAAAGAGATTAGAAATCAGCAATGTACTACAAAGTAGAAGCTACGCTCACCTCTCCAGCCCAAAGAGTACACTAGGGAATGAACAGGGCACAGCAGAGGAAATCATGGATGAAATTTAAATATATTCAGAAACCAAAGAGTTTATCAAAACAAAATATCCTTATCACTGATAGGCTCTGCAGGCGGTTTTCAGAACAAAGCGCATACCACTGATCTCATTCTTTAAAACAACAGAAAGTCTCCAAATAAATAACCGAACGTTGCACATCATGGCCCTGGGACAGGGAGAAGAAAACATCAAAACTGCAAGCCCGACAAGGCCTGAAACAATGAACGTCACAAGCCACATCAATGTCATGGAAACAAAAGATTCAAATGTTTCAACAAGACACACAATTAGGTTCCTCGAAAGAAAGAACAATCCAGTTGACAAACCCTTGGCCTTCATAAGCAGGGAAAGGATGAAAAAGACTCCGTTGTCTACAATATGGGATTTAAAGGGAAAAGTCACCATGGACGAGATCAAACACCCGAAAGAATTGGAAACAGTTTTGAAAACATCTAATCCAATTAAAGAAATTATCAGGAAGATATAGGCACAATTCTAGAGAAAGATTTCCTACCACACGGAGCAGGGAAGACACAGAAAATTTACCCAGATCCAGTTCAAAGCATCAAGTTCAAGATAAAATAGAAATGCCTTCCAACCACGAAATCCCAGGACCCGATGGAATCTCAGCTGTGTTCAACCACACCTTCAATGAAGAGGTAATAAAAATCCTCTCCAACATATTCTATGGAAAAGAAAAGGAAGGCATCCTTCCAAACCCATTTTATGAAGCTGGCATCACCCCGATTCCAAAAGGAGAAGGACCCATCAAAGAAAGAAAACCTCAGACCATACCTCTGATGAACTCATCATGTCAATAATAACATTTTATCACATAAAAAGAAAACTTAAATGCAAACGTTCTTAAGAAAATGCTGGTGCTTCACACACAAAAACACATTAAAGTGATAGGGTACCATGAAAAAGGGTGTTCCTTTTCCAGGGATGAACGGTTGGTTCTAGTGATGGGATTCAGCATACCGATACACATAGAAAAAGGGACGCAGGTGATTATCGCAGAGGATGCAGGAAAAGCACTTGACTAAATAAAGGTTCAAAGCACATGAAAAACAAGGGGGAGTAAAAACATGCCTCAACATTTTAAAAGCTATGCTCTCTAAAACAAAGGCCCGCTTCAATCTAAAGGGAGAAACCTGGAAGCATTCCTCCCAAAGTTGCAAGAGAACAGGGATGCCCGCTTTTACCACGTCTGTACAACGTGGTGCTCACTGCCCCCGCTCGAGCCTTTAGGAAAATAGTAGAAAGGAAAAGGGTTCATACACACAAAGTCACAGCTAAACCGGGCTCTCTTTGCCAATATCTTGATTCTCTATTTAGAGGACCCAAAAAATGCACCGGAAAAATTCTAGAACTCATGGCCCATGCAACAAACTAGCAACATGCAAAAGGAACACCCATCCATCCCCTGCAGAAGAGTAGTTTCCAACAACTGTAGACCGCTAAGGCAGCACCGCTGAAAGGACTCCAAACAATCCTACTCATAAAACACAAAGACAATGACACAATAGAGCATGTACTATCACAAGAGAGGTTAGGCAAATGTGAATTAGGGGTGAATCCAAATTTGAAAAACGAAGCAAAGTGACCCAAAGTAATACATACCACTTGAACACTCATACGGAAAGTTCACATGCTTGGTTCTTCAATTCAAAGACATTAGGTGGAATATTGAATGCAGAAGTCAAGACCCAACTCTGTCTTGTCTGCAGGAAACACACATCACCTGCCAGGGGACTGACAGAATGAAAGCACAGAAAATGGTACTTCCACTCCCCACAAGTGGAAGCCCAAGGCAAGCAGACGTGGCTCTTCTCGTGTCCCCACACGACTTCAAACCACCATGAGACAGAAAGAACAAGGAAGATCACTGCTACCTGGTCAAAGGTATAATCCAACAGGAAACCTGAAGGGCTATCAATAATGATGTTTGGACTTCACTGCCCCCGAGGTGAAGAAACAGAAACCACTCAAAGGAAAATACCCGATGAGTCCCAGGTACATCAGCGTGGGTCACATCAATATACCACTCTCGCAAACTGCAATGCCTTCCACACAACAAATGAACAGTTACTCCGCCCGTCCAATGTACTCTGGATCAAAAGCACTTTGCAGTTGTCCAGGGAATAATTCTTTAGAGAATTATTTATATTATATAATTACATTATATAATTATATTCTTTAGAGAAACACCGACACGTATTGACTGCATTACAAAATGCGCTCTATGCACATGAAGGAGGTTTCCTGTGTATTCAAGAAAGACCTTATGCCACTTGCCTATACATAAATGGAATGTGAGACAATTGTGCTCCATGAAATGAGTCACAGGAGAAAAATCCGTGTTCAATGCCTTCTCTCTTAGGCTGAAGCTAACCCATCCTAAAATATACAAATTGGGGGTGGGGGAAAGGGATACTGTGGTGTTAAAGGGAAGACTAGTGGGGTAGAAAATGAGTAATGGGGAGGCAAGGGAGATAGGGAAGGGGAGAGAATGTGGAATGAATAGACAAAATTACTTTCTTTGAAAGGATGAGTCTATCGTATTCCACCTTTAAGCACATCTATGAAGCACCTATGACAACTTAATAAATAAAGGAGCTGAAGTTAGACCAGCAGAGAAGACGAAGGTGAGATTGAAGGCAAAGGGATGGTGGGAACCAGGGTCTGAAATCCTGTAAACAACATTCAGCCATGACGGCATCAATACGCATCCAACGACCCTGTACACGTCAACAGTTTACTCCTACCCAATCCTCTGCATCTCAGTCCTCCACATGCGTCTCCCTTGGGGATATGTTATTTGCTACTGTAAACTAGTAGGGGCCTCGTGTTTCTTTCTAGGATTATTGTCTTCATTAAAGGACTGTATGAGGTCAGGTGTCAAAAAGGGGTGGGGAAAAGTATTAGAAGGCACCTTACATTTTCTGGGCAGGAGGATCCAGTCAGCCCAGGAAAATAGTTTACTGCGCTCAGGCAGCAAACCTGAAGGCTTGAGAGCGTATGAACGCCGTCACTCTCTGAATTTTCCATGTCATCAAACGATGGATTTTGCCCTTCAATCCAGGGCTCAGCGTTCCCTTGGATAATAACAAAACCAAGTAAAATACACATGAAACACTTTGTAATTTAGAATCAATAAAAAGCACAGGGAGGGGAGACCGTCTTTAAACACATTACCATGGTTCCAGTGGGCAAAGGAACTTGCACACGCTTCTCCGTTTCCGCCACAGATATTCTAGGATGAAGAAAAACATGATAATTGTAACGAGCAAGCATTCCATACTATTTAAACTCAGCACACGCAGATCATTTTCTGAAATGAAATATCCATATATTAGGATGCAGAGCAATGCTTCGTACCAAGGGAAAAATCAGAGGGAATGCCTTGCCTTCTGTTCGATGATAACGGAAAGAGATTAGAAATCAGCAATGTACTACAAAGTAGAAGCTACGCTCACCTCTCCAGCCCAAAGAGTACACTAGGGAATGAACAGGGCACAGCAGAGGAAATCATGGATGAAATTTAAATATATTCAGAAACCAAAGAGTTCATCCAAACAAAATATCCTTATCACTGATAGGCTCTGCAGGCGGTTTTCAGAACAAAGCGCATACCACTGATCTCATTCTTTAAAACAACAGAAAGTCTCCAAATAAATAACCGAACGTTGCACATCATGGCCCTGGGACAGGGAGAAGAAAACATCAAAACTGCAAGCCCGACAAGGCCTGAAACAATGAACGTCACAAGCCACATCAATGTCATGGAAACAAAAGATTCAAATGTTTCAACAAGACACACGATTAGGTTCCTCGAAAGAAAGAACAATCCAGTTGACAAACCCTTGGCCTTCATAAGCAGGGAAAGGATGAAAAAGACTCCGTTGTCTACAATATGGGATTTAAAGGGAAAAGTCACCATGGACGAGATCAAACACCCGAAAGAATTGGAAACAGTTTTGAAAACATCTAATCCAATTAAAGAAATTATCAGGAAGATACAGGCACAATTCTAGAGAAAGATTTCCTACCACACGGAGCAGGGAAGACACAGAAAATTTACCCAGATCCAGTTCAAAGCATCAAGTTCAAGATAAAATAGAAATGCCTTCCAACCACGAAATCCCAGGACCCGATGGAATCTCAGCTGTGTTCAACCACACCTTCAATGAAGAGGTAATAAAAATCCTCTCCAACATATTCTATGGAAAAGAAAAGGAAGGCATCCTTCCAAACCCATTTTATGAAGCTGGCATCACCCCGATTCCAAAAGGAGAAGGACCCATCAAAGAAAGAAAACCTCAGACCATACCTCTGATGAACTCATCATGTCAATAATAACATTTTATCACATAAAAAGAAAACTTAAATGCAAACGTTCTTAAGAAAATGCTGGTGCTTCACACACAAAAACACATTAAAGTGATAGGGTACCATGAAAAAGGGTGTTCCTTTTCCAGGGATGAACGGTTGGTTCTAGTGATGGGATTCAGCATACCGATACACATAGAAAAAGGGACGCAGGTGATTATCGCAGAGGATGCAGGAAAAGCACTTGACTAAATAAAGGTTCAAAGCACATGAAAAACAAGGGGGAGTAAAAACATGCCTCAACATTTTAAAAGCTATGCTCTCTAAAACAAAGGCCCGCTTCAATCTAAAGGGAGAAACCTGGAAGCATTCCTCCCAAAGTTGCAAGAGAACAGGGATGCCCGCTTTTACCACGTCTGTACAACGTGGTGCTCACTGCCCCCGCTCGAGCCTTTAGGAAAATAGTAGAAAGGAAAAGGGTTCATACACACAAAGTCACAGCTAAACCGGGCTCTCTTTGCCAATATCTTGATTCTCTATTTAGAGGACCCAAAAAATGCACCGGAAAAATTCTAGAACTCATGGCCCATGCAACAAACTAGCAACATGCAAAAGGAACACCCATCCATCCCCTGCAGAAGAGTAGTTTCCAACAACTGTAGACCGCTAAGGCAGCACCGCTGAAAGGACTCCAAACAATCCTACTCATAAAACACAAAGACAATGACACAATAGAGCATGTACTATCACAAGAGAGGTTAGGCAAATGTGAATTAGGGGTGAATCCAAATTGAAAACGAAGCAAAGTGACCCAAAGTAATACATACCACTTGAACACTCATACGGAAAGTTCACATGCTTGGTTCTTCAATTCAAAGACATTAGGTGGAATATTGAATGCAGAAGTCAAGACCCAACTCTGTCTTGTCTGCAGGAAACACACATCACCTGCCAGGGGACTGACAGAATGAAAGCACAGAAAATGGTACTTCCACTCCCCACAAGTGGAAGCCCAAGGCAAGCAGACGTGGCTCTTCTCGTGTCCCCACACGACTTCAAACCACCATGAGACAGAAAGAACAAGGAAGATCACTGCTACCTGGTCAAAGGTATAATCCAACAGGAAACCTGAAGGGCTATCAATAATGATGTTTGGACTTCACTGCCCCCGAGGTGAAGAAACAGAAACCACTCAAAGGAAAATACCCGATGAGTCCCAGGTACATCAGCGTGGGTCACATCAATATACCACTCTCGCAAACTGCAATGCCTTCCACACAACAAATGAACAGTTACTCCGCCCGTCCAATGTACTCTGGATCAAAAGCACTTTGCAGTTGTCCAGGGAATAATTCTTTAGAGAATTATTTATATTATATAATTACATTATATAATTATATTCTTTAGAGAAACACCGACACGTATTGACTGCATTACAAAATGCGCTCTATGCACATGAAGGAGGTTTCCTGTGTATTCAAGAAAGACCTTATGCCACTTGCCTATACATAAATGGAATGTGAGACAATTGTGCTCCATGAAATGAGTCACAGGAGAAAAATCGGTGTTCAATGCCTTCTCTCTTAGGCTGAAGCTAACCCATCCTAAAATATACAAATTGGGGGTGGGGGAAAAGGATACTGTGGTGTTAAAGGGAAGACTAGTGGGGTAGAAAATGAGTAATGGGGAGGCAAGGGAGATAGGGAAGGGGAGAGAATGTGGAATGAATAGACAAAATTACTTTCTTTGAAAGGATGAGTCTATCGTATTCCACCTTTAAGCACATCTATGAAGCACCTATGACAACTTAATAAATAAAGGAGCTGAAGTTAGACCAGCAGAGAAGACGAAGGTGAGATTGAAGGCAAAGGGATGGTGGGAACCAGGGTCTGAAATCCTGTAAACAACATTCAGCCATGACGGCATCAATACGCATCCAACGACCCTGTACACGTCAACAGTTTACTCCTACCCAATCCTCTGCATCTCAGTCCTCCACATGCGTCTCCCTTGGGGATATGTTATTTGCTACTGTAAACTAGTAGGGGCCTCGTGTTTCTTTCTAGGATTATTGTCTTCATTAAAGGACTGTATGAGGTCAGGTGTCAAAAAGGGGTGGGGAAAAGTATTAGAAGGCACCTTACATTTTCTGGGCAGGAGGATCCAGTCAGCCCAGGAAAATAGTTTACTGCGCTCAGGCAGCAAACCTGAAGGCTTGAGAGCGTATGAACGCCGTCACTCTCTGAATTTTCCATGTCATCAAACGATGGATTTTGCCCTTCAATCCAGGGCTCAGCGTTCCCTTGGATAATAACAAAACCAAGTAAAATACACATGAAACACTTTGTAATTTAGAATCAATAAAAAGCACAGGGAGGGGAGACCGTCTTTAAACACATTACCATGGTTCCAGTGGGCAAAGGAACTTGCACACGCTTCTCCGTTTCCGCCACAGATATTCTAGGATGAAGAAAAACATGATAATTGTAACGAGCAAGCATTCCATACTATTTAAACTCAGCACACGCAGATCATTTTCTGAAATGAAATATCCATATATTAGGATGCAGAGCAATGCTTCGTACCAAGGGAAAAATCAGAGGGAATGCCTTGCCTTCTGTTCGATGATAACGGAAAGAGATTAGAAATCAGCAATGTACTACAAAGTAGAAGCTACGCTCACCTCTCCAGCCCAAAGAGTACACTAGGGAATGAACAGGGCACAGCAGAGGAAATCATGGATGAAATTTAAATATATTCAGAAACCAAAGAGTTTATCAAAACAAAATATCCTTATCACTGATAGGCTCTGCAGGCGGTTTTCAGAAAAAAGCGCATACCACTGATCTCATTCTTTAAAACAACAGAAAGTCTCCAAATAAATAACCGAACGTTGCACATCATGGCCCTGGGACAGGGAGAAGAAAACATCAAAACTGCAAGCCCGACAAGGCCTGAAACAATGAACGTCACAAGCCACATCAATGTCATGGAAACAAAAGATTCAAATGTTTCAACAAGACACACGATTAGGTTCCTCGAAAGAAAGAACAATCCAGTTGACAAACCCTTGGCCTTCATAAGCAGGGAAAGGATGAAAAAGACTCCGTTGTCTACAATATGGGATTTAAAGGGAAAAGTCACCATGGACGAGATCAAACACCCGAAAGAATTGGAAACAGTTTTGAAAACATCTAATCCAATTAAAGAAATTATCAGGAAGATATAGGCACAATTCTAGAGAAAGATTTCCTACCACACGGAGCAGGGAAGACACAGAAAATTTACCCAGATCCAGTTCAAAGCATCAAGTTCAAGATACTAGAAATGCCTTCCAACCACGAAATCCCAGGACCCGATGGAATCTCAGCTGTGTTCAACCACACCTTCAATGAAGAGTCAGTACAATCGCTACAAGGTTGTTCAACATGCGTTCACAAAATGAATGGCTCAAGAAGGAAATCGCGGGAAGTTTTCAATGGCCCTTAGCTTCAAGGGAAAAGAGTAACTCATCCCAGAATCCACTAGATATAATGAAAGCAGTGCTCAGATGGAAGTTCATAAATGTACCTGAAAATCACAGAGATCTCAACTACATTAACCACAGATTGATCTTGAGGTCTTCAGGAAACAAGACCCATCTGTCCCCAAATCAGCCGAGAGGAAGAAATGATATGTATTTGTGCCAAAAGAAGAAATGAGAAAATAAGTTAGCAATAGAAAAGATAAATAAACAAAAGAGTCTGTTCGTGGAGAAGGTCAACCTCTTTGATCAACCCCAAAGCTAACCCATCCATGGAAACACCACGAAAGAAACCAATGAATATGTTCACAGACAACAGCAGTGGATCTTGAACAGAAACCTTTCTGAAATCTAGGGGACTATTAAGGACTTGGTTGAAAATTTCAATGCCAATGAAAGGGAATTCCAGAGACCTGATGGGATGACTTCAACATCATAAAAACTAGAAAACAGAAGAAATGAATAAACTTCTAGACACATGTGACCTTAAGCATTGCAACAACAGGATACTGGAAATCGAAACAGACCAACAGCATGCACTCTATTCAAGAAGTAATGGACAGCCTTCGAAAGCCAAAACCCACCCTGGATAACTTCATGGCTGAAATTTCCCCAAACCTAACAGCTAACACTGATGCCCCTCAGAGAGTTACATGGGGGAGAGAAGGGGAGAAACTGGCAAACACTTTCTATGAGGGCAATATAATCCTCATAGGAAAACCCCATAAGAACATAACAAAAAAAAATTGGTTCAACAATCATCTTGAGGAACACATTTGCCAATCCCTTCATGTGACGATTGAAATCAATTTCAACAACACATTGAATTGGTCATACAACATCGTAATATTGGTTTAATTCCAAAAAGGCGAGGATGATTCAATTCATACACCTCAGTAGATGCAGTGCAGCACACAGAAGATGGAGGAAAAGGACTTCACAATCGTGTCACTAGACCTATAAGAGCCTTTGACAAAATTCCACAGTTCTATATTGCAAAGGTCTTAAGAAACTCCAGATAGCTGGGTACTGTGCAAGCTGTGTATGCCACATCAAAAGGCCATGGCAGACAGAATGGTGAGAAATGGAAAGCATTTCCCCTGAAATCAGAAACAAGTAAAACATGTGCATGCTCACCACTCCTGGATATAAGAGCACATGAAAAGGCACTCAGAGCAATTAGACAAGGGAAAGAAATACAAAGTGAGGGGTTAAATGAAACCCAATGAAGGAATATCACGACCACTGGTCCAAGAAGCCAAATGCTCCATGCAAACAAGTGAAGAGGGGCTTAACTAATTTACTAAAATAACTGAACACAAAGTCAACATAAAAATGTGAGGACTATATCTACACAATTCAAACAAGCAAACTGAGAATGGAATCCAAATAACAACTCTACTCACAAGAAGAGAAAAGCTACACATAGGAACACACCAAAACAAGGAGCTGCTACAGCTATGAACGCAAAATGGCAGAAAAGACAAATTGACATTAGAGGCAACCCAAGATGATATAGAGACCTGTATCACTCATGAAAGGACACACCTAGTATTGGGGAAATCTGTATCCTCACAGTCCTTCACCGAATTTATGCAATCCCTGAAATACTGCAATGACATTCTTCCTGCATGGAAGACGGACCACAAAGAAAGGAAACGTCAGAAAAAAGAGCAATGGGGAGACATGCTCATACCAAATTTCAAAGGATAACACAGATCAAGAGTCAGGACAACAGGGTGATGCCAGCATTAAAACAGACACAGAAATGAGAACTGACAGATGATACAGAGAATAACCCACTAGAGTCTGCAACCAAAACTCTATTTTGGAAGAATCTATTGACATTCTAAAATCTAGTTTAATATTTATGAAAATTCTCTAATTTTTTATTCTAATTTGTGACATTATTTCAATATAACTCACCTGAAATGATAACTTCTATAATGTAGTAGAGAATATAAATTTATGTCACATTTTAGAAATTCAATATCCCTAATTATTAGCTACTTCCTTATTATAATATTATGTAGAAAACTTCATTAAGTAGAATTCTTATTTTCTGCCCCTTTGTTTATGTCTAATGTATCAATCTTTCTTACATTCAAATCTGTAATCTAAGTGTTTCAAGATACACAAAACTGTTTCCTAATTTTCCGTAACACTGAGTGGCAGAAGATATTTAAAACAAACATTTAAATGCATAAGCACAGAAAGTTCTAAAATTTGAATCTTAGATTGTGGCATGATGTCTTGGAGTGGATATTTGAAAACACAACAATGCAAAAACAGTCTGAAATTAATGTTATACATTATGACCACTGAGTCTTTTCTTCTGGAACTGGCTATTTTGTGGAACAAATCCTTCTGATAGATTTAAATACTCTTTCAATGGAAGCATGAAGAAAACATGGGGCAACACCTTTGCAATACAAATTTTGAAAAACATATTTAAAATTTCTAAATTTTCATAGTTCCTAACATTATTCTAGTGTAAAAGTAGAACCAAGGATTAAAGTAGCGAAAAAGCTCTTCCCAAAATAAAATGATACTAAAATATAAAGTGTATCAGAGAGAGAAGGAAACAAAATTACAGGCAATGTGCCATACAGCTTTCAAACAAAAGTCATCATGATAATTATCAAAACTAATTACTTAGAAACTTGTTTAGAATTAAATATTGTATAATTCACATCACTAGAACTTAGGTAAGAATAAGCTAAATGAAACAAAAGAATCACTGTCCAAATTTCATTATCTCTCTACAGTTGGAAAGCTCTATCTAAGGCAATTCTCATATTATTACATATTTTCCAGTATGTTATTTTCCAGGGGCTACTACCCTTAAATGTTTGAAGACTATTTACAATAAAAAAAGAATAATATAAATTCCACACAATAGGTTTCTTTTGCAAAATTCAAATACAATAGAAAATAACACTGCTAATTTTAATGGTACACACTTCACAAAACAAAATTCATACCAAAAACATTAATTTCACAAATGCACACCTTACCTTGATATAAGATTTATTGTTGCTCCCATAGGATGTAGGCCCAGGTTCAACAGGTCCAGATTTACTTGACAATCATTAGAGAAAAAAATAAATTTATAAAATGAGTGAGCCCAGGTTTCCAAAGAAATAAAAGTTGGTGAATATCTGGATATCACTATATTAAAGAGTTTTCTAGACAGATATAATTAACATATGACCTCCTTTTTAAATTAATTTTTAGTCTGTTCTAATCAGTTGTACATGACAGTAGAATGCAATTATACATGTGATAGATCATACATAAATAAAGTATAATTTGTCATTTTCTGATGGTACATAATCTAGGATGACATTGGTCATGCAGTCATATATGTACATGACATAATAATGCCTATTTCACACTACTGTCCTTCCTACCCCCATACTCCCTTTACCTCCCTTCACTCCACTCTTCCTAATAAATTTAACTCTATAATTCCTTAGTTCCCCCTGACCCTTATGGTGAATTAACATCCACATATCAGAGAAAACATTCAGCCTTTGGTTTTTTAGTTCACTTAGCATGATATTCTCCAACTGCATCCATTTACCAGGAAATGTCTCTGTTTTTAGAAGCCTTTTTTTTTTTTTTTAACCTTCTCTACCTCTACTTTTCCCAATCTATGGAATGTGAAATGAAGGCATTCTTAGTTCCATTTCAAAGTTTATGGCCAATATGTTGGCAGAACCTGAGAATTAAGAGAAAATTGTCCTGAAGGTTGAACTGAAAATCCAAGTGATGATGGAAATCACTTTTATTATCTGAAATGAAATAAAAACTGATAACCCAGATTAGCTAGAAGATGCACTCTCCATTCATCCCTCTCTCTCCCAGGGATCAAAGACTAACAGATTAACTTGAAAATGGCAGGTTCAGTTTTTCAGCAAGGAAACTACCTACTGAAAAGAACCTGTTCTTCCCCTTACCCAGAAATACCATAAGGAGTTACCCAATCCATTTTAATTGTTTGAAAGATGATTGTAAAATAGTGGAAAAAAATCATATACTGTTACTGAGAATAATTTTCTCTGAGAGATGGAGACACTATACATTATAAAATCCAACTCATTTTCCTATTCAGAAAAATGGCAAGTAATTCTGTAGGAATGCAAAAACTTAAGGGGAAAGACTACTGGAAGCTGCATCTGTTTCCCTAAGTACAATCTAAGTAACTTCCTTCATGTGGGCTCCCACTCTAAAGACACTGTCCTGTAGGACTCAAAGGCAATCCCCTACTTTGTAATCTTCATCCTAAGAAGATGAAGATTTCTGACTCAAGGTTCTGCTCAAAGGACCAAGAGCAGAAGTTCTATCTCCCGCTCTGGGTAAACAAACTAAGTGGCGTCTCAGTCAATGACCTAACATGAACATGTTACCCAACTACCCAACTGAAGTTTCATGATGACTCTGTCAACTAATTGTACCACTACCCTACCCTACATAGGAATGGTATCAGTGAGCTGGATGAGGGAGAGCAGACATCTATTAGGGGCAATACAACCATGGAGTTCAAGAACTTCAAGTCCCATGGTGCTTGAGGGACTCTAAGCCATCCTCACATTCCTCTGCTCTGAGGACTCTTCCCAGTGGCTCAAATTATTTTAACATCTTTCCACAGAAATGTGGATATTGCCCACTCTCCAATAAAGCTTAAAAGAAGGTAACAACCTACTCAGTACTCCCTGGGGCACCAATTTTTAAATAAGTTTATCTAGATAGCTCCCAATGGTCTCTGTCATTAATGTTTGCTTGGTCTTGATCAAATTGACCACAAAACCTAATATTCTGATTGCTTTCCTCAAAACCCATGCCTGTTAAACTTGGCCTTGCTCCTTTGCAAACTTGTCCTCCTTACTTACATTCTTATTCTCTAGATGAGGATCATGCATAACTTCATTCATATACTTTTCAATTTGGTTCACTTGACATGCTCTCCTATTCTATTGTTAAAGCAGTTAAAACTACACTGTGATTCCATCTCACTCCAACCAATTGACAATATTTGGGAATACCAGTGACAATAAAGGTTGACAATGATGAGGCGTAAAAGGTATACTCATACTTTGTTAGTGGGACTGTAAATTGGTACAATCCCTCTGAAAAGCAGTGTGGAGATTCCTCTAAAATCTAGCAATGAAACCACCATTTGACCCAGTTTTACCACTCCTTGGTATACATACACAAAGAACTAAAATCAGCATATTACAGTGAGGCAGCCACATCAATGTTTATAGCAGAGCAATATCTAAGTTATGGGGCCACCCTAGGTGCCCTTCAACAGATAAATGGATAAAGAAAATGTATATTGATACAATGAAGTATTACTTAGCCATAAAAAATGATTTGATGATATTTTCTAATAAATGGGTGGATCTGAAAACTGTCATTCTAAGTGAAGTAAACCATTCCTATAAAATCAAAGGCTCAATGTTTTCTCTGGTATGTGCAACCTAATCCAAAATAAAGGGAGGGAAGCTGAAAAACAAGAATTGAATTTCAGTAGAATAGACAAATGGGAGTTAAAGGCAGGGACAGGGATGAGCAAAGGGGGGACACTGGAATACAACTGGCACAATTTTTCTATGTACATATATGAATACATCAGTGAAGCCATTGTGCACATCTGAAAGAAATTAATGTAAAAAATATCAATAGGCAAATGGCAGAAAGATCAGTGGAGTAGAACAAGGGGAGCTGGGTTGGGGGGCAGGGATAAGAGGCACTAGGGACTGAACTAGAACAAGACATATTCCATGTTGTATAATCACGTCCAATGACTCCTATTGTCATCTGTGACTCAAAAGAACCAATGAAAAATAAATGAACCAAAATACATACAGAATAGTGAAAGTGCAGAATACTGGGCTAATTAAGGAATCTGAGTTCAAATCTGACTGTGACCACTTACTTTATACAGAAAAATCACTATAATATTTTTAACTTGTAGGTTGTTGATCATAACAATTTGGCCAGATAATTAAACACATTAGGAGGTACTACATGGATCTTTGATGGGTTGCTAAGATTCCTTGAAACCCTGAAATTTACTGGGTTCTTGATTCAGAATATAGAAGAATCTTAGCTGATGGAATTTTTTTTACTATATCAACAGAAACACAAAAAATAGTAGAAGAGAAACTAAAAAATGACAACAGTAAAAGAATAAGAAAAGATTATAGTCGTATAAAAGCAAACAGACTATAAAGAAAGAAGAGTTTAGATAGAAATAGATAGGGGTTGTAACTTGAAGGGAAATCCAAACTGAGCAAACCAAAAACAGATATCAATTAAAATATATTCTAAAGACATTCCAAAAATATTAATACAATGTGCTATAACTTGGCCTACACATCAATATTTCACACTTCCAATAAAATAATTATTCTCCAAGACTTGCTTGTTTTTGTTCATTAAAACCCATGGTCGTATAACTACAGATCTGTTTGATTTTTCCCAAAATATTCAATCTTATAAAAGGTACTGGTTACCAACACATCTATAGAAAATATTAAGACAAACTGGCACTATATCCAGGTTTCTCAGGTAAAATCTGAATCAAAATGAGCACAAAACTGAGATTGAATTTCTGAATTCATCTGATATGAATCTACATCTTGATCTTAATGCCACATTGTTCTCTATCACAGGAGTGAGAGAATGGATTTGTCAGCAAAGCTTGCAGAACGTCAAACCACAGGCCACCTACTTCTTAATTAGGGAATCATGGGACAATCAGTCAAAATCTCTGACAGTGGCTTCATCAGTAAATAATAGGTAATAATAATGCAGATAGTTTCAAGCTTCTGTGATTACTATAAGAAATGGTTATATGGTGGTTGGTGTAGTGGAGAATGCCTACAATTCCAGTGACTTAGGAGACTGAGGCCAGAGGGTCACAAGATGGAGACTGGCCTCAGCATCTTAGGGAGATCCTAATCAACTTAGCAAGACCCGGTTCTGAAATAAACAATAAGAAAGAGCAGGGGATGGATTACTTGCTAAGTGTTCCTGGAACCAAATAAAAAGTGCCAGACACACATGATAGGATCTCTAGCTCAGAACAGAACACTCAAATCTCCTTTTCTCTGTGTGCTACAGTATTTAAAAATATAATTTTTAAACCTATAAAACCCTACCTGGTTGAAGTTTCATTTTTAGAATTCTCATCTGTTATTAAAGAAAAGAGTAAATTTAATAAACAGTATAAAATAAAAAATTAAAAATATAGGACACTGATATTTCTTACAAAGTATTCCTCTGGGATATTCTTCTTGAATGAATATTATTTATTTTAGGGGCAGGCAATTAAGGCATCAAAAACTCTTATGTACCCTTTTTTTGGATTTATCAAATGAAAGGAGAAAGAACATTTCTCAGTGTTTGATTCATAAACTGATGTGTTCATGCCCATAATCCTAAGTGAATGGTGAAAGACCAACAAGAAAAATCATTAGTATATAACTGACAGTGCCAGACAAATACCAGGAATTTTCTGGAATACTGTCAGTAGAACAATTATAAGGAGTAAAGTTATTGGGCCATGGTACAAAAGTGTCTACAGGTTTTCAGTCAAAACTAGTTAGGATGAAACACCTCACCACAAGGAAGCTAGTTCTGTGAGCAGTATACTAGGTAGAGTGCAAAATGCAGGAAGCAGACCAGGGACAATTACTTACAAAGAAAATTCAGTTTTCCATTGAGAAGTGCTTGATAGAAGTTGATGAGGTTATTCTCACTAATCCTCTTTTGCTAATCTCTGAGTTCCAGCTATTTTTTTTCTCTCTCTGTGATACAAACAAGGCTTTTTCTCCCACAGAAAAAAAC
Source organism: Sciurus vulgaris (assembly GCF_902686455.1). Taxonomy (NCBI): domain Eukaryota; kingdom Metazoa; phylum Chordata; class Mammalia; order Rodentia; family Sciuridae; genus Sciurus; species Sciurus vulgaris. The sequence goes on from NC_136464.1 coordinate 78,915,491, forward strand.
CACTGGAAAGATGACTTATAAGTTTAATTACTCTGATTCATATGTAATTGTCTTACAGAAGATTACAAGGAACTACTGAGGAGGCAGTAGCAAGTTGTCAAGGAGGAATACTTGATATGCTAATAATCTTTAAATAGAACCATTAATAAGCTCAAGGAGAAGGAAGAGGAGAAGATGAATAAAAGAAAAGGAGGAAGTGAGGGAGAAGGCAGGAAAGGACAAGGAATAGGAAGTAATTTTCTTGTTCTTGGAAGGGTAGTTTTAATATTGTCAAAATGGACATACTACAAAAATATTACACAGATTCAATTCAATTTCACCAAAAACCAATGACATTCTTCACAAAACTGGAAAATAACAGCTCTAAAATTCATTTGGAAGAACAAAAGATTCAGAATACTCAAATCAATAATAAAACATAATGGAAGAAGCTGAAAGCATTGCAATACCTGATATCAAATTAGACTACCGACCTAAGGTAACAAAAACATCAGGATATTGCATCGAAACATGCATGAGAGCAATGGAATAGTATAGAACATATGGAGAAATCCACATAGTCACCTGATACTTGACAAAGGTGAAAAAAATATACATTGGAGAAGAGATAAGCTTAAAACCAATGGTGCTGAGAAAACTCTATGTCCATATCCAGAAGAAATAGCTTTTGACCTGGACAGAAATAAATCAAAGTGGATCAAAGATAGGAATTAGACCAGAAACTTAGCAACTGCTGAAAGAAAAGACAGCATCAATACTAAAAGTTATTTACTCAGTTACCAAATGACTTAAGAAAACCTTAAACTCAAGAAAGAAAATCAAGAATCAACAAGTGGGATGACATCAAATTCAGCATGCAAATCAAACAATTAGAGCATAAAGACTGAGCATACAGAATAGGAGAAAACCTTTTCCAACTGCTCCTCTAACAGGGGAATAATATCCAGAATATTTAAAGAACCCCAAAAGCCTAACACTGAAAAATAAACAAATAAACCAATGAATAAATGGGCCAAAGAACTAAACGGGCACTTCTCAAAAGAAAAAACACAAATGCCCAAGAAACACATGGAAGAAGTTCAACATCTCTAGTAATCAGGGAAATCCAAGTGAAAACCACATTGAGATTTCATCTCACTTCAATTAGATTGGCAATTTTCAGGAATACAAACAATAATAAATGCTGGAGAAGTCAAGGGGAAAAATGTACACTCACACATTGTTGATGGGGACTTAAAATTAATAAAATCATTCTGGAAAGCAGTATGGAGACTTCTCAGAAGCTGGATATGGAACCACCCAGCTATCCTACTCCTCACTCTTTATTCAAAAGAACTAAATCGGCATACTACAAAGATACAGCCTCATCGATTTTTGAACACTGCAATTCACAAGACTAAGATATGGAACAGGCCTAAGTGCACATCAGTAGATGAACAGATGAAGAAAAGGTGGTATATAGACAACAGATTTTTACTCAGCCATATGAACTAATTATGGATTGCTTGTAAATGGATGGATCTGGAGAAGATCATGCTAAGTGAAATAAGTCAGACTCAGAAAATCAAGGGCAGAATGTTTTTCTCTCATATGCAGAAGCTAGAACCAAATTAAGAAAATGGGGAGAAGTCTATGAAAATGGAAGGATTATCAGTGGGATCGAAGCAGAGGATATATGGGGAGAGAAGAGGCACAGGAAAAGGGAGCGAATCTGAAAGAAAAGAAGTTGATTAAATTATGCTAGGCACATGTAAGAATACACCACAAAAAAATTTACCTGTGCCTTATGTACAAACACAAATTTTAATGATGGTAAATAAAGAGATGGATGGCCAGCAGATTTGAGGAGGAAGAACAATAGAAGGGACTAGGGGAGGGAAAGTGGTACTAAAAATTTAAGTGGAGCAAATTATATTCCACACATGAATAGTTATGACAAAAATAAACCCCAATACAATAATGTGCTGAAAAATAATTTTAACAAAGGTTTAAATGTAGATGCATCTAAGACAAAGGTTAAATATATAAAAAATCATTTTCCTATGCTCAAAAATATCATATTTAAATCATGGACACTGACTTTAACATTTGAATTTTTTTGGTGAAATCATACCATAGAATTTGAAAGGAAAACAAGGATTGAAAGATTGCTTACAATTCAATAACTTAATGTAGTTCTTCCCAGAAAATTTGTATAGCAAAATTTACCTGGTTTGAATTTCCTGACAGCATTCACTTCCAATGCCTTACTTGCTTCATTTGTGTCTTCAAGGGCAGGCTTGATGGGTTCGGAAACAAGATATTATATTAAAATTGTATATATCATACAATATATGGTTAATGATTCTATATAAAAATGGAAATATTTTACCCTGTCTTGAAGACATTTCTTTTGAAATACTGAAAAGTAAAAGGGACATATAATCAATTATACAACAATGTATCAAAAATAACCATAATTTCATGCAGAGTTTGTACAGAAAAGAATACTTATGCATGGTTCAACGATGACTACTTTAGCTTTGGGCTTATTCTTTATGTTTAGGAGAAAAAACATGAGACATACTGCAGAAAAACCAGGATTACAGGTTTAATGAAATATGAAGTTAAGACTCCAAATGCAAGTTTATTTTTCCACTGACCAATTAATATTATAGGAGCTTTACTTGGTGGCACACACATATAATCCCAGCTCAGGAGGCTGAGGCAACAGGACTGCGAGTTCAAAACCCGGCCTCAGCAACTTAGCAAGGACCTAAACAAATCAGTGATACCCTGTCTCTAAATAAAATATCAAGAATGGCTGGGGATGTGCCTCAGTGATTAAGTGACCCTGAGTTCAATCCATGGCACTTAAAAAAATATGTATAGGAAAGTGTGCATTTACCAAAGTAAAAATGGAGATTAGTGTAGCATAAACTGCTCTGTAGTCAGAGGAGGGACTCACAGCCCTAGGAGTAGTGGGACAAAATGTCAAAGCTGATGACAGAATGTAACAGGGTAAGTCATTCATGAAACACTCAGAACCATTTATATGATTATATGGCATGTGTGTATACTGCTCCTAAAATTGCCTCCAATTGATTAAGTAAAAATTATGACATTTGTTGGTTTCTCAATGTCACATTGTGCTTCTATTTAAATTAAAACAAAATAAAGAATATGTGAAAATGTTGATAATTGCAACTCAATAAACAGAACAAGAATGAGCAGACTTCAAGTATATTACCGTCATTGTCCGATGGCTGAAAATCTCCACATACTTCTTTTTTTTCAGGGACATTCTGGGGAGGATGAAAAAGCTTTATGTGTAACAAGCATAACATTTGATAAAATGATTGTAATATTCAGCATTACTACAAGACACATGGGAAAGAACACATGTTTCTGAATCATTCCTATGTACATTCAAATCCCAATTCTGCCATGTAATGACCTACATTTTCACATGGGTTGAGAATTATAAGAAATGAGAGAGACAATTCCAAATATTACACTCCTTACCTCTAGTTAGTTATTACACAAATACTGTGATACCCAATGGATTTTTTTCTTGAGCACAATAGCGTGGGGTAAAATTTTGATCCATATGTAGCTCAGCATACTTGTAAAAATCTGACATTTTAAGAAATCTGAAGTAATTACTTGTGACGTTCTGAATATTTCCATGGTTTTTATTTGCACAAACTACCTCGTGGGGGGGAAAACACAAAAGCTGAGTTTTGAGGACAATTTGTAACTAAGATGGGATAGGGTCACAAACAGTATGTAAGTTCCTTTTACCCTGTATGTCAGACAGCTAAAGACATATGATTACATATATTTGGTCCATCCCAGAAAGGCAAGAATAAATTCTGTAGGACAAAGATGGATGAATGACACCACACAGAGCAAACAGAAAACAGGAAGACTAAGTAATGAAGTCATCATGGAGGCACAGGTGACTGAAAAAAATAGACTCTAAAGAAATGTATTCTAAAAAGAAATACTGAGTCTAGGGGTAAAACATTTTTAGAAAGGTAATGGAGGAGGAAGAACCAAACAGAAAGATAGAGACATGACCAGTAACATGCATTTAAGCCAAAGAAGGAAGGAAAGGAAGGAAGAGCAAAGCATGGAAAGAAATACAACATAGAGTTTTGACCAAAATATTAATACTGATAATATTCATTTCTATTACACTATCATATTTTGCATAAAAATTTGTATAAAAAAGCATTCAGTTTTATTAGTATAAAAGGAATTCAACTTGTTAACTGTAGTTATGAACCACTCTCTAAAATCTGTAACATTATTAGTATGGAAAATAATTTTCCCCAATTTCCCTCTGAAAGAGAAAACTGATAATCAGAATGCTAAAAAGTACATAAAAATAAAAAAGATATATTTAATAGCACATGGGTTGGGCCTCCAAAAAAGTTTTACAAATTTTGATCTAAAATCCAATCTTAGATCAAAGCTGGAAGAAGTGAGGAATATTCTACTATCTAATTTCATATTTGTTATGTTCTTATTTGCTTCTTATTTATGACATTAGTTTATGATAACTCACCAGAACTTTTACCTCTTGAACTTTAAAAGAGAATGTAAACTTAAGCCATATTTTCAGAAACCCAACAGCCTTAATATTTAGCTACCTCAGGTTTATTACTTAAAACACTTCATTATATAGATATCTTATTTTCTTCCCACTGATTCATGTTCACAATGTATGTAACAGTCTTTCACATCAAAACACTCTTTTCAGTTTTCCAAGAAATACCCTCATGTTTCCTATCTTGCAGTAGCACAGAGGGACAAAAGACTTTTAAAATAAATGTTTAAGTAACTAAGTACACAAATTTCTAAACCTGAAATCTGAGTATGACATAAAGATTCAGAGTGTATATTTTAAAACGCTACAATGCAAAAAGTTTTCTGAAATTCAAATTATGCCTTGTGGTTTTTAAGACTTTCTGCTTCAACAACTAGTTTTTATTTGCAGAAAAATCTAAATATCTAGTCTTCATTTAGATTAAGAAATTTATATGCACTTTTAAGAGGCAGGTCCAGTAAAGTACAATACCTTTACAATAGAAATGTTGAGAAACAGGTTTAAATTTCTCCTTTTTAACAAGTTCTCACAGTTTAAATGTAAATATGGAACCCAGGATGGAAATAGAGAAAAGTTCTCCAAAAAGTTTATGAAATAAAATTTAAAGCATCCAGGAGAAAAACAAAAAAAAGTATGCAGTGTTCTCTATAGTATTCAAACTAAGGCATCAGGAAAATTACATGACTCATAAATACTTACCCAAACCATTGAAGATTTATTTAGTCCTGAGTATAATTAATTGAGTTCATTTACAAGTCACAGCGAACTTACCCAAATAATCCTTCCCAAATCTCATATTTCCTGTGCTATTAGAATGCTTCTCCTGGGCTGGGGCTGTGGCTCAGTGGTGGAGCACTTGCCTACCTGTGAGGCACTGGTTCACTCCCCAGACCACATAAGATAAAATAAACATATTGTGTTCATCTACATTTTAAATATTTTTTCAAAAAGAATGCTTTTCCAAATAAAATTTTGTTCCTGTTATGGATTTTCAAAAGTCCCTACTTCCCTGAAGTAGTAGATGGAACACTGATATTTACAAAGGTAAAAATAAAAATTCAACACAATTGTGCAAAATAATTTCTCCTGAGGAAATTTCCAAGTGAGATGACAAGGAAAGCATTGTTAAACTGTAAGACTAAGCACTTCACAAACAGAATTCAGAGCAAGAAAATTAATTTGACAAGAGGGCATTTACCTTGATATCAGATTTATTGTTGCCCTTTTCTGAAGTAGGCTCAATAATACCAGGATCAGATCTCTCTGCAGAACTTCTGAGCAAAAATACATAACAAAAATGGGTGAGTCCAGTCCAGTTTTTAAAGTAGTAAAACCTGGTGAATGTTTGGATATCACTATATTAAATGAGGATTTGGACTTATAGGATTAAAATATGACTCCCATTTTAAGAAAACTTTTGTCTACCTCTTTCTGCCTCTGCTTTTCCCATTCTATCAATCATTCAGTAAAGTCACACTTGGCTCCATTTCAAAGAGTGATGGCCAATACACTGACAGAGAACTGAGAATAATGTATTTTCCAAACCTCTCTGTCCTGAAGGCTGAACTGAAAAATCCACTAAGTGGCCAACATAAACATTGTGGTCTGAATTGAAACAAACCTAATAATCTAACATGAGATAGAAAGATATACTGCTTTTGCTCCATTGTATCTCCCTGGATCAGAGACTAAGATGGCTAACTTGAAATTTCAGCCTTGGTGCTTCAGCCTGGAAACCACCTGCTAAAGTGTCCCTCTTGATTCCTTTTAGGCAAACATAGCACAGAGATTTCCCTGAAACATTTTAATAGTTTGAAAGATGAAGACCCAAAGAAAAAAACAACAAATATATATGCTGTTACTGGGAATCCCATTCTTAGAGAGATTGAAATATTACAAATTTTAAAATTCAATTAATTTCCCAGTACAGTTCCTGCCTTATTCAGGGCCACAAAAAATATCAAGCACTTTAAAACACTCATGGACACTCACTCAATGGAAATGAGTGCCTGTGAAGTAGAGGAATGCTACTTGGACTTCTGTTTCCCCAAGTACTATCTAAACATCTTCCTTCCTGTGGGTTTGCACTCCCATGGCCACCTTCAGCAGGACCTCCAAATCTTCATCCTTTGAAGACGCAGTTTCCTGAAACAAGGTTGGCTCCAAGGACCATGAGTGGGTGTGGCTCTTTCCCTACTCCAAGAAAACAAGCTAAATGGAGTCTTAGTCACTGGTCTCAGCATAAGCACGTTACCAACCATCCAACTGACACTCCACGATAGCTCTGTCAAATTGTACCCTGTCCTACCCTACCTGTACATAGGAAGGACATGAGAGACTTGGCAAAAGTGGTGGAAGTGAGCATATGCCTGCTCTGGGCCATAGATCATGCGGTTTAGCAACTTCTAGTCTTTGGTGCTTGAAGTTTGGTGTACTACCATCACGTTCCTATATACTCTACAGATTCTTCTCAGTAGCTTAAAAGTTTTTAACACCTTTCAACAGAAACCCTGAAGTCTGTCATTCCTACAAACATGAAAGCAACAACATGTTTTGGACTCCTGCAAACTCCCTTTTAATATGATTTTCTACATAGTTCCCAACATCCATGTTCCAAATTCTCATTTTATCTTCATCAGACAAGGTGAAAACCCCAATACGTTGATCTCTTTTGGAAAAAACAATGATTTCTACACAATTCAGTGTTTTTCGTCTTCAAACATGCCCTCCCTTTGTTAGTTCTATTATGATTTTCTAACTCCAGGTTCACTTAATAATTCTCTTCTGATCATCTATATTTGGGTTCACTAGACTCACTCTCCCATTTTATTGTTGAAACTCTCACATGATTTAAGACAATATAGGAAAGTTTTGGCCTCCCATTAAGGAACATATGTTCAAATCTCATTGCTGTTACTTTCTACAACCAGATAATATCCTTTAATATATTTAAGTTCCATGTTAACCATCAAAACAACCAATTAGGCAGAATACAGAAAATATTTTGAAGTATTAGAGACTTTTTGACTAATTACTAAGATTCTTTAAAGTTCATTGCTGTTACTTTCTACAACAAGATAATATCCTTTAATATATTTAAGTTCCATGTTAACCATCAAAACAACCAATTAGGCAGAATACAGAAAATATTTTGAAGTATTAGAGACTTTTTGACTAATTACTAAGATTCTTTAAAGTTCTGTTATTCTCTGTGATTTTGATTGTATATACAGAAAAAAAGAGGTACAGAGCTGATAGTAACATTTTAAAAGTCGAAACACCAAGAAAAGCAGAATAGAAAATTTTAAAAATTCAAGAAAAGATTACAGCTGTAGAAAAAGCAAAAATGATAAAAAAAAAAATGTTATGGAACTAGACAGTGGTACTAGCCTGATGAGAAAATCAAACTGAAAAGTCAAGAACTAGAAAAATCAATTAAACTATTTTCTAAATATGTGTTTAAGAAGATTAATGCAATTAATACTATGTATTCATGTATATCACAGTTAAATCATAGGTATTCTTCACCAATAATTACCTAACTTTGCTTATATAAAACCCTTGGCTCCTATGACCCTAGCTATGTGAGATTTGCCCCGAAAGGTTTGAAGTTTAAAAATGTATGGTGTGTCATTGCAAATTTCAAAAATATTAGCACAAATTCTTCAAATATAAACATGTTTTTCAGGAAATGTCTAATTTAAATGTTAAAAGACAACTAAGTTTGAATTCATGAATTCATCTGATATGGACTTGCATCTTGAGCCTTTGTGCCACACACATCCCTATCAATCTATGGGAAAGGGCAAGAGAATGAATTTGTCAATCAGGCTCGTGATCAAATCATAGCCCAGCGACTTGTAAATTATGAGGTCATGGGCTCATTAGTCAACTTGTTTGAATGACAGTTGCTTAATCACTGATTAATAGGTGGTAAGAGCACAGCTTCTTTCAGAGATGCTGTGATGACTGTAAGAAAGTTTTAAGCACATATTATGATATCTGGATAGGACTAGAACATCCAACAAATTTTACTTCCTTTTGTCTGCATTCCCTCATTAACTTTATTAGTTTCATTAGTTTTCTTTTCTAATTGTAAAAATCATACCTGGATAAAGAGTCATCACTCTCTAAAAAAGAAAAGGGTGAAATAAATATGTTATTAACAACAGAAAATATAAAATTAGTAGAAATAATGACTGATTATTTTTTAAAAACAATCCTTTGGGACCAGTCCTGAAGATTATCCTACACTGGATATCAATTATATTACTGATATGCAATTGATTCAATATGAATCAAGGTTACATACAAAGGAGCACAGGTATAGACTGTAGGCATAGCAAACTTTTTCTGTAAAATAATACCAGAAAATGTACCATGTCTTCAGAAAGATATTGACATCCAAGTTCAGGAAGCATTTAGAACCCCAATTGAACCTGACCACAAAAGAAACTCCCCACATCATATTATTATACACAATTGTCACAAACACAAATCCAGAAAGAATACTGAAAGTTACAAGAGGGAATAGTCAAACCACTTATACAGGCAAACCTGTAAGAAGAACACAGTGTTTTAAACTGAAAATTTAAAAACCAAATCAGTACACAATGATGTATTTCAAGCACAACAGGTGGAGAAATGGAAAATGAAAGGGCATTTATCATATTATACAAATAAACCAGAAAGTCAAGTATCAGTGTTTTCCCTTACACATGCAGTCTGGAAAATAAATAAATAAAAGGATACTCTGAAAAGAGAAGTGGTGACTAGGGGAAGAGGAAGAAGACTGGGGGAGGGAGAGAGAAGGGAGAGATAGAAAGTAGGGAGGTAGATGGGATTCAAGTGTGATATCCCTGCTTGGAAATGTTAGAGTGGAATGCAGTCATTTTTACAATAAAAACACTGTCCATTTTTATAGCAAACCCAATTTACTATAATGTAACTATAGAAACAACATACAACGTACTAATTTTAAAATATTATTTAAATAAAGGTAAAATGTCTGAGGCTAAATTTTAATTAATGAAATAGTTTTTCAGAAAACAGATTTAAATTTCAGATTATAAATTTCAGCTTTTAAATTTTCTACAATGAAATAATTCTAAATTACAGGATATTAAGAAGGAAATTAAGAAAAATAGGAATGCCATGTACACATTGATTTGTTGCCACTCCTTTCTGATCATATTTTCTTATACAGGGTAGGAACACTAAGAGTAATTCACTATCAAAAGGAACTAAGTTCCATACTCTGTACCAAATTAAAAAAAATAAAAATATTGTGTCCATCTACAAGTAAAAATATATTTTTTAAAAGGTCTTACCTGCTTTCCTGGTTTTATTATGTTCATAGGCTTCCCTAGTAAGATCCAAAATTAATTTCCTATTATAGTGTATGAAAAAGTAATGAAATTAGTATCAATGCTGATAAGAGAAATACTAACCAAACAAATTGTGAAAAGTATTTTAGATAGCATCAAAGCTAATATCAGTACTTGACCCCATATATTTCAAATGTGCAAGTTTTCTCTACAGGTTATTAACCTTACAGTTATTTTTATGTTGTTTGGAGAGGGGGTGTTTGTTTTGTTTGGGGGATAAGGTTTCACCACATTGCCCAGGCTAATCTTGAAATCCTGGGCTCATGTGATCCAACTGCCTCAGCATCCCAAGTAGCTGAGGTTGAAGCAGATGCCACTGCACCCATAAGTTGTAACCAAAGAAGAAAGGAGTAAGGTGAAGTGAATTTCACCTACTCAAGACTCAAGACATTAACTAGAATAGCCTGACATAAAGGAAAGTATCCTGAATTCAGAAGATGTCCTCTCTCTATGACCAATAGCTCTTTGTTCTTGCACTAATCATTTCACTTAGGCTCAAATTCTCCTCCTAAAAAATAAGGATTGTACTGCTTTAGTTCACCAGGTTGTTGTGAAGATTTAATGAGAGAATATAAACCATGCTGAGAGAAATAGTAAAGTAATGGAATAATTTGTACATTAATGAACTCTGTTTGAAACCTGAGTAAAATCCAATTTTTCACAGGTTCTAATGATCAAATATTACAATTGTTAACAAATGCTCATGAGTCTTAATTTGGGCCACGGGCTGTGATATTCTCTATGCTTTCTTGTTTAGGACAAATCACCTATTTAATAATTTATAACTGGATTTTTTTTTAAATATAATTGAGAGACAAATATCCTCTATAATGAAACTAATCAATCACTGGGCTTGGACTATTACTATTACAGCAGATCTTTGTTCAGAGTGAGGCTTAATTTCCATGTTGATCTCTAGCTAACTTGAAAGAAGCAACCCTCTTTTATACATGGACACTGATGTGTCATAATGAGACTTAGCTCTTTTAGATGCAATGAATCTACTTTAATTTCTGAGAATTCTGTTTAATGCCTTCCTTTTGAGAAAGAATTGAAATATTCTGTAAAATGAGAAACAGATCCTAGTAGCTGGGTAAATTTTCATTCACAGGGAAAAAAAATCAGGTGAGGTATCAATCAAAAGTTGGCAACCTCACTGGGAAACTCTAACCTGGGGCCTCCCACAACCAAAGAAACTGTGCTTCACAAGATATAATGAGGCTTTGTGGTACAGATCTGTTAGAAAAGATAAAAAGGAACTCTCAACTCTTCCTGTAACATTTTTTGAGGCTATCCCATAGTTTTGAATGATGCCAAATGATGTTTGTTGGCCAAATGACAAACAAAAGCCTCAAAGGACCACTTATCATGAAGGTCTAAGCTAGCATGTGAGCTCCACCTAAGGTTGTAAAGCTGAAGGGCAGGATCAGTGTGCTCACTGTGGGGTGGATAAAGCTAGGAATCCTGAACCAAAGCAGAGTGCCCATTGAGAAACAATGGCTGTATGTGAAAGGAAAAAATGTAACTTTTAAGTGTAAGTGGGTATTACCATGAAGACTCAGTGATCTGGGTCAGTCAGGACAATGTAGTAGTAAAGTTAATCATCGTCAGACTGCAGGACTACTTCTAATTGCAACACTGTAGCAACAGAATTAACAGAAACAAAAGAATGATTGAAAAGTTCTTTTTTTCCCACCCTCTGGTGAAAGAAATTTTCTTTCTTAGACATAAGAAACTCCTCAGAGAAATTTGAATTGCTACTTCCCAGCAAAAATAAGGGTATCTTCTGGTAAACTGACATTGCAAGACCCAAAAATTCACCAAAAATAAAAATCAAAGATATGATGCTATTTGTGCCCCACATGCAGGGGTTATACTTGGAATGTAATGGATATTGCTGGGATTCCTAAGGATAAAGGTTTTAAAAGTCCTGAGACAGACTGGTGGCTCTAGCTCAGTGCTGGAGTGCTTGCCTCCCATGCCTGAGACCCTGGGTTCCACCTCTAGAACCAAAAAAAAAAGAAAGAAAAAGAAAAAGAGAGAGAGAGGTCCTAAAATAAACCCTGAACACATTTCTCCTCCTAACTAGACTAGACTTTTGCAGGGATCTGAGGAAGAGAGACTGAGGAAGAGGACAAAGTCACTGTATTCCAAACATATCTGAACTATGAAATCTCATTGATGTGTGAGATGTAATAATTGTAAACATTTTAACCTCCATTTAATTAGTATTTTAATGTAGACACTTACACATTGAAACCACTTGCAAGAGCATAGGATAACGCTCTCTTTCCAGAATGATCTTCTGCTAAACCATCAATACCTCCATGAAAAAGCATCTCAATTACATGTTTCGCTTCATATTTTACAGCTAGCATGAGGGCGGTTCTAAAATAACAAAGAGATAATTTCACCCTTTAGATACTTTAAATGATGAATTGTCTTTAAAAGTTATTTAAACAGATAATTTGATATATTTTTTAAATTTGGTTGTGTAGAAATCTTTACATATATTAACACACATAAGTATCTTAAAGTATTCATCTTTATATATTGCCTCCAAGTCAAATAGAAAACCCAAACAGGAAACCTCTTGTCCCAATGGGGTATTACATAGAAGTAGTTGCAAATTTAAAGTCCTTTGATGGACAATAACTATAAAAAGGTCATTTAACTAAAATAGGTAAAGATTTAACTGAAGGATAATCTATTTTTCCCTAGTCTAATGTAATATGTTATAACTCAGTTACCTAAAAAAGTCAAATATGTAAAAGTTATTTGCTGGCTTAACAATAGGAATAAATATGGTGATGATAACAGTCATCACAGTTTCAGATATTGATGATGATAAGCATCTGCTAAGCACTGAAATTGATGCAATATACACAATCTTCCAACCATCCTTCAAGCCTATATTTTCCACATTTTCATGTCAAGAAACATATTTAGTGATGAGTAATTCTTCCAAGGTGACACACCTCGCAATTAGCAAAGGTAGGAATCCAAACCAGTCATGTTTGGATCCACACCTATCACTTGAGTCCTTCTCACCCACTTATGACTTATGTTTATTAGCAAATATTTATAACACTACAGCTATTTTATTTTCCTTTGCTCAGGTCCATCAAAATATGTTAGAAATCAAAAGGAGGAATTAAATATAATCTGACAATAGCAATTAATACTCAGAGATAACAAAAAAATCCATGTTCTTCAAAGAAAGTTTAAAAAAAAGGGTCATCCAAAAGTAAATGATTTTCAATGCCTGCTTATGTTCAATAGAGCACACTATTAAAGAAAAAATACAAAGAAGTAGAAGTTGAAATACGCTGAAGGGTTAAGCATTTCAGTATTGAATGAAAAAGAAAACAAAGAGCCCATACTATATAAAATGGATGAAACTAATGTGAAACTCCTTTGGCTAATGGATTGATGCTATGACCAATAAACTCAGATTACAAATGACAAACATCAACCAATATTATAATAAAATCTGAATTGTACTACATAATGTTATCTGTATTACCTCATCCCAATAATTACTTTTCTAAAAGGTGATTTGTGTTCATATGATTCACTTCATCCCAATAATTATAAGTTATTATTCTTCCCATTAATCTAATAGTATTTACTTCAATGATTATTATCATTCCATTAAACTTCAAAAAAATGTCACCATTTTACCTGTTTTCCTTGTCGACTGTGTGTATGTTTGCATTATTCTGAATGAGAAGTTCTGCCACTTGTTGTTTATTGTGCTTCAGCGCAAGTAACAGTGGCGTGTGCCCATCCTAGAAAACAACAAATTATTCACCAAATTTCTCAACTGAAGCAGAAATCTTATAAAAAACCTACCAGGTTCCAGAAATCTTGGCCTCTATCATAGTATCATAGGACCTTAAATCTGTGTGTTTGCAGCTTCCATCTAAACCAAGAACTTCTTGAGGACAGGAACTAGGTCTTTTATCTCCATAACCCCAAACACCAAAACATAAAAGGTAAAGGATTTAAGTATTGTTGGAATTAATGAGCTAAATATTCTTTTCTAGTGTGAGGATTATCCGTCTGTTTTTCAAAGAATGTGTACTTTTCAAGAAATACCAAACCTCATCATGAAGATTCCTTGATCCATTCTCAGAGAAATATTATAATGAAGTATAATATTTTACGAAGTCCTTTGTCATTAATACCAATTTGACCAACTTTTGTGTCTCAAACTGTCACACTGGAGGAAATAGGAGTTGAAGGGAGACAGCTCTAAAAGCTTTCCAATAAGGAGAAAGCTTCCTCCATGTAGTACTAACCCTCTTGATTCCATTTATGGTGTCAGGATCCCAGATACCAATGTCAGGCACTCCTCCTCCAAGTTGGTCACTAAGGAAATGGGTTTTGAATTGAAAGAGGCTTCAGATAACTTTCATTTCATTTCTAATTGGTCCTTGTATTTACTTCCATTATTAAATGAAAGCTGTTTTTATTACCTGTTATAAAGCTCAACACAAAATATATTCTCATTTATAATGATAACCCTGGTTTATCATTATTATCACTATCAGAGTGCACATGTATGTTTTAGGTTTTGTTTTACTCTGGTTCCATTTTAATTGCAATTTAAAGTTATTATTTCAAAAATATTATGAATCAACAAAAATTTATATTGATATATGCGGATTGATTTTACCATCAAGAAAAACACTAACTCACCTGCATTTTAAATGCTGATTCAGTGAATGAAGAAAAATTAAATATATCCACAGGTTATATTGAGTCTGAAGCCCTTGATTTTTATCTTTGCTGTGGATATTCCAAATTGTCATGTACAATGCAATTATTTGCATGCAAAATCTTTCCTTTCTTGAATATCATTTTTTAATCAAAAAAAGATGTCTTAAAATGTAATTCAAAAAATTCATATCTTCATTTAAAAATTTTTTCCAACACCATCTATGACCTAATACTCCATTTGTTTACTGTTTTCCGAGACTATTATTTTAATAAAATTTAGTTGCATAGGAATGCTGACACTAAGTTATTAAGAGGATCCCCCTATGGTCTTACTACATGGTTTTGTTTTTAAAACTGCTAAGCTGATGAAGCTGGAGCCCCAGAAACACAACAGATCTACTGAGACAGTCTAGCATCCAGCTGCTGCTAAAAATGTTCAATACTTCCTATTATTCTAATCAAGAAAATCGTTCTTAAAGTCAGCATTTGTTGCCCCAATGACCTAAATGGTAACAAAAACATAAACCTCTTAAAAGGTCAATCTTTACTTATTGAAAGACTAGCCATCAAAAATTTCTCAACACCTTTTAAATAATGGTGGATGATTACTGTTGTTGGAAGGAAAAATGGATTCTGTAAGCCAAAAATGTATCACTAATCCTACTTCTTTTAATTTCCCAGTCATGGAAATACAGAAAAACAACTGTCAGTTAAACTGATATTGTCAGAAAGTGGAGACTGGAAGAAAGTCAAACTCCAGTTCTCCCAGATATTTCTTCACTTTCAGAGATCTGGGAATTTCTATATTACAATTCTCGATTTAGTGATAAGTCTCTAGGAATTGGGTGGGAATCTCAGGTTCTATTTGTAAATATCTATGTCCAGGACCTACTGGATTTACTGAGTATAAACCTCCAAAGAAGAGGGTAGGTTTCTAAATTGTTAAAATCTTCCCCACGTCACTTTGAGATACTATTCTAGTAGAGAACAAGAGGAGCAGACAATCATCTCTTCATCTCTTCATCTCATCTCTCATTTACAGGGATGAATCCCTTTATAATTTGGACAGTTGTCAAACAAAAACAAAACCAAGAGACAGGCATTTACCAAAGATTCTATGTAAGTTTCCTAGGCAGTGAGAGAATATGGACCAGTAAATTCAAAATGCAGCTTGGTTTCATATGCAACCCTCCTAAAACTGCTCTTTAGACATGTTTGCAACTCTGCATCTTCCTTTCCTAAATTAAGCACTGTTATTCCCCAAATTGACTAGCACCTCATCCATATACAGAAACTGGGAAAAGATTTACAAAAAAATAAACTCATCCTTATTAAGGAACTATTTTTCCTTAATTATCTAATTTCCACATTAACCTGAATATGGTTTACATTCTCCACTTTTCCATTGCTCCTGCTCAAGCCTCACCACAGTGGGATAATTACCTCTTATGTACCTTTGCCCACAGCAATGAGATCACCATTTATTGTGAAATACTTTTGAGTTTTAAGATACAGCCTATTTCCAGGGCAAAACTTGTTTCCCTGTTTTGTTTTACACTACTTAGAAAAAAGCTTGGGTGCAAAACATAATTTGGAAACAAGAAATGTTTTACCTTTAAAAATTCAGTGTTTTCACAAATATTTGCAATTGGTGCATACAAGAAAGCTGTGCCTTCTAATACTTCTCTTATAGTATCGGTACTTAAAGTGAAGTCTTCCACAGCCCATTGTTTTTAACACATTTTCCTGCAGTGAGTGCTTAAGTTTCTAAATATGGAAATGGACACTACATATCTCACTATTAAAACAAATGTGTATCAAACAATCTAGAAATAAAATCAGAAGATGTGTACCTTGTTTTGTAATTCCATATTGGCATTGTGTGAAAGCAGGATTTCTGCCGTTGCTGTGCTCTGACAAAAAATGGCAAAGTGTAGAGGTGAGTATCCATCAATGTCCTGAGCATTTGGATTGGCACCATTATTTAGAAGAATCTCTACACATTCATCATGCTGGTGTTCTACTGCCTGTTGGCATTATAACAAGAAATGTACCATAAATTCAAGATACGAAAGCCAAACATTTCACAAGTTTCACAAATTAGTTATATTTAAATTATATTAAACACTTTTTATTCAAGCATTTCAAGCCCACCTCCTGCAGAAACCCTAGCTTACTAATGTATGTACCTTAATCAGTGGTGTTTTGTATTTCTTATCAGAAATTTCAATGTTGCATTGCTTCTTTATTAACAGGATCACCACTTCTGAATGTCCGTAGGCACTGGCATAATGGAGTGGGGTCCTAGGAAAGTAAGAAGATTAATTAGGACATCAGAGAGCACTTTTCCCCACCTAAAGATTCCAATAGGTGAGCCAACCTAGTCTGCCACAGCATCCCAACAAGGCAGCTCTGAGGTCTGCTATCTTTCAGGGCAGAATGGTCATTCACAAATAATACTGCTGAACACAAGTGAGCTTGTAGAGCTCAGAGGACAGTGACACTGTATGTGCTCAACCTTAGCTCTCAAAGTGACTCGAGCCCTCTGGAAAGGAGAGATTTCTCCTGTAAATACTATGAATATCTCTGAGATATAACACATCATGATCGACTGGAAATCAGTGACATTCAGGGAGGTCTTAAAAAGCTCAACTATTTTTCAAGAGAACCTCAGGATTTACAGTGAGCCTAAAAGAGGTCCCTGCACAACTCTTCAGTGATTCTCCTCCACTCGTGATCTTCCAGGCTGCCAGTCCAGCAGAAGAAACCCCCATACCCACTATGCCGAATGACCAGTATTGGTGCAGCCAGTATGGCTGACATTTCCTGGAAGGCCTGCCACCTGCACTTCTGTCAGCACTGGGCTCCTCCACCCAGGAGTAGGCAGAGGTTTGGGAGGTAAGGTTGTACTGGAAGAACTGGAGGTGAAAGACTGCAGGCCCATTAGACCATTCCTTTGCAGGCAAGTTCCCCTTGCTGCGCAAAGTCAAGCAGTGCTTGCATCTACCACCCAGGTAGAGCTGAATGAATCCAAAAGCCTCCTGGTGCCAATCCAAGAATTCCTCAGTGAAGTGCAAGAACTCCTTCCTGGGGTTGTGAACAAACACTGACAGGCACCTACCAAGGTCAGCAGCATTAGGCTGCCTTGCCACACCCCACAACCATGGGTGGCCTTTGCCAGGGGCCTGTTCTTTACCATGCTGTACCCAGGCCTTCTGGTCCTAATGAGTTGGGCTAATGTTGAGAGTCCCTGGATTCTAGCATCCTAGGCATTTTAGAGTTACAGTTAGCAATGCTCCACCCAGGTGGAACTAGGTGTGGAATGACAGTTATACCATTTCTGCACCTGTGTTGGCCTCAAGGTCCAGGAGACAGGCTGTGTCACCACTGAGTCCATTTTGCCCTACTAACGGCCCCCACTCAGGTAGGGGTTTCCTCTCTGGGGTGTAGTCCTGACCTCCCTGAAGTCAAAGGACACTGAGAGGAGGCCCCAGGAGAGGGTTCAGTTCCTGGCTTTGGATAGGGCAGCCACCATGCTGCCCTTTGCACAACAGAAACCCATGACTGCATTGAAAAATCTCAATGTGTTTGCTGCTTCATTAAGTGTGAAAGCTTCCAGTGAATTCTAGTCTCTCTCAGGGGAACTAACAGCAATTAGTGCAGGGCTTGCAGGAAATCCAGGCTTGTCGACAAATCTGGTTATGAAGATGTTTGGTTGCTCAAGACAACACTGAGTAACCCTTCAGAAGTTGACGAATGAGTACAAGTGGAGCATAAAAGAAATAAGGAAAATCTATTGAGGAGTGGAATTGGCACCCCTAAATATGCTAGGGTGAAATACCATTAGAAACAAAAACCAGAAAGAACAAGGAGCCATCTTGCCATTTCAAAATGTCCTGGTAAGGGCCTCAGTAGAGAACACATATCCATAGGTTTACACTGATACGAATGGACTGCGGATTGTATTCAAAGAATTATTTTTGCCCTTAAGTTGCTATATTATGGGAAATGCTTTTGTCTCCTGCTGTACTTTTCCACACTGTACATAACATGTTTTTAAAAATGTTTACATTAAAAATAAAATGCTGTGTACATAAAATTATGTGTACATAATTTTGTGATTTAAATCACTTTTAAATAGTCAATCAAGTGCTCTCTACGAGAATTTTAAGTGACTGGGAGGAAGACTAATGGTTTGTTTTGCTACTCAATAAGACTGCCTGAGTGCTAGACATCACCAAGGTCTCTAGATCCCAGGTGTTGAGGTGCCTGCGAGGGTGGGAAAGTATACCATCCTGGTGAAATGAGAGCTGGCCTCCCTTTCCCTCCTTCCCCCTGGTCCCAGGGAAGGAGGTGGTTTCTGCCACACCTTCCCAGATTGGCATCCTGCCACCCCCACCCTATTACCTGTTCTTCTTGTCTCTTTTATCCACATCTTCCCCATAAGCAAGGATCCTGTTCACTTTTTCCACATTGCCCAAACATGCAGCCCTGTGGATCCTGGAGGGAACCTTATACCTGAGGATAGTTTTCCGGAATCGCCGGGTAATAAAACTCTCTGTCTGAATTGATTTGGAGGCCATGGCTAGGCCTCCGAGGCCCCATTCATTGCACTGGGGCGTTTCAACACTTCTGAAACCGAGAATTCACTTAGTCTCGCCAACAAGTGGCACTAAGTACGGACTGAACCCGCTCAGCGGTCAGTTATGAGTGGGGGCTGAACAGCTCAGCGTCAGTTATCCCTCAACAATGGAAGAATGGTTACCTAGCAACCCTTCGTGACATCGCCTTGAGTGCAGTGCGCATGCGCAGCTCACTTGGAACATATGCCGTTTCAGCTACCCGGCTCCGGTTATGGAAGAGCAGGCTGGATGGCTGCTGACTGTGCAGATCAGGAAACCCCCACCTACCTGGGTGATGGACAGCACCTATGTGGCCATGGGTGTTCAGTCAGCCCCAGGTTCCTCCACCCAGGAGTTGGTGGAGGTTTAGGACATGAGGTGGTGGGGAAGGGGCTAGAAGCTGAACTCAAGGTGCAAGGCTCCAGGTCCCATTGTAGGAGAGTCCCTCCTCTAGGGGGGCTTGCAGTTCGGCTCAGGTAGAGTTAAATGAAACCAGATGCCTTCTGATACAAGTCCAAGATTCCTCTGTGAAGTGTAAGAAGTCCTTTCCGAGCTCCTGGACTGCCAGTACCCAGCTACCACCCAGTTTCAGCACCATCAAGGACCCAGAAAAGGTCATTTTTGAGGATAACCACAGCAGACAGTGGAAAACCTCATGCATACTGGACACTCCATGCCACAAAAGGAATTACATTGCACCCCACAAACACCATCCACCTCCCACTGTGCCCAAGCTCAAGTGTACTGAGCAGTGACCTGTGTACCCCAGAGGGCAGCAGCCATATACCGCCCCACCCCATGGGCCACCCACCATCACATCAAGCAAAATACCTCCACCTTACACTGCCACACCTCACACTCTTCAAAATATCCACCAGCACTGGATATATGGAGTTCTCTTAAGGAGGGCACAGAAGACACCACCTCCTAACAGTATAACCGGGCAGCTTAGTCACAGAAAATTACACATCCTCTCTTCCAAACTGACAGGAAGCTCATAGGTACCTAGATATACCAAAGATTGGACGGACTCTCCTAGAATTGTTTTAGAGTGAGCTGGTGTGATCACTATTGCCATGCCCAGAGAAACACAGACTTAAAGCTGAAGGTTGGTGGGCATGTTCTAAAGGTCCCAAATCCTGATGAAATCCACACAAGCAAGACTCAATAAGAACATTTTTTTCACTTTGGCCTGGATTATTATATGTAACTCTAATGTCAATTTTGATCTTGTATTTTACTTTTTATTTCAAATCAATAAATGTTCACCTTTCATCAATATTGCATTCTCAACCCATTTGTCTGTACTCCTGTAATATTTTAAACAGTAACTGGAAACAATTCTATTTTTGCTTTCCTAGGTCAGATTTACACTTGCTCCTCTTAGTCACTCTTTTCCCTCTAACATTAACTGCTACCAACAAATCCCTCCATCCTTTTCTACTTTTTAATTTGGTTTGGATTATTCATTTCTATTTTTCCTTTTCTCTTTCATTTTTTCATGCCCTTTTTAATTCTATTTTTTTCATCTCCTACATAATGTAAGAGTAATTTTACTAGTGTTAATAATTCATTTCTCAATCTACTCCATGTTACTACAGTTTTATTCCAAGTGTATGGAAAGAGCAGAGAATTTTTTCATCAAGTCCCCTGTGCTGTAACTTTTACTAGCGTATGAGTTTGCTCTGAATCAATTGTAGTAAATAGGGTTTAGTATCTTCTGTCAGTAATGCTGAAATTGGGAAAAGCAGATGACACATGGTGAGTGGAAGTAAAAATACCTGGATATTCGCCCAGTCCAGGGCACTTACACAAAAAAGCTAACTAAATTATCTCTTGTATAAAAGGAGAAGTAATTGCCAGGTGTGGTGCCTCATGCCTGTAAGGTCAGCGGCTCAGGAGGTTTAGCAGGAGGATCACAAGTTCCTGCCCAGCCTAAACAACATACTGAGACCATAAGCAACTTAGGGAAACTCTGTCTCAAAATTTAAAAAAAAAAAAAAAATAGGCCTGGGATGAGTCTCACTGTTGGTTAAGTACTCATGGGTTCAATCCTTCATACAAAAAAAAAAAAGAAAAAAGAAAAAAGAAAAAGCCTATAAAAGTAATAATCATTCTAGAAGATGGGTACACACCAAAATAGTATGAAAAAGCAAGTAAACCAACCACCCCAAGCAGTCCACAACACATCAACAACTGATCCTGTTGACACCACTGTAAAGGAAATGTTGAGAATTTTGAAAGTTTATAGCTAAAATATTCACTGAAATAAAAGATGATGTAAGGAATTAGAAAATACAGGAAGTGAAAGAAGATTTTTAAAAATAGAAATTCTACAAAAGAACCAAACAGAAATCCTGGAAAGAATCAGTAAATTAAATTAAAAATTTAGTGGAAAACATCACCAGTAAACTAGACCACTTTGAAAACATATTCTCAGACATGGAAGACAAAGTATATAATCTTTTAAGTAATAGGCTTTTTTCATCTTTTATTTTTTCATTTTGTTTGTTCTAAATAGTGGTACATGGCAATAGAATGCATTTATACATTTTGATAGATCACACATAATAAATAGAGTGTCATCTCTCATTTTTCTGTTATACATATTGCAGGATCACCTCTGCTATCATTCCTTCCCCTACAGCCCTTCCCCCTTCACTCCCCTCTACTCATATAAACTAACTCTATTCTGCCCTATCACCCCTTATTGTGAATTAACTTCCACAAATCAGAAAAAACATTCAGCCTTTGGTTTTTTGGGTTTGGCTTATTTCACTTAGCATGATATTCTCTAACTCCGTCCATTTAATGTAAGTGCCATTATTTTCTTTTTCTTTGAAGTTGAGTAATATTCCATCATATATATATATATATATATATATATATATATATATATATATATATATATAATGTATCCATTCTTCTATTGAAGGGCATCTAGTTTTGATACCATAGTTGAACTGTTGTGAATTGAACTGCTATGAACATTGTACTGGCTGTGTCACTCTAGTGTGTTGATTTTAAGTGCTTTGGGTATAAAGCAAGGAGTGGGATAACTGGATAAAATGGTGGTTCCATTCCAAGTTTTTGGAGGAATCTCCATTCTGCTTTCCATAATGGTTTTGCTAATTTGCATTCCCCTCAGGAATGTATGAGTGTACCTTTATCCCCACTTCCTTGCCAACATTTATTGCTGCTTGTGTTCTTGATAATTCTCATACTGATTGGATTGAAATGAAATCTTAGATTAGTTTTGATCTGTATATCTCCAATTGTTAGAGATGCTGAACATTTTTTCAAAAATAAAGGCAGCAGTAAAGATGTTAAGAGACCAAGACCAGAATATTCAAGAAATCTTAAACAACAAAGGTAAGAATAACTGTCACACAGGAAGGCACCAAAATACACAGTACAGGAATGTACAAACTTTTCAATAAATATCAGAAAATTTTAAGAACATTAAGAATGAGATAGAAATCCAAATTCAAGATTCTCATAGAACCCCTCATAGGCAAGATCACTAAAGATCCTCTCCAAGACATGTTATAATTAACTGCCTTATATACAGACTAAGGTTAGAATGTTAAAAGCCTCAAGATAAAAAAGGTAGTCACATTTTGAGGTAAACCAGTTAGAATTTCAAATGGTTTCACACTCCAAACCATAAAAGCAGGGAGGGCTTGGAATTATTTATAACATATCCAGCAAAATTATTTTTCAGAATTGAAAATGAAATAAAAACCTTCCAAGCCAAATATAAAAGAACTTATATTACCAGGAAGACTGCACTACAAAGGTTACTCAATGAAATATTTTATGCTGAAAAAAAAAATAAGACTGAGAGCCAGCAGGGGAATGAAACTCACTAAAAGGATACTCAACCAACGAGAATCAAGTCTAAATTAAGCATTAGAAATAAACAAAAGTGGCAGGAAATAAATATCATTAGCTCTATATTCACACTGACTGTAAATAAGAATCCTTTGCATGGCATTTGCTTTGATCCTGAAATTCTATAAACAATACCACTGCAGTTTGCTAACACAAAAGAAAAATTAGTACAAAACTAACTGGCAGGGATGCCAAACCCCATTTCTCTCTCCCATTTCTCCAAATCTCAAACTCCTCCCCCAACACCATAACTCACTTTACTGCAGAGACCAATGGGAGCTCAAGGTGTTTGAACTTAATCCTAGTGGCCCAAGGTGTTTGCCAGGTATCTCCTTACTCAGAGTAGATGGCATCTGCTCTACATGGAGCTACAAGGTAATTACAATGTTGTTTTGGCTTGCATTTTCTTTTCATGTAGCATCCTTAGTTGGTGTTCCTGCTTAGGATGGGTAGAAAGAGCAGTCAGTCTATTGCAGTGTTGCAGGGGACCACGTCCTGTGATGAGATAGCCTTCAGGGATTGTTATGAGGTCCTGAGGGTCATTGGGTGTGGTGGATGTTTCCAGGTGAAAATAGCCCACCATTTCCTCACTGGGGTAGAGGTGGTGGTAAAAGACCTGTCAAAGGATAAAGGAAACATCTCAGTCCACTCTGAACTGATTATGGTGATGGGCCTGGAACATCCCATGTGACCCAGCTATTTCAGATTACTGAAATAGGTAAACATATCTATACATGATGGAGCATGCTGGTGAGGGAGGACAGCTAGTTGACCACATCCAGTTTGATGGCATGCAAGAGGAGGATGCCTGGAGAGTGTTCAGGCAGATCTTGTGTGCAATAGGCAACTGCCACAAGGGCATCATGCACTGAGACCTGAAGTCAAGAATCATGGTGGATGCTAGAGACAACCTCAAACTCCTTGATATTGGCATATGCATGAAATTCATACCTGAGCAGCAACTGATCTGGTTCCAGGTCACTCTCCTATACCATGCCCCTGATATCATCCAGCAGGAAGAATACAAGACTCAACCCACTCCCAAGGATGTTTGGAGTCTAAGTGTCATTCTGTATTTTCAATTGTCATGGAGACACCCATTTATGAAGATCTTTGGGAGCTGGCGACACAGATCATGGAATCAAACTACCACATTCCTGATCATTCTCCCATCCAAAAACGATGGCTCACCCACAAAATTCTGACCAAGAATGAAGTGGACTACATTAGAGTAAATCCTTCAGCACCCATGGCTGAGTGAGGGTGAGGAGTATTCAGCCCATCAACTTATTGAACCACTTCCCAAACACCCAGACCCCGGAATAATGACAGTCCTGTTTGACATGGGTTATAACCCCACATGACACCTGGGTGTCCAGCCAATAGAAAGTTTGATGATGCAATAGTTATAAGATGATACTCCAGTCCCACGTGCACCAGAGGCAAGGCTGCATTTTCCAGGGGAAGCCTGGGGGGTCAGAGTGTTGGGCCTCAACCATAACCTACAGATCATTCCAATTTCCCAGTTGTACCAAATAAGTGTGCCAGTGACTGTGCACTCCATACCTTCTCCTTGTCCTATGAACAACAACTCCCTGCAGAATCCAAGCAGTCAGGGCAGGAGATTATCAGAAGGTTAAGCCTGACTCATTGATGTCCACTCCCTGCATGCAAAGACCTCTGCTCCCTGGATTACCTTCCTGCCTGACCCTGAGTCCTAATCCATAGGGACATTGCACCAGCAGATAGCAGCAATTTCTCCCAATATTCCACCAAAAGGCAAACTCAGGACAACAGCAATGTCTTCAGGAGTGTGACAAGGTGGACCACTGCCTGCATTTAACAACTGTATTTTATATGCTGTGTCCCCGTAAAAGTGACTCTTATCCAGGGAGAACCGAATGTGCTAGATTCAGACACTGGGCGATTCCAGTATAAATGCAGACCTGAGACAGACAAAACCAATGGACGGCCAGTCAGAGAACCTACGTTCTGTGGATTCGTACACCACAAGATGAGCATGAGTCACATAGACTCTAAACAATCCAGCTGTGCATACTGGCTCAGGCTTCTCTGCACAGATTTTAGCCAGGAGCATCTCTGGATCCACCTGGACATCAGGAGTATCCGCTGCCCCCACCTGTGAGAGAAATCAGAATCTGTTTCCCCTGGGACACTGCCCCTGCCCTACACTTCTCTGTCCTTTCCCCCGTGCTCCAAGGATGATAGCAATGTTTCTTTAAATATTACTTCCTTTTTTATATAATAAAATTGATGTTCAAAGACTAAAAAAATATAAAAGTTTGGTTAAAACATAAAGAGGGTGCCTCAGGGTGAGGGCACGGGCACGGGATCCATCCTCAGCACATCTTGGACCACTGTGCCTCTCTCTCCTATTCAGGGTAGATACTTCCCTTGAGCCACTGTAGATGAGCACTCAGTTGGCTTGACCTAGTGTGACCAGATATTCACTCCCCTTCTTCTAGTATGGGAGGAGATTCTCCCCTTGAGCCAGTGTAGACATGACTTACAGTGAACTGGTAACCTCGAAGGAATCCCTCTCCCAGTCATCAGGCCCTTCCCTGAAATATGTGGAGAGGGCGGGTGGCAGCAGTTGGAAGTCATATCTAAGAAGATACTGGAGCACATATC
The DNA here is from genome assembly GCF_902686455.1 of Sciurus vulgaris. Taxonomy (NCBI): domain Eukaryota; kingdom Metazoa; phylum Chordata; class Mammalia; order Rodentia; family Sciuridae; genus Sciurus; species Sciurus vulgaris. The sequence continues at coordinate 78,941,365 of NC_136464.1, forward strand.
ATCTCCATACCCCACGTATAGGGAAGTGAGACGTGGCTAGCCTGCAGCAGTGGCTGGCTGCACCACCACCTGCCTACACACCCCAAATCTCCTCATGGTTTCTGCTAAAATAAGTAGAGAAGGAACACATGGGACTTGGGATGTGGAAATGTCAAGCCATCTCATGCTATTTACATAAAAGTAAACTGCACCAACGTGGAATTGTTCTTATCTTTGGATTCTATTAACACTGAATTTTGTAGTGCACATAAGGAATGAGTAAGAAATGGTCAGGATAATCAGGAGGGGAGGCTTTGGGTACCTTCCATCCCTGACATCTCCGCAGGGTTGCAACTCCAGAGCTGGTCTGGCAGCTTCTTACTGATCTTCCCCAGAGTGGTCAGAAATGAACACATTTAAAAACAAAATGTATGCCTCTATAGTTTTCACTGTAGAAGTCTTTCACCCCTTTGGTTTGATTTATTCCTAAATTCCTTTTTGCTACTTTGACCTTATTGTGAGTAGAACAGTTTATCTAATTCTTTTTCCATAGATTCATTATTGGAATAAAGGAACGTGCTTGATTTGTCCTGCTCTTGTATCCTGCTAATGTAGCTTACTTGATCAGTTCTAGAAGTCTTCTGTTGGAATTTTTGGTGTATTCTTAAATAGAGGATAATTCCATTAGCAAATAAATAATTTGATCTCTCCTTTTCTTATTCTGTATCCCTTTAATTTTATTCTATTTCCTGATAAACAAGAACTTTAAGGACTTTACTGAATAGAAATAGGAGAGCAGACACGCTGGACATGTTCCTCATTTCAGAGGAAATTCTTTTCGTTTTTCTCCATTCAGTATGATGTTGGCATGGGTTTGTCACTTTACAATGTTGAGAAATGTTTCTTCGCTCCCTCATTTCTCAAGTATTTTAAACATGAGTGAGTGCTTCATTTTATCAGATGCATTTTGTACATTCATGATGTATTCCTGTGATTCTTGTCCTTAACTCTATTTAGTATTTATTGATTTGTGTTATGTCTTCTACTGATTCTGGTGTTAACTTGTTCTTTTTCTACAGCTTTGAGGTGTATATTAGAACATTAATTTTGTATCTTTCTATTGTGTTTAAATATAGGAACCTGGTGCTATAAAATTTCCTCTTGGAACTGCCTTCACACAGTCTCACAGATGTTGATATATTCTCTCTCTGTGTTGTCACTTGTGTCTAAGACCTTATTTATTTCTCCCCTGATTTCTTCTACAAATTCTGGTCTTCTTTAAAAGTGCATCATTTCATCTTCAGGTGTTAAGAGTACTTTCTCTTTAAAAATCTTGTTTATTTTAGATTTCAATCAATGACAATCTGATAGGAAGAAAATAATTCTAATTTGTTTTTATTTGCTAAAATTTTCATTGTGCCCTAGAATATGGTCTATCTTACAAAATGTTCCATGTGTCACTGACAACAAAGTGAATTTGGTTGTCAATGGATAACAAATGGCAGTAATCCTTATAAACAGATGGAATTTTGAGAAAAGAAATTAGGCAAACTACATTATTCATGTTATACTTCCAAGCAGGTCAATTTTTTATGGTGCTCCACAGGGTTAGAGAGTATCACCCAACCCAATGAAGACCTACATAGTAGTCCCTGTTATCCACAGGGAACATGCTTCAAGATCCCCAGCACATGTCTGGGACTGCTGACAATAACAAATCCGAGCTATTTTCAATGTAGTTTTCCACACATACAGCTATATAATAAATTTAATTACTATAATAAGCAAGAGTAAGAAGCTATAATTCACAAGTATAGATCAATTATGGTTATGTACTGTGATAAAATTTATGCAAGTGTAGATTTTCTCTGCCCCTCTCAAAATATCACAATTGTTCTATACTCACACTACTTTGGTTGATTGTGGGTAATTGAAACAATGGAAAGTAAAATGGTGGGTAAGTGGGGACTGCTGTAGGACAAAAAGTTGGAGTAAGGTTCAAATAACTCTGCCTGATTGCTTGAGGTAAGAAAGTTGTCTCCTCCACTCTTGGTTTTTAGATCTTCTGAGACAACAGTCTACTTTTGGCTCTGCAGCTCCAAGACTTTGAATTATACCACTGATGTCCCTGAGTCTCCACGTGCAGACAGCAGATCAAGGAAATGCTCAAGCTTTTTACTCATATGAGGCAATTCACCACTATAAATCTGTTTCTTTGGAGAACCCTGAATTATACAGACATCTTTTGGGAGCAATTAATCTGCCTTTTGCAAAGTATGTGCAATATGTATGATACAAAACATGTTATAAATGATACATTACATATACATACATCTAAATTTAAAATAATTCAATATTGAAAAAAGCATAGAGAATAATAGGATGGGTGTCAGCATGCATGGTGTGTATGCATAATTTTAAAAAAAAGGTAATAATTATTAAAATTTTAAACATTGTCAAATCTTTTCATTTGATACAACTTAAAAATCCATATTTCCAGATATAATCACTACACTGAAGACAGTGAACATATTTCCCACCCAGGCCATATATTATCCCTAACTACGTAGGTTAATAGTATTAATAATTAATTATCTGTTCTAGTATCTGTTCTTTTGTAATTTGTTAAATATCTAGATAGTGGATATTAAGATTTACAACAGTTTCATGAATAGGTCTATATATTTATTTTAAGCAATGTATTCTCGTTTTTAACAATATTCCACACTAAAAAATGTATTTCATTTTTACTGAGCATTTAATGTTTATTTCTGAAATTCTTATCTTCATTAACAATGGTCTGCCTATTTACAGGACTTGCTTTCAAGCTTACAAGTTTTATTGACAGCAGTTGTATGTGTAAACTGAGTTATATTTAATATGTTCAAATAAAATTAACCTCATCAGTTTTGCAAAATATTGCAAAAGTTGTAGGTATTGAATCAATTAAATATTATTTCTCTATTAATTATCTCTATTTAATATTAAATATTAAAGAGAAATATTAAATATTAAGAGAAATATTATTTCTCTATTAAATATTTCTATTTAAGTGTAAAACCCTGAGTAACCTTGACCCCATTAAATAAGACATATAATATCTAATTTGATACTTGAGTATATACCTTTGCAATCACCTCCCATTTGGTGGTGTAGACAAGCAAGTAATTAGTAACTCATCTTTAATTTTTCTTTTGGTAGAAGCAATAAGGCACACTTTTAAAGAATGAAGAGAAATTAATCAAATCAACAGTATCTCAATATTAACAAGAAACAAGTCAATAATTTTGGGGTCTGGTAATACTTCATATTTTCAAAAATTATAAAAAAAATTTCTGCCCCCTTGATATACTCAGAAATCATATACTAAAAGACTCAAGATCTCACACCATGATTGATTGCCCCATGAAATTTCTTTTATTTTAGTAAATAGTATTAAAAATATATTGAATACAAATATATTTTCCACAATTTGACATAGTTTCCAACAGTCTCCAACCCTTAGGTACTGGTGAAAGGTTTCATATATTTCTGTTACTCTTCCATCATGAGTTATTTGTGTTATTGTGTGTAATAAATAGGAACTCGAAAGTGCATACTAATTTTAGCATCTACAACTTAGTATCTGGTGGGAAACTGCTTCCATTCAAAGAACACATTTCCATGAAAAGAGGGACCATGGACTGATACTCAGTATCATTACACTAGTATTTCTCCCTTCTCCTTCAGATGAGAGCTTGTCTCAGAAACAGAAATGAAAATGTCTTGACCCTCAGGGCTGCCTGGGTCTGCACTTGGTGTTGTGGCTGATGAGTCACCCTCGTGTCTGCCACTGTCGGGTGGGTCTGGAGCTCCAAACCCTTTGAATATTTCCAGTAGCACAGAATGTTCATCTGCCAAGTTTCCAGTGGAGTCCTGTGCGTGTTTTAGGCCTGAGGTGTTTCGCTGCTACCTGGAGCAGATTTGTGAGCTGGCAAATGAATTCCCTTTAAGTGAAGAATCTTTTGGAAGCAGTTTTCTATGCCCCGTACCAGACAGTTACGTGAGTAACCTGAGCGGGGAATGATGGAACCTAACACCACAGATTGATTCGAGCACCTCTTGGCACGGGGTTTAGCCTTTCCCGCCAAACCTTCAATGCAACCGACAAGGGGAGGAACGGTACGTCCGGCATGTCACGGTCACTCCTGTTGATGTCATTAAAAAATACAGGTAGCTGACTCTCCCGGTAGACGTCTACCCAGCCCCCTGAACTCCGCATCAGCTAATGTGGAGACCTGCTCCCGGGGAAAGCAGGTCAGTTTTCAGTGGTCTGAGCTCACAACCTTCCCCTTAGCCAGTGAACACCTACCTCAATTTGAGATTTAGAGACACCTTTTCAACTGATTCAGACTCAAGCCTGTCTGAAGCTTATCTAGCTCACTGTGGCCTTAGGGTCAGAAGCTGACCTGCGTGTTTGCAATGCTGTGATGAAGCGCCACAGGCAGGATGGCTTATAAAGCACAGACATTTCATTTCCACAGTTCTGGAGACTGAGGTCCAAGGCGCCGACAGCTGGGGTGTGGCAGAGCCCACAGTGGGAGGCACTCCCTAGCTGGGCGGCCTCTGGTGGAGGGCCAGGCAGATCTTGGGCCCTTAGACGGTGGCTACTCACGCTCGTGAGGGCCCCACCCCAGGCCTGATTGCTGCTGTGGTCAATGTCATCCTCGCTTTGGTGTCAGCTGCCCCTGTGATTGGGGGACACAGATTCAAGTAGTAGCTGACTCACACCTCTGCACAGTGCTATGTTTTAAACAGCAGAGTCACTGAAGAACAGCATGAAGATGTGAAAAACATGCAGGAAGCAGACTGTGGAAGGACCCACAGAGGCAGGAGAGATGCAGCAGTGCAGAGGCACCCCGTCCTGTTCCAGCCAGATCCACCTGGCAGGAGGCCCCCAGTTTCCGCTGCTCAGTACCAGTCAGAAAATGACGGTGAAGGCCCTCCAGCACTGACCTTGCAGGTGCAAACGGATTCTAGCACAGAGCCCTGAACACTGGGACAGGTGGCGTCCATGCAGCCAGTGCAGAGAGGCCATGCCCTTCTTGCCTGTTGCTGAGCAGCCCTGGCTTGACGGAGGCTCATGGGGAACCAGTGTCCAGGAACCATGCCAGGACTGGCCCTAACCCAGGTTCCCTCAGGGCCTCTCAGGCATGGTCAGGGGACAGCAGGCTGCTGCCTGTGGGCCACATCCAGACACAGGCTGTTTTTTTAACCATCCACAGCTAAGAATGCCCCCCCTTCTTTAATGGTGTGGGGGCCTTTCATTTGACACATCTGATGAAATTCCAATTTGGGGAATTGAGGACTGAGCTCAGTGGTAGAGTGCTTATCTAGCATGCACAAGGCCCAGGTCATTCCTAGTCCAATAAGTAAATAAAAATGGCAACCATGAAAAGCTTTATTGGAACACAGCCAGGTCCACTCGTTTACATATTGTCAGTGGCTGTGTCATGACTTGGATGTGAGGTGTCCCCACAATGCTCCTGTTAATGCAGACGTGTTGGAGGTGCCATGATTGGACTGTGACAGCTGTGACCTAATCCATCCATCCCCATCCAATGGACTTACTGGGTGGTCACTGGGGTGGGCAGGGCCTGCCCAGAGGTGGGTCACAGATGTGTCCTGGAAGGGCGTGTCTTCCTGTGGCCCCTTCTTCTCTGCTTCCTAACCCCGTCAGGAGCTCAGGGGCTCTCCTTCATCACTCCCTTCCGCATGATGTCTAGCCTCATCTTGAGTCCAGAGCAATGGAGTCAGCCTACCATGGACTGAGACCTCTGCAACCTGGATCCAGGAAGGTGTTGAAGGGTTCCTTGCTGTACCTGGGTGTGAGGTGATGGAGGCAGTGAGGGTCCACGCTGTGCCTGGGAGTGGGAGGTGGTGGAGGTGATGGAATGTCCCCTGCTGTACCTGGGTGTGAGGTGATGGAGGTGGTGAGGGTCCATGCTATGCCTGGGAGTGGGAGGTGGAGGTGATGGAGTGTCCCCTACTGTACCTGGGTGTGAGGTGATGGAGGTGGTGAGGGTCCACGCTGTGCCTGGGAGTGGGAGGTGGTGGAGGTGGAGGGTCACTTGCTGTACTTGGGTGAGGTGATGGAGGCTGTGAGGGTCCACACTGTGCCCAGGTGTGGGAGGTGGTGGAGATGGCTACTGCCCATGCTCTGTATGGGAGTGGGAGGAGGTGGAGGAGGTGGAGGGTCCACACTGTGCCTGGGATGGGGAGTGAGAGAAGGGGTGCCCCACATGCCTGAGTGTGTCTCAGCTCTGCTCGCTGGCTGTTCCCAACCCCCCTGCTTCCTGGTCTTCAATTGGTTGGATCCACTGGGCAAGGTCTGTTTTCTTCTCCTCACCTCAGTGAGGGCCACCATGGCAGGTGAGGGCATGGGAGAGCAGAGCTGAACTTTCCCAGGCCACTTCCCTCCTGATTTCTGCTCTGGATGTTTTCCTGGAACTTCCCAGGGTTCCTGTGCCAGCATCAGATGGCCAGGGGTGTTACTCACCTCCCTGGTACCTCCTTGGTGCTCATTGGGATTCACCATTTTCCAGAAAGCTCCCGACTATCCTCTGAAGTTCTTGTCAATTAGACCGTGGGCCAGACTGGAAGTAGGTTACTTGCTTAGGTCCTGGAAGGAAGCTGTGAAATACTCATTCACGGTAGGGGTTAGATTTTATTGGGCTTTTCACCACTCAGGTCCTGCTCGAGTGGGGGCTGATCCACACAGAGCAAGTTTAACTTGGAGACCTGGGGACCCGCATGGACCTGGACTGGAATCCTTGCCTTGCAGGTGCTCAGTCAGTGAGCCCAGGAAATCTCGTCACCTCCTGCACCTCAATTTCCTCCAGTGTGAGATGCCAGCTGCTGCCGTTGGGGAGGAATAGGTGTGAAATAATGTGAGCTACAATCACAGCACCTGGCACACAGGGCAGGCCATGGGCGGAAAGCAGGCAGCTGTTTTCCAGGATGACCCTTGCCCTCTGTCTGCTGCACAGCTTTTTGATAATAAGGGGTTCTGCCCCTTTAACAGGGCCACAGCCCTCTGAAGTCCTTCCTGGGATCAACTTCTTGGTCAGCTCCAGCCAGTCAATCCCCTGGACCTGACTTAACCCCAGACATCTCTTCCCTCCTCCCGTCTGCAAGCTCCACTCTGCATGTTCGGCATGGGAGCTGCCACTTACCACTTCACCCCTGGTTCTTGACCTGGAACAGCCTCCCCCTCATTCCCACATCCACGTTCTTCCACGCTATCCAGGTGCTTCCGTTGCATGCGTCCAGTAATGGGCACAGTGGGTTTGCCAGCCCAGCTTGCGGGTGAAAGAACCCCAACTTTCCTGAGGGCTTAGGTAGGGCCGTCAACCCCCGTCCCCACCCCAGTGTCAAGGTTGGGTATGGGATTCAGGCATGGTGGGTCAGAGTCAGCACATGACACCTGAGGGGCAGGTACCAGGAATTATGGGGCAGGGACTGTTTCCGAGGGGTTGCTCCATGCCCCAGCTGGCAGCCTGCACCAAGAGGGTCGACCCTGGCTCCATTGGAGGCTCTGCAGGACAGGGAGGTCAGCAGTGAGGAGAGACCACTGAGGCAGCGGGATAGACAGAGGAGCCTGTGCCCAAAGCCAGCGCCCTCGCACCTGCTGCTTCTCCAGCCCTGAACTCCCCCTCCCCGCCTTCTTGGGTTGATTTATTCCTGCTGCAGCCTGTTCAGGTGGGTTCCTATCCTGTAACTGAAGTGTTGTCTGAAACTGTCTCTTTTCCATTCTAAACTCCCCCAATCCACCCCCAGTTTATTTCCAGGGAACATAGATCCACTTGGTGGCTCTGAGCTCTGGCACTTATGCACCCTGTTTTCCTCCTGGTGTCCTTTGCTCTTCGGCACTTGGCACAGTTGACTTCATTTGGAGCACGTGTGCTTCTCCCATCTCCACTGAGCTCTGGATGATAAAAACTCTGCAAATCTAGTGTGTTCATCTCCTACCGTGGCATAGCGCAACAGTGCCGTTCTAGTAGCTTGAAGGATGCACATATGTGTGTTATCTCATCGTTGCTGTGGATCAGGAGTCTGGACATAATATGTCCGATCCTCTGCTCGAGGTCCCACCAGGCTGAAATCAAGGGGTCTGCGGGGCTGTGATGTCGCTGGAGGCTCAGGGTCCTCTTGCAAGCTGCTTTTGGAATTCAATTCCAAAAGTCATGGGACCAGAGCCTCTGCTCCCGAGGGCCACCACAGTCCCTCTCACGTGGACCCCTCTGCAACAGGGCAGTTTGCTTCCTCAAGACAGCAGAAGAACCTTCTCTCTAGTCTTCTACAGTGGAGTAAGCACAGGGTGGTGACTCCTCACCTTTGGCAGATAGAATAACCCAGTCTGGGTAGTGGAGTCCTATTATCTCTGTGTCCTCTCTTGTCTAGGAGAAAGTCACAAGTCCTGACTCCACACCAGGAAGTGAGAGGGGTGTGCAGATCTGGGCCCATGGTAGAACTCTGTCTCCCACCACAAGGACCTTCCACCAGGTGGTCTAGAAGCACTTCCTGCGGTCTCTGCTGGCACCTCTGGAGGGCATGTGGTTGTTGATGCTCTGACATGAGCCCAGGGAAGCTCATCTGGGGTTTCTGAGGGTCAGAACTGTGAGGAGTATTTCTGCTGCCTTAAGCCCCTGTTGCCAGAGGAAGACAATAGTGTGGTAGTAACTGATTTAGAATCAGGCTGGTGTTGGAGGCTTTTGAGCCTGAGGACAATTTGGTGGGATTTCAGGAGATTTCAGTCTAACTTACAAAGCAATGCTTCTTTCCACAAGGTCGCTGGAGCACCTGCCTTGCCCCTTGAGGGAGGCTGGCTCAGCACGGCACCACCAGAACCCAAGAGCCCTGCCACTGAAGGGTAGACCTAAGGTGGGACCGGTGGCCAAAGCCAAGAGTGGTTGCCCCACTTACAGTCTTTCCTATTGAATCTTTTTGACAGCAAAACATGGTCTGTCATTTAGCAAGATAGTCCAGTTGTCCCTTGGTGTAAGCATATTTGATTAATCTCACAGGGAAAAAAGATGAATGCTAGTCTGTACATTGTTTTGTTCTCTTTTTCTTCCTCTCTTTCTTTCTTTTTATTTTCTTGCAGTGCTGGAGATGGACCCAGGCCTCACCTGGGCTAGGCAAGTGCTCCACCTCAGAGCTATGCCCCACTCCATCCACATACTGTGGTCTTTTGTGTGGTCCTTGCTGTGCCAGATATTTTGAGTAATTCTTCTTTCTGCAAACATGACTTGACCCCAACAATGTGCCCCTGAGACCAAACACAGACAATAATTCCTGCTCTCAGAAGATGCTGGCAACTCCATAAATAAGACAAAAAAAAAACCAGGTAATCTGATGAATAACTGTAATTGCAGACTGGGGTGAATCTGCAGAAAAGAAGTGAGGTTCTAGGGGGTGACTTAACAGAGGAACCTGGCCCAGGCTGAATCGCCAGAGCTTTCTGCTCCATGTGACCTTCCAGCCCAGAGCCAGCGATGGAGTGGGGCTGGCCAGCAGAAGGGGCGAGAGACCCAGGGTTCCTGGTGGAGGTAACAGCATGTGCAGAGGCCACAGACAGATGGGTCATCTTTTGGAGGTCACGGGAACTGGGGTAGTGGGCAAGGGGACCCTGCAGAGGTAGGGAGGGCCTTAGAGAGCTCTGGGTTGTGGTGGACAGCCTAAGAAGAAACCAGGGTTAGAAAGAGGGGACCCCCCGGGGTCCGGGAGGACAGCCTGGCCACCTGCAGAGACTGCTGAGCCCCTCCCAGGCAGCACCCCCTGCAGCACCTGGGCAGGCGTTCAGAGTGGCCCTGAAGCATGCTATGCCTGTCCCAGCCCAATAGGGCTGCTGGCCTGTGCAGTGATCAGGTCCAGCCCTGCTGCAGTTCTGTGGTTGCCCTTGGCTTCCTCATGCACACTGGGCATTCCCTGAAGAACACCTCCTCCTTGGAAGGAGGCAGCATTGCCCTCGCTGAAGGGGAAGACCACCTGTTTTCTAAGGCACGTGGTTCTTAGCCACATAGGACACATCTGTTCATGAGGGGAGAGATCCCAGGGCTGCTTTGCACCTCCCCGCAAGTCTGGTGTGCCCTGCTGTCCACTTGACGGGCAGTCTTGTCCCACTGAATGTCTGTCTGTTGTTATGATGGTGCATTTTTTACTCTGGATTGAAGTCTCTCAGGAGGGTGCTGTGCACAGTGAACCAGATCCCATTGTTCTTTGCAGAGAGGCACCTGTCACCTAGAGCTACCTTTCCCTGGAAGCCCTGTCTGTGTGAATAAAATGACCATGTGGTGTTCCCAAGTCCCCTGAGAAGCATCTGGTTGTGGGGGTGGGTGCCCGCTAAGTTCTTGCACTTGGGGAATTCACTTCTTTCCCATCATAGAGCCGTTGGAGATGAAGTGAGATCACAAGGCACAGGGGCACTAGCTCCTTGGAGCTCACTGAGGACTTGATTGCTCTTATGGCTGTCACTGGCTGCTCCATGTATCATCTCCTGGGAGTCTTTACAGCACTTGCCCAACAGCTCGCACGCCAGTGTGCGTCCCAGGTACTGGGAGGTGTCATGGTGCAGCAGAGAGCAGGGAGCCACTGTCGCAGACAAGCATGGACACAGGGCTGGGGCCAAGAGGACACTGTGACAGCACTGAGACCCTCTGCGGGTGCACAACCAGAAAGAGGGCCGAGGGCCTGGGTGCTCAACTTCCCTGGGACTTAGGATCTGGAAGGGCATGGGGCTGCCCGGTGCTCACTCAGATTCCTGGGGCCCCAACTTAAGCACCTGACAGGTGTGTGCTCCTTAAGGTAAACCTGAGGACAGGCTGGTCAAGTCTGTGTCTCAGGTCAGAGGGCGGGGCTCCCCGGAGGCTCCCAGCGCCTTATAAGGCAGCCATCTGTGCCCCCAGTGCAAACCCAGAAGGTGACTTTCCCTTCCACCTCTGGAGAAGAGGGTCAAGCCAGGGACTGTTCTACTTCCCTGGCTTGCTTGTGGCACTCCACACTCACCCATGCCCCTTCTGCCTGCTACATCCACCTTCCTCTCTTCTCTCTGCTCTAACTTTGGGGGTTTTGGAAAGAGTAGGAATCTGTGCAATAAAGTCAGCCTTCTGCAAACCATCCAGTCTGCCCTATGGTCTAATTCCAATGACAGCCTCTGGCTGGAAGGTGCCCCTTCGAATGCCGTCAAGCATCCTGGGTTTATCTTTCCCCTGTTTGACTTCAAAAGGTCATTTGGATCTGTATTTCCATCCTGGGAGGCAGTTAGCACGGGTTGTGGTCCAGCGCACCAGGGTTTGAAATGTGGCGCCTCTGTGAACCAGCAGGAAGACCTGTGATTTTCTTGGTCTCTCTCTCTCTGCCTCTTCTGAGTAGTGGGGATGGTAACAGCACCCACCCCCTGGGGAGGACAGAAAGCACTAGGAGCCCTGCCTGGCACAGGGTCAGCCCTCGACAGATGCCCACCATCTTGTCTTCTGGGGAGAAGTTCTGGGTTGAGCAGGAGCAGCAACCTGGGACAATCCTGCTGCATTCCCACTCAGCACTTATATCTGCAATTCACATTAAAAGCAATTGGATTTTAGAGATGACCTGTTTGATTTGATATAGGTAACTGCTCAGTCCTGGGCCTTGGAAATCTTGCGCTTTAAGCAACATATGGTGAAACCAGCCCTGAGGCTGGTCTGTGACCAGGTGGAGTTCCAGGGTCTGTTCTGCCAAGGCCATGGCCCCAGCTGGCTATCCAGGATGTTGCAAATTTTTCCTCCTTTATTGGAGGGGCTTCTTGACATTCCCCTGGGAGGGAGTGCAGGGTTGGCGTGGGACTGCAGACTCTGTCCAGCAGTCAGGTACTTTGAAGTAGTCACAAGACAGCATGTTTCTGGATCCTCACGCTTCTGATGGAGTGGGCCTGATATGATTCTTACCCTGTGGGCGGGACAGTTCAGGATCCTGGCTGTCCATCCAGCCCGGGGGGTGGGCGGAGCTGGGCAGAGCTGCTTCCTGGCATGGAGTTCCCAGGCACAGCTGCCAATGGTCCGCTGTGCTTTTCCTGAGTTGGTGCATCTGTATGAACTCTCAGGGCATGAGAATCTAAAGGGGCCCTAAGCTACACTTTCTTCAAGCAAAAGAATCAATAGAGACCTTGCAGCCTAGCTTGCTTACAATTCCAGTAGCCTGGGGACCCGTCCTCACCATACGGGGGATCATCAGTGTTCACTTGTCAATGCAATAACCAGTTCCCAGGGGCTTCTTCTGAATCAGACCTCTGGTGATGCCACTTGGAACTGAGTGACTCTTTGACAGCAATGCCGTCTCCAGGACTCAGGGATTTCAGCTGGAGGACCCCTGAAAGCTGCAGATCCTTTTCTGTAGGCCAAGTTCAGATTTCCAAACACCTTGTTTAAAGTATTTTCCAGCATAATAAAAAAACATTGTGCCTTTCCCCTTCTCTTTGACTTTTCAGGCTTTACTTTTATTAAAAGAGGAGGGTGAAATGCACTGTTTCTTTCTGGGGGACAGTTGCATTTCTATGTCCTGCCTGCTTCCTGTTTTCAGAGCCTGTCTGTCTGCCCCAGGTGGAGCAGATCCCAGAAACTTGTGTGCACGCTCACACACGTGCCTCACAGATACTCATGAGTCCACACACGCTTCCCTGCCCCCTGAACACTGGACAGCATTGCACACACACACACACACACACACACACACACACACATACACACTCTCTCCCCTGCTCCTTCTCTCTGTCCCAGGATTACCAGAGAGCCACAGATTACTGGAATCGCACAGCTGGCATCTGACCTGCTTTTGGAACCCAGACTGGAGGAGGGCAAGTCATCCCAAGGAGCACCAGAGCAGAGAGGAAGGGTCTGGTCAGGAGCAGGGAGGGGCCCAGGGAGGAAAGCGAGCCTGGAAGCTGGATTCTCCCCTTTGTCCTTTGGGGGCACAGCCAAGGGCAGTGAGTCTGAACTGTGAACTAGGAAGTGCCCTCAGGAAATCCGATCCCTTTGAGGAAAGGGTGGAGTTCTCTTGCATGGCCTGGGGTCCTGGGGATCCAGCAAGTGGAGGAAAGCCTGTGACCAGAAAGACCCTAATTCAACCTGCTTCACCAGCACCGGCACATGCTGTCCTGGAACTGAACTCCAGAGGTTCCGACTACAGGTGAGGATTCCTGAAGAGGCTGATGCCGTCTCCGGATTCTCCCTCCTCGCCCCTCTTCTGAGCTTCACGCACAGAGCACAGGGTGCCCGTGCCCCAGAATTCCAAGCCATGTTACTGAGAGTCTCTGATGCACCTGTTGGGTCCCAGGTCCACTTGCCAGCTGGACGAGACCAGCCAGGTTTCCTCCTCCCAAGGGGAGTGGGGCAGCGGGCCATGGGTAGGGGAGGTGCACACTGCCAGTGGCCACTTCCTGCCTGGCTAACCCTTGGCTGTCCAGAGAGGATGAGGCTCAGCTCATTATGATCCTGGTGCCTTCCTGGGACAGTCGATGATACGCCCTGCCCTGCTCTCTGCCCATGATGACCTTTCTGTGGGATACCCAGAGAACACTTCTGTCCCCTCGCATCTCCGTTTCCATTTTCTGGAATTTCCTGCAGCCGGTGGATTTGCCTCCCCTACCGAAGGAGAGAAGTTCAGACGTCTAGCTCCTGGGTAAAGGTCAAGCCAAATTTGCTGGTAGCCTATTCCTTCCTGCCTCCCGGCCTCTGCCACATAAAGTGCTGAACCTGGTGAAAGCCGGGGTCCTGCTGAGGCGGCCTGAGTGAACGATGATGACCCCAAGCACCCTTCTCCCGGTGCCCCAGGGCTGCCCCTTCACGAGGAGGTCTATGTGATAACCAACCACAGCCTCAAGAGGTGGGTGAAGGCGCGGGGGGATTCCACCCCGGGCTGGGCAGAATCTGCCTTGGCAGTGGGGCTTTTCACAGGGGTCTGTCTGCACCATGCCTTCTGAGCAGTGGCCCTGGGGTGCTCAGGGGAGCCTGCCAGTCTTCTGCTTCCTTCACCTGAAGTTTTTCCCACACATGGCTATCCCTGCTTGGCCAGTCCCTGCAGTGTCTTCCCAAGCTGCCAGCCCCTTCCAGGATGCCGCCCAGGTTCTCCACCAGCCCAGACCTCATGTGCCAGCAGTGTGACCCGCTCCATCTCTCTGGTTATTTCCTCTCCCATTTGGCAGCATTTTCTGTTCAGGACTCAGATGCCCCTTGCTCTGCTCCTCCAGGGCCCTGGCCTCTGTTCACCGATACCCCCAGGGTATCGGTGGTAGTCATATCAAGTGTTCCCTGGAGACAGGCTTGCTTTACAGGGCTTTGGAGAGCTTCTTCCTCAACAGAAGGAAGCACAAGATGTGGCCTTTGGGGTGTGAGGCTCTGGAACTGCACTTGGTAGACCCCGGGATCTTGTTGGGCGTCCAGAACTGCATTACTGGGAGTTGAAAGGATTGTGCAGGTCTCAGTGCTGCAGGGTTCTTGGTCCCTTCAGAAGAAACTTTCCAGGTGTGTGACTAGAGGCCTTCCCAGGCAGAAGTCCTGAGCCCCACTCATGGGCAGATGTGTGCTGCCCATGTCTCTCTCAGCGTGGACGAGGACTCCCACACACTGGGCCTGTCTGTGTGCGAGTGGTCTCTGGCTGCTGCCCCTCCACCCACCACAGGACAGTGTAGCTCCAATGGGCTCTTGCTCCAGCAATGTCTGAAATATTTGCTGGCTGGCCCTTTAAAGAAAGTTGGCTGATCCTCTGTCAAGGTAGGTACCCCATACATGCGCCCCCATGACCCCCTGGCTCCTTCTGCACACAGCCAGGAGAAAAAGTCTTTGGTAGCCTGGGCTACAGCATGGAAAAAGAGTCAGACACCTGTCATGTGCAAAGGTGGGGCAACATCCCACCTCTGTCCTCATGCCAGGAAAATAGGCAGGTGGCACTGCTGTGGTGACTTCCCTGCCTGCAGCACAGCACTGCTCTGCTTGGCCATGCAGGCTCCTGCTGAGCCTCAGGCCCCTTCTTCAAAGTGATGCCCCAGCAACCACTGCCCTCTCCACTCCCATGCAAAACCACCTTTCCTGCTGGCCTGGCAGCCGCCATCAGATTGGAACAGTGCTAGCCAGCAATCACATCCAGTGCAACGCCCGAGAGTCCCTGGGTTGTCACATAGTGGCAGACATTGCTTCTCCTGTGGAATCCACAATCTCCAGACCTCACTCACAGTCTGTTACTTTAAGCCCCATGTAGAGTGGTTGTCTGGCCATTAGAGACCCCAGTGTGTGTCAGATGCCTCTCTGGAAAGCGAATTCGTGCCTCTCTGTGAAGCTCACTCCATGAGACACCAGGAGGAAGCCTCTGGAGAGCACGCCAGAATTCCGTCCAGCGCTCACACTTACAGGTGGCTTCATAGTTGGTGTCACTGACCATCCTTATGATCTTTCTCTCTGGCCAACGTTGTCTCTGTACATCACCTGTGGCTGGTTCGCACCAGGTAACAGCACAGGGCCGTGTTGCCGAGGGCAGGGCAGCTGTCACCATCCTCCTGTGAGCCAGGCCACACGCCTCCTATGCTCTGACTTATGGCAGATTTCAGAGAGACCCCAAAAGAGACGCTTTTCAAATACTGCTGCAGATTCTTGCTCCAAACCCCAGGCAGCAATGGAGATGGTGACAACCGGCTACAGTGGTCAGGTGCCCTCAGCCGCAGACCTGCCCTGAGGTGTGTGCTCAGGAAGACCAAGTGACCCGCTTCCTCTGAGGATGCCAAAGAGAAGGCCGCTTCCCCAGCAGCTTCTTGCTTTTTCTGCTCAGAGGCATTTTACTAGGAAGAGGGGCAGGGCTGTGAGGGGTGGGCTGGCTCCTGAGCTGCGGCTGGTGACGGCTGACCCAGAGCCAGCCCTGCGGGAGCTCTTCCAGAGCCTGGTTGGCACCTTGATGGCACAGTTGCACGTGACTGTGTGAGTCTGCAGGACCCAGCACCGGGTTCCCCAGAGCTGCCGTTCCTCGACCCTGCAGCTCAGGGTCTGGCCAGTGAGTGCCAGCGTACCTATGGCCATTCGAAAGTACAAAGCCAACCTTGGTAGGTTTTAGCTGTGGGTGCTTTGAGTCTTTCTGCATTGGATTTATGGAAAAGAGGGTAAGGGGTACCCTTCCAGATGGCAAGGGCGAGGGCCTTTACAATACTATTTTGAGCTTTTAGATTCTTGAGACCCCAATAAAATTAACAATGCGGTATTATTGATACCCCTTGGGCAAAAATTCCCTTTTCTTGGCAACAAATGGAATAATTTAGTAAGTACTATACTCAAGATGCCACATACTTCATAAGTATTGTTCTTTAGTCTTTGAAAATCCAAAAATATTATTTGAAATCAGATTAATTAAAAGGCTATTCTTACTAAAATGGTGCGTTTCTCATAGCCCTGTTTCACTAAGAGAAACAGGTTGGACTTAAGTTCTGTCTGGAGGAGCTGCCCTACAAGGGTCTAGGCCTTTTGCCATAGGCTGTTTAATTCTGACCCAGATGGAGGATGGGCACAGAACTCAGGGTCAGCAAGAGCCGGATCTCCTGGCATATTCTGGGGTAAGGAGGACCAGGCTTGGCAGGGCAGCAGCCTGAGTTTCTGAACCCGCTGCTTCAGATGAGAGTGCAGGTGGGCAGCATCCAAGCCCTGCCACGTGTCCCCCCCTTGCCCTTTCTTCAGGGAACAGGCCCTCCTGATCCCTCCAGGCCAATGGCCACACTGTACCCCAGGAAGCTGCTCCCAGTACCCATCACTGCAAGCACCCCCTGTCCTCCACCCTGGCCAGCTCCCTTTCCCAAGACCTCTCCTCGGAGCATTGGAGGAGTTCTGTCTCCCTGTGAGCCTTCAGTGCAGCAGAACATCAAGCAGCACAAGTGAGGGGCAGGGGACCACTCAGGACACCGAGGGAGCCACTCTAAGGGGGCGTGGCCAGAGCAAGGACTGTTCCTGGCATCCGCAGGCCCACCCAACCTGCTGTTCCTTCCTTGGGTGCAAAACCCTACAAATCCCGTTTCACCCAATGCCTAGAGTTGCATCTCCATCACTTGCCCTCCAGGATCCCTGGCAGAGATGCTGCCATGTTGGTGTTGCTGTCACCCACTTTCTCTCCCAGCGGCTGGAACAAGGCCTGCCCCTGCCTGCTTGGCCAAGCTGTCCTGGGGCGCCTGCCAAATGCAGAGAAGCCCTGGGACTGGGCCACAAGAAAGCTCCGGCACCCTTGCTGGACACACCAGGGCAACAGGCCTCCTGCGTCCCTCTGTCTGTGGAGTCTGGCCCTGAGCCACTGACTCAGCTCTCCCAGGCCTGGTGTTCTCAATCTGAACCACACACCTGACCTCGACTTAAGTGTTTCTTGACCACCTGTTGGCCCAACTCCACCAGCACGAAGCCCTGGGGGCCCTGGGTTCACTCCTTCTGACCCCTCACTCCCTGAAGCCTCTGAGTTACATCTGCAAAACAGTGTGGCGATGATAGTGCCTGCAGGTCGGGGTGCAGAGTGAACGTTGAGAGGCCCCCACAAGAGGACACTGCATTGGCTGCGGAGCTCACCGTCTCTAGCCTCCACTCCATGGCCAGGTTTCTGGAGACTGCTCTCCTCCTACACATGCTTAATAGTGAAGAAAACAAGGCTATGAAAAGAGACTTCTAGATCAGAAAACTTACACTTTTTAAATTCTGGCTTTTCAGAATACCACTGCTGGGCAGAAATCTCATGAAAAAATTACACTTGCCCTGGATTTTCTATATGGACTTTTCTTCAAGAAAACACAAAAGGAAGTATTCTTGGAATAGACTTGCCTCTGCTTCTTGCTCCAATAAAATGTGTAGAGACCTGTGTGTGTTTCTGCATGCATGTGTGTCCACATGTGTTTGTGTCTGTGTGTGCATACATGAGCGTGTATGTCTCTGCATATGTGTATCTGTATGTGTCTGTGTGTGCATGTTTGAATGTGTGTCTCTGCATGAGCATGTAGGCATCTGTGTGTGTGCATATGTCTGTGTTTGTGCCTGTGTGTGCATGTTTGAATGTGTGCGTCCCTGCATGTGTGTGTGTGTGAGTGAGCTCCCTTGCACTTGGGCACGTTTGGAATAGAGGGATAATGGTGTCTTCACAGAGGATCTTTGGACTCCTAAGGTCGGAATTTCCTCATTTTCGAGCTGACTGCATGGGGCGGTGTAGTTAAGGCTGCTGCCCTTGAGAACCTGTCCAGCCAGAATCTCCTGTGAAGGATCCCCTGACTGGTTTGCATGGTGCCTCGCCTGCTGCAGTCTCGGGAGTGCAGCGAGGCAGGAGGGGGTCCTCTGGGTCAGAAATGCAGCAGGCCAGGAGGGGGTCTCCTCCCAGGCTGCAGTGGCCCTGCCATGGAGCCCGGTCACTTCGCCCGCAGGGCCCCCATGCCCTTGGCACTGGTTGAATCCCTTGGCTGGTGGAAGGGGTTGCCCAGTTAGGTGGCATTAAAGGGAGGTGGTGACAGCAGTGTGCAGTGGGGACATCTGGACAGGCTGGGGGCAGGGAAACCCTGTGTCAATGCCTGACTGGTGCTTTTCTCCTTTTCTCTTTTTAATCAACTGGTTTTTATTTGCTTCTTTTAGGCGTACAAGACAGTAGGGCACATTTTGGCACTAAAGGCATACATGGGCATTCCTTCCAACTTTGGGGAGGTCCATGACGGGGAGTTTCACTGGCCTGTGTTTGTATACAAACTGGGAAAGCGAGTCCCATTCCCTAGCTGTCTTTCCCATCCCCGTTTCCCTCCCCTCATCCCCCTTTGTCTAATCCAGTGAATCTTCCCCTCCCCGCCCCACATTCCCGAATCAGAGAGAGCCTTCACCTTTGGTTTGGGGTTGGCTTACATCACCTAGAGTGAGGGACTCCAGCTCCATCCATTACCCAGGGTCTAGCTTTCCAGAGTATCGGACGGTCATCCCCACCTCCTGAAGCAACTGTGGTGCCCACTAAGGCCCCTGAAACCATGCTGTGTTTCAAAGGACCTCAGAGGTCTAAGCAGTCCTTGCACAGCCACTCTGCCACCTCCGTGTGGGCACAGGTGCTGTCCTCACGTCTGCTACACAGCAGTCGCACCAGCCCATCCTCCCTGGTGTGTTCAGTGTGCCAACAGTGCCCCCAACCCAGGGTCTGTATTTGACTGATTGCCACTGGAAGCCAGGACTGCACATGCCTGGCCATGCCCTACAATTGAGTCATACCCCAGCCCAGGGCAACAGTGTCCCTAGTCCTGCGATGGAATGCAGGTCTGTACATGCCTGGTCACGCCCTACCACTGAGCCACACCCAGACCAGAGAAACAGAGTCCCCAGTGCTGGGATGAAATCTAGGCTTGCACATGCCTGGCCATGCCTGACCACTGAGCCATACCCAGCCCAGGGCAATGGTGTTCCACTCAAGATATAGAACCCAGGGCCCCACGTGCCTGGCCATGCACAAGCACAAGGCCACACCCCAGCCCAGGGCAACAGTGTCCCTAGTCCTGGGATGGAACCCAGTCCTCCACAGGCCTGGCCATGCCCTACCACTAAGCCACATCCCAGCCCAGGGCACTACACAGGGAATGATTAAGAATGTGGACCAAGAAACTGGAGAATGGGAGAAAATCTTTGCTAGCTACTCTTCTGAAAAAACATTAGTATCAACAATACAAAGAGAACTGAAAAAACGTGACACCCCCAAACAAATAATGGAATGAATCAATGGCCAAATGAGTTAAACAGAAGCTTCTCAAGGGGAGAAGTGCAAATGGCCAACAAACATGAGAAGAGAAGCTCACCTCCTTGGACACAGGGGAAATGCAAATCAATACTACACTCAGATTTCATCTCACACCAGTCAGAATACAAGTCATCAAGAGAACCAACAAAAACAAATGCTACAGGTCATGTGGATCAAAGGAGCACTTTTACACTCTTGGTGGGATTGCACATTAGCATGACCACTATGGAAAGCAGTATGGAGGATCCTTAAGAGACCACCATAGCACCCCACTATATCACTCACTGGTATTGATCTGAAAGAACAGAATTGTACTATGGGGTTACACTCGTAGCCAAGTTCACTGAAGCTGATCACAATAGGCAAACAGGAAACAAGCCTACATGTCCATAAACTAATGAACGGTTAAAATAAATAGGGTGTAGACACACAATGGAGTCTCTTCAGTCATAAAGAAAAATGAAAGTATGTCACTTTCGAGAAAACTGAGGGAACTTGAAGAGAATATGTGAAGGGAAACCTGCCAAACTCAGATGGTCAAGGGTGTTGCATTTTCTCTCAAATGTGGAAGCAGAGAGGAAAAAGGAAAAGAGAGGCAGGGGTGGAGGGACTGGTGGGGGGGTTCATGCAGGGATATTGAGAACTTCAATGGGAGACCAACAGAGTAGAGAAAAGGGACCAGGGATGGGAGGAGGGGAGGGGAAAAGGAAATCCTGGCTAATGATAATGCCGAAATCATTGGCATATTGGGTCGCCTAGAGATGTGTAATGAACGATCCCAGCCTTATGGACAACTACACTATAAAAATAACCGAAGTGGAAAAAGATTTTAAAATATGCATATATATATGTATCTTAGTGAAACAAATACTGAAGGTCCACTGAATCAACAAGGTCAGAGTTAATGGAGTTTTTCTGACAAATAAATATCAAAAATCTACGAAACAGCCACCCAAATAACATGGCAAAGGATGAAACTGACCCAGGAGTATGATCTGGAACACAAAGTCTGGAATCACATGGCGACATAAGATGGCATTTCAATGGCATTCTTTAGCAAGTTGAGATACTTTCATTCCTCAAATCTAACAACTAAGACAACTTCTTACAGAAAAAGTTATCGCAATTCTAGGCAATCATTTCCACAAAAGGAAAGAGGTGTGAAAACTTCCCATATCTGAAATCACAATTACCATATGGATCAAAAGGTTTGTAAAAGAATTTAAGAAATATACAGAACAACACACAAATGAAAACAAATGCAAAAATTCCCAATACAATGTCAGAAGATCTATGTCAATAATCGATACAAAGAATGCACAGAAACACTGGGAATTTAGCCTGGAATGCAAAGTCCATGGAACATTTGAACATCAGTCAAAGTCATTCACAATCTTAAAACATTTACAAAAGGAAACCCACAATGAAAGTTCACAAGGGCAACATCATGACTTGAAAACACTCCTGGATGGAAAAAACTCCTGGCATCCATGACTTGAAAACTATTGAACCAGACCGCATCTCAAGAGAACTGAACACTAACAATGTCTTTTCTGGTGAAGGAAGAGACTTTTTTCCCTTCAGCTAAGAAACAAAGCTAAGCCATCTACTCTACTTCTATGCAACATCTCATTGCAGGGATTACCAACACAAATAATACAGGCAAATATGTTTGAAACCTAATTGTCCCTGTAGAAAACTTTTAGCATCCTTCAAAAACTTATAAAATTGAGGTGTGGTTCATAACACTCAAAGATATCTGATCAACATACCTAACTGAATATCATTCTTATTCAGGGGCCATCAAATTTAGAACTTTACATTACAACATCTTTCAGAATAATGTACAGGAATGCACTGATGAAAGTCGTGAACGACTTATGAAATAAAAACCACAAAACCCTCCTCAAATAAAACAAATACCTTAATATAATGGGCTATGCCACAGTGATGGGTCCAATTCCTTTGTTTAATCTACAAAATGTTTTTTTTTTTTTTTAAATTCACACAACACTTGATGGTTGACATACTCTGTACACTTGTCATCATCCAAGAACACAACCCATGTCAAATAAGGGGGTTGGTTTGTTCACAAGGTTCCAGAGTACTGTCCAATCACTTACCCATCAGCAGTCTTGCAATGAGCTTCTCCTCCTCCTGACTGTCGTGTGTCCTGGTCCTCCTCTTTTCAAGGCTGGGGGAACACGAAGAGCAGGTCATTTCTCTGTGATAGACCCAGGTCTTCTCCACAGGGGCAGAACATCTTCCAAGCGGTAGTGAGCTCTTTCCACAGGCAAACGTCCACGTCCCTCAGGACTTTCTCTTTTTGGCCGCACCAAGAATAAGCACCCTGGACCTGGGTGTCCTCACCCTCCAGGAACAGTCCATCTGGCCTTTGCCTGTGGTTGTGAACCCAGGCGGGTAGAGCAGGGCCCAGCTCCGAGGGCTCCTCAGACTCCCAACTGGCTGAGCACCCCGGCAGCTGCTGCCTCTCTCTCCACCTCACCAAGTCCTTGAAGGTGGCTTCACATCGCCAGACAGGATTAGGCCTGGAGAACAAGCAGCCCTTAGGCTCTGGGCTCCCACAAGTCTGGACCGCCAATCTTGCTGCCGCTGCCATCGTCGCCATGTCCTCAGCTTGGGAGAGCCTTCCTTGACCCGCCACTGGGCAGCCAGCGGCACAGGACCTCTGGGAGTGTGCAGGGCAGGGCTTGAGACCTGGCCCCACCCCAAGAATGCAAGGATGCAATTCTGACTGGACAACCCAAAACAATAATAATACCATTTTATTGACATATTTATATAGCAATGATTTATTGATTTAGAAGTGAACTCTGGATTGGGGTGAGGATGTAGGGTCAAAGGTACACTCCTGCATGGCTGGTGGAACTGCAGATTGGTGAAACCCTTAGGGAAAACACTATAGGACCCCACTATATCACACATTGGTATTGATCTGCAAGAACAGTCATTATACCATGAGTTACATGCATACCCATGTTCACTGCAGCTGGGTTCACATTAGGCAAACAGGGAACCAGCCTAGCTGTCCATAAACTAATGAATGCTGGGGCTGGGGTTTTGGCTTAGTGTCAGAGTGCTTGCCTAGTACTTGTGATGCACTGGGTAAGATTCTCAGCATCACATATAAATAAATAAATAAAGGGATTTGTGCAAAATGTTGGAGTAGTATATATTATATTATGTATAGTATATATATTTGCATACATAATAGCATGTATGTAGTATATATATAATTGGAATAGTGAAATTATATATATAATTGGAATACATAATGTTCAATAGTAGTGACTTTCTAAGAGGTCCAAGTGTCTGATTTTAGAGACAATGTCTCCCTGAGTTGCTTAGTGCCTTGCTAAGTTGCTGAGGCTGGCTTTGAACTTGAGATCTTCCTGCCTCAACCTCCCAAGCCACTGAGATTACAGGTGTGCACCCCTACTCCCAGCAATAATATCCACTTTGAATTGAAGAGTGCAGACTCAGTGGTATATTTTACAAATCATGTTCTATAAGCACAAAAGGATCTAACAAACTGGGCATGTTTCTATGGTTATTTTGTGTTAAATTTTTAAAATAAAGTGAACAATTAAGAGGAATGACTTAATAGGACTGAGAGGATGAAAATGAAAAGATAAAAAAATGTGATTGACTTGCTTATGAAACTGCATAATATCTCAGAACAATGTCAATATACAGAAAGCTGCTGGATGCTTTCACTGAAATGTATTAAAATCTCATGGTACATAGAAGAAAGTTGGATAGCTGGGACTTCCTCCTTGTGCTTTGCAATATATCTGCCAGTGCCAATTTGTCCTCAATCAGTTCTCGAAGTCATACATCTGGATATCCTACAATAGCTTTGCATTAACTGCTCTCTCACCCTATTGGTGTCCTACTGGGGGGTTTACTGGAGTACTTACTGATCAGATTCATCAGCCTATGCACTCAAAGTATGCTCATATTCACTGCTCATATTACTAAACAATGTACAACCAGGTTGGTAATAAATAAAAAAAGAAATTAGAAAATGACTTGCAATGATATATTGAATTTGGGCCAGTAAGAATTTCACATCAATAAGAACTGAATCCAGAAACTCATTTAAAAAAAATGAGGATTCAAAAATGATATATAAAATTGAAAAATGTACCATTTTAGAGGTCATTGCAGAAGACCTAAAATAATCACTATCAGGTAAAGAGTAACACTATGAATAATATAGATACCAAATGACTAAGACTCACCAGTCACAAAATTTAAACAATGTTGATACGGTCCTTTTAAACCAAAATTTCAAATAGTGACACAAAGTAAGATAGAATCCTCCAAATACTGAAGTATTGGCAAATGTCATTAGAGCCATTCCCACAGAAAACGGGAAAGTATAAGAACAAACAAAACAAAAGCTCATGTCAGGTGACTACACTGGTGAATTGCTACACAACTTTAAAAATAATCAGTTTGATACACAAATCATTCTAGATGATACATAAAGGGAAAATGTCTCACCTGTTTTATACAGTCTAACATAATCATGTACCTGGCAAAAATACTTCTAGAAAGAAAATTACCAGTTAATCTCTTTCAGAAATTGAAGGAAAACTTCCTTTTAAAAGCAAGCAAAACAGCAGGGTGCAGAGGTCCACACCTATAATCCCAGCAACTCCAGAGGCTGAGGCAGGAGACTCCTGAGTTCAAAGCAAGCCTCAGCAAGTTAGTGAGGCCCTAAGCAACTCAGCAAAACCCTGCCTCTCTATAATATATTAAAAAGCACTAGGGATGTGACTGGTACCAAAAAAGAAAACAAACAAAAATCCAAACAAATAAACAAAAAAAACAAAAAAAAAAAACAAATTCAAGTCAGTCACAGGGAAATTTCACAACTAAGTTGTCCTAGAAATGAAATGATATGATTGATCATATAAAATACAGTGCCATTCACTGATTTTTTAAAAAAATGAATGAATTCATTAATAAATCATCTTAATAAATATCAAATATAATTTGATAAAATTCAATATAAAAATCTTGCTAAATTATAGAAATAAGTAACTTCTTTTAATCTTCTAATAAAATATATCTTCAGGTAAAAAATACCTAGTATAAACATAATGATGAAATATGAAGCTAGTCCTCTGTACTTAAGGGAAATGTTCCATTATCAATTCTCATTCATAATACTAGAATTCTGTCTAAGGCCAAGAATGAAAAAAATGTGTACTGATGAAGAGGAAACTCTAACAATATGTACAGGCAGACTGATGACATATGTGATTATAGAAAACATCATAAATACCTAAAGTTTCTAAATTTGCTATAAGCAACCTAAATATAGTGACTTTCAATTATATTTCATGTATCATCCATAAAAAATTAAATATTTAAAAAGCTATTTATACTCCCACCAGGAAAGAAAACCAGTATGTCAAAGAGATGTCTACACTCCAATGGTTCACTGTGGCCTTATTCGCATCAGCCAAGATATAACACTAAAGTGTCCACTGACAAAGGAATTCATTGTGACAATGTGAACACAATGGAATACTAGTTAATATTCCCAAAGAGGAAAACCTCTCATTTGCAACACCATGGAAGACTCTGTAGAACATTATGCTGAGTAAAGTAAACCATGCCTACAAAGGTAAGCTCAAATGATCTCACCTATATGTGGAATCTAATAAAGTCAAACTCATGTAGGGAGAAAATATCAAAACTGTGGGAGTGAAAGTGAGGTGATAAGTAGTTCATCAAGGTATAATACTTCAGAGAATGAAGAGTACTAAGTTTTTGAATCTACTCCATATCAGATAACTATGGACAATAATAATGTCTATTTATTTGTAAATGATTTACTAATTTCAAATTTCTCACCATAAAAAATGATAAGTAAAAAAGTAGGAATAATAATTAGATTCACTTAATTAAGAGATGTTGTATAAATGTATCAAAATCTCACATTATACTCCATAAATGTATGCACTTCTGATTTGCCAATCAAAAACAAGTGAAAATTTTTACACTTATTGATTTTTTTATTTATTAAGAATATTATTAATTAAAGATCAACTTTATTGTCAGTGAGGAAAAGGTACATTCAACATTGCTGGTAAGACTGCAAATTGATGAAATCATTATGGAAGGCAGTATGGAGATTCTTCAGTAAACTTGCAATGGAACCACCATTTACCCCAGCTGTGAGACTCCTCAGTTTGTACCCAAATGACTTAAAATCAACATACCATAAATGACAAGGCCAGATCAATGTTTACACTAGCCCAGCTCACAAGAGCTGAACTACGGTACCAACCTCGGTGCACTTCAACAGATGAAAGAATAAAGAAAATGTGGTATTTAGCCCAAATGAAATATTACTCAGCATAAAGAATAATTAAATTATGGCATTTGCAGGTGGACAGAGTTGGAGAATATAATGTTAAGGGAAATAAGTCAAAGCCAAGGAATCAAAAGCCCAATGTTTTCTTTGATATGTTGACACTAATTCATAATAAAAGTGGGCTAGGAAAAAACAGAGGTACATTGCATTGGACACGGGGGAGTGAAGGCAAGTGAGGTGGAAAGAAGATAGAAAGGATACTAGAATGCACTGGACCCTCTGTGCACATGTGAGTACATGATCAGTGTAATTCTACACCACGTACAGAAAGAAGAATGAGAGTTATACTCCATTTACATATGATGTGTCAAAGTGCATTCTACCTTCATATATAACTAATTAGAACAAATAAAAAATGAATATATGTAAATACAAGTAAAAGTGGTACAGAATAGAAGTCACGGAGATGAACCCACACATTTATAATCATCTGATCCTTGACAAAGGTGTCAAAATACACCTTGGAGTAAAGATAGCCTTCTAAACAAATGGTACTTGGAAAACTGGTTATAATTATGAAGAAGAATGAAACTAGAACCTTGTCTCTCACTGTGCACAAAAATCAACTTAAAGTAGATAAGTTTTGCAACTTCTAAAAAACAAAGTAGAGTTAATGGTCCAGCATATAGGCCCAGGAAACACCTTTCTCCACAGGACCATTCTAAACCTCAGAAAATAATGCCAAGATTAAATAAATGGAATGGTGTCAAATTAAAAACTTTCTACATATCAGAGGAAATGAAAAAGACTGCAAAGAAGGAAACTAATGAATGAGAGAAAAATCTTTGCTCGCTATTCTTTTGACACGGGAATAATATCTGGAATATAAAAAGAACTGAAAAATATTTGCACCCAAAAATCAAATAACCCAACTAATAAATGGTCAAATGAATTCAACAGAAGCTTCTCAAGAGGAGAAGTACAAATGGCCAACAAATACGTGAAAAGATATTCAACCTCACCACCAATTGGGGAAATGCAAATCAAAATGACACTCAGATTTCATCTCACACCAGTCAGAATGAAAAGTCTTCATGAATACAAACAAGAACAAATGTACAGATTGTGTGGATAAAATTAATCTCTCGGGGGGACTGCACATTTATGTGATCATTATGGAAATCAGTATGGAGTTTCCTCGGGAAAATAGAATGGAACTACCATATGACCCCACTATATCACTCCCTGGTATTGATACTAAAGAACAGTCATTACGCTATGGGGGATATATTCATTCCAATGTTTATAGCACCTCCACTTACAACAGGCAAAGGGAGAACCAGCCTAGTTGTCCATAGTAAATGAATGGTTAAAGGAAAGGTGGAATATATACACAATGGAGATTCATTCACACAGAAAGAAAAATGAAAGTATGTCATTTACAAGAAAATGAATGGAACATGAGACCATAATGTTAAGGAAAATAAGCCAAACCTGCAAGTCATGCAGGGATGCCATGAAAATCAAAGGCAGATCAATAAAGTACGCAAAGGGGACCAGGGAAGGAATACAGAGAGGGAAAAATGAAATACTGGGAACTGACAGTTCCAAATTTTATTGTCATATTGTGTATATATCCAAATATGTAGCAATAAATTCCATCATTATGTACAACAACAATGCACCAAAAACAAATACAGAAAAAAATACAGTTATGTTTCATTGAAACAAATATCAAAGATGCATTTGATGATCAAGGTCAGAGTTAATGGAGTTATTCTGTCCAGCAAATATAAAAAGTCTATTATAAGCAGCAACCCAAATAACATGGCAAGAAATACAACAGACCAGGATTATTATCTCCAACATAAAGTCTGGAATCACACTGAAATATATAATGGCATTTCAATGGCACTTTTTAGTAAGCTGCGATAGTTTCATTGGCAAAGTCTAACAAACACTTAAAGAACAAGATATCAGAATTCTGTGCAAACATTTCCAGAAAATTAAAGAGGTGTGAAAACTTCTCATATCTCATATCTGAATTACAATGTTAATCCAAATGTTTGTAAGATAATGTAAGAAATATACAGATCAACACCCAAATGAGAAAGGAAAGAATTCTTAACAAAATTTAGGAATAACAATATCAATAACAGATACAAAAATGCATCAGAACAAATGGGAATTTAGCCCAGAATAGAAAGTTGCTTTAACATTTGAAAAATCAGTCAAAATCATTCACAATCCTGAGACCTTTACCAAAAGAAACCAACAAATCATCTCCACAGCATAACAAACTGACCTGCCAACAATCTTATGCCCAAATCATAATTTAAAACTCTTGGCATACACAACTTGGAACCTTTAGAGTCAGATCCCACCCTCAAGAGAACATCTCTAACAGCACATTTTCTGCTGAAGAGAGAGACATTTTCCCCATCAGCTCAGGAACAAAGCTAAGCTATCTACTCTACTTGTCTTCAACACTTCACTTTAGG
This sequence comes from Sciurus vulgaris, assembly GCF_902686455.1. Taxonomy (NCBI): domain Eukaryota; kingdom Metazoa; phylum Chordata; class Mammalia; order Rodentia; family Sciuridae; genus Sciurus; species Sciurus vulgaris. Next base: position 78,969,973 of record NC_136464.1, read on the forward strand.
GATTAGCCAATGCAAATTATAAAGACAAATATGTTTGAAAACAGATATAGGAAACATAATTGTCCCCATAGGAAATTTTCAGCATCCCACAAAAACTCACACAATCGATGTGTGCTTTGTAATAGTCAAAGATATCTGATGGCTATAGATAACCTAATTTTATTCTTATTCAGAGGCAATCAAATTCACAAATTAAAATGAAAACACCTCTTAGAATAAATCATATGCAGGAATCCATTGATGAAAGATGTGAATGATTTATGTAATAAAAACCATAAATGTTCCTCAAATTACACAAATACCTGAATATGTTGAGATATATGCCATAGTGATGTGTCAAATTCCTTTTCTTACAAAATGCATTTTTTAAAATCTACACAATGCTGTACTCTTAACATTCTTTGTACATATGTCGTCATCCAGAAACACTAGATATTTCAAATAAGGAAGTCAGTTTGTCCACTATGTACATAGAACTGTAAAATAACTTACCCATCGAGAGTCTGGTAGACCTTCTCTTCCTCCTCCTCGCAGTCTTGTTCTCCTTGTCCTCTTCTTTTCAAGGTTAGGGGAAAGTGGAGATCAGGGTGTTCTTCTATGATAGGCAAGGGCTTTCTCCAAATGGGCAGTAAATCTTCCAAAAGACTTTGCAACAGGCAAAGGTGGCGAGTCCCTCTGGCCTTACCCTTTTGGGCAGAACCAAGACCATGCACCATAGACAGGGACTTCCTCACCTTCCAGGAGCAGTAAAGGCCTTTGCCTGGGCCAATGTGGGTGAGCAGGGCCCAGGTGTGGGAGCTCTGCCAGCTCCCACTGGCTGAGTGCCTAGGCAGGGGCTGCCACTCTTCTCAGCACAAGTCCTGGGTGGCAGCTTCGCCTAGTGGAACAGGATTAGGCTGGAGAACAAGCACCCTGCAAGGTCTGGGCTCCCACAGGTCATAGTGACTGCCACCATCAGGTCGCCAAAGCCAGGCAGAGTCTTCCTTGATCAGCAGTGTGCAGCTGCACAAGGCATCTGGGCATTCACAGGTCAGGGGTCAGTGCCTGGCCCTACCCCCAGAATTTATGTGACTCTGATTGGTCAATCAGAAACAATCACAATACAGTTTTCTTGCTTATTTTTATATAGTAATAATTTCATTGATTTAAAAATAAACGAGGCATGGTGGTAACATTGTGGTGGAAAAGGTACACTCCTGCACTCCTGGAGGGACTTCAAATAGGTGCAGCCATTACAGAAAACAGTATGGAGATTCCCCAGAAAACTTGCAATGGAACCACCATTTGGCCCAGCTACACCACTCCTCCATTTAGACCCAAAAGACTTAAAATCAGCATAGTACAGTGCCACAGCCACATCAATGTGTACAGCAGTTCCACAAGAACTAAACCAGGGAATCAACTGAGGCGCCCTTCAACAGGTCAATGGATGAAGAGAATGTGGTATAAATACACAATACCATATTATTCAGCTTTCAAGGATAATTAACTTATGGCATTTGCAATTAAATGGACAGAGCTGGAGAATATCATGCTGAAAGAAATATATCAAGCCAAAGAACATATGCTGATGCTAACTGACAATGAAGGAGAGGGGAGAAAGAAGATCCTTAGCATTAGACAGAGGAGAGTAAAAGAAGAGGAGGTGAATAGGAATAGGAAAGATACTAGAATGCCTAAGACATTATTACCCTAGGTGCATATATGATTATATGACCAGTGTAATTCTACATCATGGACTACCAGAAGTATGAGAAGTTATACTCCATTTATGTATGATATGTCAAAGTGCAATCTCCTGTTGTATAACTAATTACAAAATAACAAATAATGAAAATCAATACATATTTGAAATTCCATGTAAAAGGGGGGGCAGAATAGAAGACACAGACAAACCCACACCTTTACAGTCATCTGATCCTTGAGAGAGGTGCCGAAATACACACTGGGGTGAAGATAGCCTTCTAAACGAAAGGTGCTTAAAAACTGGTTCTCCCTATGCAGAAGAATGAACCTGGAACCTTATTTCTCATCCTGCACAAAAAGCAACTCAAACTGGATCAATGCTCTAAGAATCAGAGGAAAAATGATGCAACTTCTAAAGAATAACATAGAGTCAACACTCCAGCCTAAAGGCCCAGGCAACACCTTTCTCCACAGGACCCCTAAACCTCAGGAAATATGCCAAGATTTAACAAATGGAATGGCATCAAATTAAAATCCTTAGGCACAACTGAGGAAATGATTAAGAATGTGAAGTAAAAACCTAGAGAATGGGAGAAAAACTTAGCTAGTTACTCTTCTGACCAAGGTTAAATATCTGCAATACAAAAGTCCTGAAAAAACGTCACAGCCCAAAATCAAATAACCCAATTAATAACTGACCAAATGAATTAAACAGAAGCTTCTCAAAGGGAACAGAGTGAGGGAACATGGCCCCATTTTTAAAGTTACTGCGTGTCGAGTAGAGGGCTCAGAGAATATCCTAAGATTAGTCACACCTCTGTGATGAAGAAACCATCTTTTCAGAAATGTTTTTTTTCCCTGCTCACCAAATTTATTTAGTTAGTTTTTATTTTTTACAGACTGCATTTTGATGCATTGTACACAAATGGGGAACATCAATTTGTTTCTATGGTTGTGCAATTAGAATTTGCTTATCTACTCGTAGACTTGGGGTAAGTATTCTACTTACATCTTATTTTCAAGGCAATTAAAGGATTTGTTAGAGAATGATTATCATCCAAAAGAAAATCTTTTTTTAAAAAAAGTTATTTAAACATCAAAGTATATGATTGCATGCTTCTCTAGAGAGTTGTAGTGAGGATCATACTTTATTTCTAGGGAGTTACAAGATTAATTATGGAATAGTTATTGTTCTTAAGAGTTCCTGGGTTTTTTTCCCCAAAAAACCTTAATGTCATGTAAAGGTTATATTAGAAGAAAGTAGAAGACTGTTGTGTTAAATTCATTTCAGGAAAGTAAAAATTTAAAAACCCAAGTGTTGAGAACAGGGTTCATAACCCAGCTTCTGCTGAGACAGTGTTACAAAGAAAGTGCTATCCTGATTGTATGCCTCTGTATCTGTCTGGCCCTCCTCTCCTTGACCAGAATGTGGGGGTTTTCAACATTTCAGGACAGAGAGAGAGCAATATTCATGGGGAAGGAAGTTTGTACTGCGACAGTATTCTCCTATGAAAACCCACGTGTCCTTTCTTACAGTAGATACATCCTTGCCTTCAGAAATAATGGTCGCTTTCTCTCAAAATTTTCTCTGGTTCCCATGACCAGGCACTCCATGCTGTCCAGAAGAGCTGTGACAGTCCAGCTCTGCTACATGATCAACCCTCCTACCACTCTTTCTGGACATTCCTCTCTAAATTCATATATCCAATGATTCAATTCTATCCCACCTACCCTCTCCTGCCAGCTCCTCATCCTGCATTCTTATTTTACAGTGTTATTTTTCTGTCTTTGTCAGTGCCATCTCAAATTTTTTTTCAGAAAGTAAATATGGCATAAATAATTTCAAACCTTTTTTTAAAATAATCTAAAAACTATACAGGATAGGATATTGCCTTTTACTTCTTCCAGACTACATAAACTAAACCTTTCTCTACATAAACTAAACCTTTCTGTAAAGAGGTTGCCTGCTAAAAAAAAAAAAAAAAAAAAAAAAAAGAGAGAAAGCCAAAAATTCAGTTATCCTGATACAGTGAATGTATCATACTGGTTTTACATATTTATTTTAGAATCATTCAGAAATCAGAATTCAGTTTTTAGAAGAAAGAAAATAATCTAGGGCTGACTTGTCACGTGGTGAGAGGTTTTCTGAACGTATCATCAGAGTGACTTCTTTGAGTAACTCAAGACAGGTGTCCATGGAGTCAAGCAGGCCCTCTCAGCAAGTGTGGGTCACACTCTCCTCTCCCCAGAGATGCTGGGGAGCGCTATTGCCAGGAGATGCTGGTGCAAGGTGGGGTTCAAGGAGCCCATGCTGATGGTTCAAGGTAAAACAAAACCAAGAGTAGAAACTTTTCTTTGTATGTGTTCTGTTTCTTTTTAAACATTTTATGGGTTATACATTTTGGTGTCAACTTTCAGAATGTTACTGAGATACTAATAGAAAATTGTTAAAATTAGTTCTAAAATCTCAAAAAACATCCTCTTAGATTTTGACAGGTTACAATGTGTATTGTTTTGTTTATTGTTTTCAGCATAGAGAACTCATTTGCTTCATTTTTCTTCTGAGAAATGCCAAATCTTCAAGATAGATTTTTTACCTATTGAAAAATAAAATCTAATTAAATCATCTTTTTTGTGATATCATAATGTTTGTTTTACTATAAACTTTGAGTAGTTTTCTCAATATAAATATTTTTATAGAAAATTTAACTGTAAACTGAAGTGGCCATCATAATTTTTTATGGAATGTTTGCACAAATATTTCTAACAAGATCCAAGTATTATCGAATACTCTCAATATATTAACAAACATTTACAGCTGAACCTTCTGAATGTTGGACAAAATTGCATTTAGGAAATAACTCCCGATATTGGGGAAGTGTAATTTTCATTGTAGCAATGGAGTGAGTCCTGGTAGTAATTGGTCTAACTTAAATGTGTCCTGGCCTACCTATGTTGAATCTAAAGACTATTACCCTTTTTAGCATTCCTCCTGATCTTTGCCTTCAACTGTTCACTTATACATTAAATATTTACTGAGAACTGATAACATGCCAGGTAAAATTATAAGTACAAGAGGTGAAATACCAAGAGACACGTACATAGAATATCCTGCTTTTGTGGAGCTTGCATTTATTCAGTTAGCTTTTTCAAGTGCGACAGGTATTCCTCCAGGTTCCATGGGTTCAACACCATAGCAGGTTTATGGAACAAATCCATCCATCCAGTGATCCCACAGTTCCAAGTAGCCATTAGTGGACTATGCCTCGGAATTGTCATCTTTTGATAATAGTGCACATTGATGCTTATGGGCCTTTCTTGAACTTTACTACAGTCAGAACTGGTCTGATTGGTCTTGCTATGTTGCATGGACTGGCCTCCATCTCCTGGGCTGAAACAATCCTGCCTCACCCTCCTGAGTAGCTGGGATGACATGTGCATGTCACTGTACCCAGTTAGAATTGATTTTGATGATTTTTATGTATTGGCTAATTTAATCTCAGTAACTCTTTAAGGTAGAAATTATCATTATTCCCATTTACAGATGATTGAGGGGGTCAGGTCCCCCACCTGTGCAGAAGGCAGCAAATAAAAGAACCAGAATTCAAACCTGGTACTTCTGGCAGCAGAGACCAAGCTTGTATGCAGCCTAGGAAAAAGACACCTAGTCAAAGGACTATGCTATGGACTCAGGAAAAAGTGAAAATAATTGGCTAATAATAGTAAGCAACTAATTTTTAAAATTGTGTGTTTTTAACTGAAGGTTTGCGGTACTGTGTAGATGGCCCTCCATGAACTGAGAATGGAAGAGGTGCACCTGAATTCCTTCCTCTTGGAGATAGATAGTTCCTGTTAGTGTGACCTCTGGAAGCCCTGCTTCACTTGTCCTTTGAGACCAGACTCTAAATGCTGTCCACATATAAATATTAATGTCCATATGGTTCCATCAAAAGAAAAAATTAATTTCTTTCCACATTTTATCTTTTGACTAGTGTATTTTTCTGCTCTGCTCCTGACAAGGTGCAGCTACTTTGCTAAAAATTCTGTTCTTTATCCAGAACATTTTTGTGTTAAGAAATTTAATATATTTTGCACTAAAATTCACACTCTCGAGAAAAATAAGTCAGACTAGAGGTGCTGAAGTATTCAGATTCTAATTAACACCAAAATAGGATAATTCTTCTTTCATACTTTAATATTTTTCCTTATGTTGTTCTGTCATATCTCATTAATCTACATGATTTTTGCATGCCAAAGATGAATGGGGGCACCTGGAAAGAGGTTATGCTTACTATCACTCTCTAGGGTTGGATTTATAAGACAAGGCCTGCAGTAGCATCTCATTTTCTTTTATGCCACCAGTTTACAGCCCAAAATGGAATAACTTAGTTGATGGTTCATAGCCTCAACTTTGGGGTCTTCCTAGGAGTGATTGGTAGTTACTGAGATTTGTAATATAAAAGCACATTCAATGTAGTTGGCATCACTCTTTTATGAAAGTGTAACTTTTCATGTTTTATGTATTTTAACTACTTATTAGATAAATATTAAAAAATTGCATTAAGTAGCAAAAGGCAAAGAGAATACCTATCTTCAAATTATGTACCTCCTGACCAAATCACAGCTGTGTTTACCTTCCCCATCAAGACTTTGGTTTCAAATGAACTCCAAACCATTTCTTAGTGTCCCAGTGTCTACCATTGTGCTTGCAGTCTTTGAATGATATCTATCTGAGAAATGAAATAGTGGCAGCTTTTGATTTTTGAATAATTAATACTGCATAGGTACTCGTTTAGACTACTTAACTTTGCCTGAATGAATCATCCCTTGGGATGATCATTCACTGAATTCCTCTGAAGTTTCAGTCCCTACTGACAACCTTGGTGGTCAGAACCCCATCTAAGGGGAGTCTCAGAGAAAAGAGGATTCCTTTCTTTCTTTTCTCCTCATTTGCTCCACATTCATCAGTTAAAGGCCACTGTTAGGCAACCCCCTGTCTCTACTCTCTAACTCCAGGACACATGGATTTTATTTAGCAGTTCCCTTTGCCTAACTCCATACATAGGGATCTGCAAAGGAAGTAGCAAAGCCCTTTCTTAAAGAGTGTGCATTTTTTTTTTTTTTTCTTTTCAACACCCTAAATACCACTTGAAGAGGATAACCACAGGACAGTGGTTAAAACAGTATTTCCTTCTCGGAGACGAAAAGCATAGTGGAATAGAACTGGATTTGCAGTTAATAGTTCTGCCACTCTAGGAGGATCTGTAGAAGGTATCATGTGATTTGACTCCAAAACACTTGCTGATCTGCTTCGTTATCAGCCCATGTCTGAAAGGGTGTGTGTGTGTGTACGCATGTGCACAAATTACAGACAGTAGGACTTTATCAAGTTTTAAACACATTTATAGCTTATGTAAAGATGTGTATCATAAGGATGTTTTGGTTATTCTCCCCCTGAACCAATGTGGCAATGCCCAATTGAAAGCAACCTTCTTGTTGCTGAGCATTCTCTGGGTGAGGCTTGGCACTCTGTTCATTTGTCAACATGAAGGTTTCTGCTGTTCCTCCATACCTCACAGTGTTTCTCAGCTTGTGTTATGAATCACATTTTTTAGTAATAAAAGAACGGATTGTTTTTTGCTTAAAACCATGATTATATGACATTTCCATTCATTTATATAGTCTATAAAATATAAACTGGATTTTTTTTAAGTTGCGCTGTGATGAGCTTGATGTGAAGTTCAGTTTCCACTACAGTCATCTTAGAAAATATATAGTTTTTAGAAAGATAAACATGCCTTAAGATTTGTTGAGTAGAAAGAAAGTCATATTTTGGCACTACTAGGAAGCAGAGTTGTTTTCTTATTACAAATAGAAGAGTGGAATTAGAAGACTATTCAGGCTAGAAACTATATATGCCTTTCTCTATAAATTATTTTATTCTATCTTTTTGTGTTTTACAATATTGAAAATTCTTGTGTGTGGCCCTTGTTGAGTTTTTAAGGTTTAGATTTATCTTTCAATAATCAGAAAAAGAAAATATAACTTGTCATGAAGCAGGTTCTCTCTGCGGATACCTAATTAAATTAGGTGACATTGGTCCCCATTTTCGTAAATGAAGAACTTTTGTCAGGGTTCATACTCCTCCCACTGATGCCTTGCCCATGGGAATTCTGACTTGAAATTGACCTAATGTGGAGCAAATGGGAGACCCAAGGGACTTGAGCCTTGAGGCCTCATAGTTCCCTAACGATCCTCAAGTCTTTTGTGTTATTGTTGAAATTTTGCAACCTAACTGTTCTCATCGCCAGGAGAAAGACCTGCCTGATCTCAGATCAAGAATAAAATCTCAGTTTCCTATGTGCTCCTTTAGAATTTTATGGCAAAGCTAGTCAATGGATTTCTTTAATTTATTTTCATTTTTTGATTTACCATAAACAAATGGGGTACAACTTTTCATTTCTCTAGTTGTACACAATGTAGAGTCACAACATTTGTGTAATCATACATGTACATAGGGTAATGATGTTTGTCTCATTCCATTATCTTTCTTTCCCCCATCTCCTCCCCATCCCTCATTTCCTACACAATCCAACATTCCTCCATTCTTCCCTTATCCTCTCCCCCACTATGTGGCATCCACTTATCAAAGAAAACATTTGGCCTTTAATTATTTTGGGGATTGGCTTATTTCAATTAGCATGATATTCTCCAAGTCCATCCACTTACTTGCAAATGCCATAATTTTATTCATCTTTATGGCTGAATAATATTCCACTGTGTATATATATCAGTTTCTTTCCATTCATCTATTGGTGGGCATCTAGGTTGGTTCCACAATCTAACTGTTGTGAATTGAGCTGCTATGAATATTGCTGTGGCCGCATCACTGTAGTATGCTGATTCTAATTACTTTGGGTATAGGTCAAGTAGTGGAATAGCTGGGTCAAATGGTGGTTCCATTCCAAGTTTTCTGAGGAATCTCCATACTGCTTTCCAGCATGGCTGCACCAATTTGCAACCCCACCAGCAATGTATCCTCTCCAACACCTATCGTTGCTTGTATTCTTGATAATCGTGATTCTAACTGGGGTGAGATAAAATTAGTGTAGTTTTGATTTGCATTTCTCTAATTACTAGAGATGTTGAACATTTTTTCATATATCTGTTGATCATCTGTAGATCTGTGAAGTGTCTACTCAGTTCCTTAGCCCATTTATTGATTGGGTTATTTGTATTTTTGGTGTAAAGTTTTTTAAATTTTTTATAAATTCTGGAGATTAGAGTTTTATCTTAAGTGCATGTGGTAAAGATTTTCTCCCACTCTGTAGGCTCTCTCTTCATGTTGTTGATTGTTTTCTTTGCTGAGAAGAAGCTTTTTAGTTTGAATCCATCCCATTGATTGATTCTTGCTTTTATTTCTTATGCTCTGGGAATCTTGTTAAGGTTGTCTGGTTCTAAGCCAACATAATGAAGATTTGGGCCTACTTTTTATCCTATTTGGTGCAGCACCTCTGGTCTAATTCCTAGGTCCTTTGAATTGAGTTTTGTGCAGGGTGAGAAATAGGAATTTAATTTCATTTTGCTGCATATGGATTTCCAGTTTTCCCAGCACCATTTGTTCAAGAGGCTGTCTTTTCTCCATTTTATGCTTTTGGAACCTTTGTCTAGTATGAGGTAACTATTTATGTGAGTTTGTCTTTGTGTCTTCTATTCCGTACCATTGGTCTATGTGTCTGTTTTGGTGCCCATACCATACTGTTTTGGTTACAATTGCTCTGTAGTAAAATTTAAGCTCTGGTATTATAATTCCTCCTGCTTCACTCTTCCTGATCAGGATTGCTTTTGCTATTCTGGGTCTCTTATTTTTCCAAATGAATTTTATGAATGCTTTCTCGTTTTCTATGAGCTACATCATTGGGATTTTAATTGAAATTGCATTGAATCTGTATAGCGCTTTTGGTAGTATGGCCATTTTGACAATATTAATTCTGCCTGTCCAAGAACCTGAGAGATCTTTCCATCTTCTAAGATTTTCTTTAATTTCTTTTGTGTTCTGTAAGTTTCATCATAGATTTCTTTCACCTCTTTTGTTAGATTGATTCCCAAGTAGTTTATTTTATTTATTTGTTTTATTTTATTATTATTTTTTTGATAGCCAATAGATTTCTAACTCTGTGATTCTGGGGAAAGATTCTCACCACATCCCAGGTTTCATGGTTCTGCCTCTGACCGCAATGCCTCATTGCTTTTGGTTCCTTCTTAGTTTATCTTTATAGCAACTTTGTATATCAGGTGAGTAAATCTGGGTATGAGAGCTTTTCAGTGACTTATATCACACAATTTATAATTTCCAAAAGCGTGCGTTCTCTAAGACAGGGACCTGGAAGAAAGCCAATAACTTGATTGTGATGTAAAATTTACACTTGATTGGTTTTGAAGTGTACAGAACTCAGTATTAAAACTCAGTAAGTAACTAAACTTACTAAATTCTGAATCATCCCCGTAAAAGAAAACTAGAAAATTCAGTCTTCTAACATCATTCCAAGTGGATAATAACACCTCAGGAACAAAAATTCTTGGGAAATATATTTGGGCCTAAATCTCTAAGCTAAGTATTGGTTAAAGAATAAAAATGCTTTAAAATCAAAAATAGCTTCATGGCACAGATAGTACACAGTGCTTTACGAAATGTCCTTACAGTCATGTTACAAAGCCGAAGTCTTATCATGAAAAGTCAGAGCATTTGATTTAAATGTGTGTCCTTGTCCCTCCTGGTGTCTGCCAATAATGTGATGCTCATCTCTCCTCTGGTTGCAGGTAAGCTTCAGAAGTGTCCTTCGATTGATGACTTTGTGGATGCCCTTGTTTCTGACTTGGATCTGGATCAGAAATTTGGATCTGGACTTTCCTCATGAATTCTGAATAATGGAAATGCCTTGGATCTTTTCAATCAAAGTCATGTCAGTAATAACTGCCTTACAAATGCTATTGCTGTGAGAACTCATTTCTGATTTCAGTATTCACTTATGTAATAACTCCTTAAACTATAATAATGAACCTTAAACTTATGGAACTTTAAATAAATAACTTGTTTGAATTATATTGGCTCTTCACCCATTCTTGCTAATTTTGGAACATATGGTAATCTATTCAGCAAACTAGTAAAGACTACATTTCTACATGGAGTTGTTAAATGTGAAAGTTCAGTCTCTGCCTCGATTTAGTTGTTGTTCTTTAGTTGGTTATATTACACACTTACTTAAGAGCAAAATTAGTTTGGTTTAGGACATAGGTTCAAGCAGTCTTCCGATGGATCACACATAGTTTATAGAGAATAATTACCATTTCTTAAGACCATTATATTAAAGTACTTGTAATTACTTGCATTGACTTTTCTGAGTGGTTAGGGACTACACAGATGGACTCAGAACTGGGAGTTATTGAACTGGTGCTTTTCTGGCTTGATTTTGAAAGTACCATTAATGTGCGTGCCAAGGCCAAGCAACGGGTACCTAAGGAATCCAGGATTTAAACCATGTCTGTCTTTATCCAGAACCCAGCTGCTTTCCTCTGTTGCATACTGTGTTATTGCATACTTGTTAATATCAGGAAAGAAACCATTTAATGTGTTTTTCCCACCATTAAAGTCAAGAAGTTAATTATACCTTTTCAGTTTAAAATACTATCTTCCAACAGCCTCTTCCTGCTTCTCACTAAATGATCAATGATTAAGCAGAAAGATTCAAAATCTCCCAGAGCAGGACACACATTCAACCTATTCACAGACTGTGAAAGAATATCTACAAGCTCATAAACAGATAAGACCAGATGAAGAGATGTCATCAGAGAGCCACCCATGCCCAGTTCCCCTGGATGCCAGAGGCCCTGACCCTTCCTCCTTTCTCACCTCCTATTCACATGTGCAAATCCAAATTTACACCAATCAAAAAGTAGAGCAACTTGCATATCACCAGGACATGGCTCTGTGGCAGCCACAGTGCTGTAAGGTTCTCTCTTCCTGCTCCTCCCCCTGAGTTTCTCTAAATAGGAACATTTGGAAACTGGAACTGACAGGAAACCTACAAGCAGAGAGCAAGGGAGGCCTGGCCATCGCATCTGCTCAGCGCCCAAAGCAAAGTTGGGAAAGGGGTTGGGGTGGTGTTGGCAACAGGAAGTGCCCAGTGCCAGTGCTCTGGGAAGCATCAAGCTGTTCCTGTGTCCCACCCTACTTATTCTCAGTATGAGCTAGGGAGGGAAAGATCTTATCCTTGCGGAATTGCACTAGCAGATGCCAGTTCAGTTCTGGGAAATGAACTTGGAGAACTCCACAAGCCACTCAGTTACAGATAAATCTGAAAAGGTGCTTTAACCAGCTCCAGGTGTCCTGACAGATAAACCACTGCATCTTTATAAATATTTTTTTCAGTTGAATGGAAACAAAAGGATATCTATGTGGAACCTTTTGGAAACTTTCTTTAGTCACCTGAGAGGTGTGAAGTTGTAACTTTGAAAATTATTTTTAAAAGGAACTAAAGCACACTGTAGAAAACCTTTCTGATATTCTTGAGATTAGAGAAAACACGCTGTTTATGAATCTGAAAGTCATAGAAAAGAAGATAAGGGAAAAGACAATAAGATAAGCTGAAAAGGGAGATGAGTAGAATAAGAAAAAAATGCAGAGAAACAAAAGCCACAACACAATGATTTAGAATGTGATTGGGAAGCACTCTGAGCAAAATTGTCAAGATGAGCCTGAGAAACACACTGAGAATGCAGGTTAAAGGGATGTGATGACAGCAGGTGGTGATGATGCAAGTTGGAAAGGCACATCTTCTGAATTACAGAACTACTGAGAGTGAAGCTGGAAAAGTCAGTACCACAGGAATCCCAGAAATAAATTCTCATGTACTCCTGTGTTCCCAAGCCAGCACTAGCAGTTTGTAGGTGATCTCATGAATAAATGCTATGCAACGAATTTTAAAGAAGTATTTGAGCAGGAAAGAACAAAATGAGTGCAGAATTTAAAAGGGGAATCCTTGATGGTCACACAACACTGTAAATACCCTTAATGCAACTGAACTATGTACTTTTAATGGGCACACAATGGTAACTTTGATGAGTTTAATGCACAATATTTTTCAAAGGAAAATTCTGAATTTCAGGCCGAAAAAGTAAAAAGAGTCAACACATTCTACTTTTTTTGAAAGGTAAACTGTAAATGAAATTATGAACCCACATATCCCAAATTGGGCTTTGCTGAATACTTCTCAAGAACTGTTACTTAGTGTTCCATAAACCCAGAAGGCTCCTGTTGTTAAATACATTTGTGAAATGCACCAAAGCCTTGAAAGCTCCCTGCACATACTGGCACACTCAAGACTGCTGAACATATTCAGCATTGCATGCATGAGCCAATATTTCCCCAATGTATCTGAGTACAGGACCCACTCCCTTTTTGGAGTCTCTACTGACATTTTTCACAAGACTGGGGAATAACTGCTGAAAGCATTCAGCTAAAAGTAAGACTTACCCACAAAGAAACAAAAATTGTGGTCATTCCAGAATACAACTGGTTATTACCATTAAGCACCAAGGGAAAATGAAAGAAGTTTGGAGAGGAAAAGACAGTAATGCTAAGTGACCTTGTCAGGTAATAAGAAGGCACAGTAAGCACCTAAGCTTTAAAAATCACTGAAAGACATCTACAAAGTATTCCATCCAACAGCTGTGGAACACAGATTCTTTTCATCAGCACATGAAACTTTTCCAAAAATAAATCATATTTTAGTCCATAAAGCAAATCTCAACAAATAAAAAATCAGAGCAGTTTCTTGTAGCTTATTGAATCATGACAGAATGACACTAGACATCAACAGCAAGAAAAACTAAGGAATTATAGAAACACATGTAAATTGATAAAAACACATGTAGATCGAACAATATACTTTTGGTATATTTTGTTGTTTTTATTTTTATTTTTTAGTTGTCAATGGATCTTTTATTTTATTTATTTATTTATTGCAGCACTGAGGATCAAACCCATGGCCAAGCAAGTGCTCTACCACTGAGCCACAACTCCAGCCCTGAACAATATACTTTTGAATGAACAATAGATCATTGAAAAGATCAGGGGAGGGGGTACTAAACAATTCTTAGAATCAAATGAAAATGGAAACATAATATACCACAACCAGTGGGACACAGCAAGAGCAGTACTAAGAGGGAAGCTTAAAGCTAGGGGTGCCTTAAGAGAGAGAAGATCCCAAATAAATAAAACAATGATATGTCTCAAGGTGTTAGATAAACAAGAACAAACCAATCCCCAGATCAGTAGAAGGAAAGAAATAATAAAGATCAGAGCAGAAGTAATGGAATAGAAACTAGAAAAACAAAGCAAATCATCAAAGAAACAAAAAGTTCACTCTTTGAAAAGACAAATAAAATTGACAAACCTTTGGCCCTTAGCCAAACTAACCGACAGAGAGAGAGAGAGAGAGAGAGAGAGAGAGAGAGAGAGAGAGAGAGAGAGATCCCAAATAAATAAAATTAGAGATAAAAAGGGTATATTATAACAGATACCACCAAAATTCATAAGCTCATTAGGGAATACTTTGAAAAATTATATGCCAATGAATTGGAAAATCTAGAAGAAATGGACAAATTTCTAGATGAGTATGGTCTACTGTGATTGAATCAATAAAATACAAAATTCCCATGCTTTTCCAGGCTTCTAAGTGTACACCCAGACAGGACCCTGGAGTACTGACTGCCACATGACCCACCCTAGTCACCTGTCCTTCTACAGTGTGCCATCTTCCTGCTTAAGGCATCAGTGCCCATGAACAGAAGTGAATTAAAAGATGACATGATGTTCCCTATTAGACATGGAGAGAGAAGGACTTGAATCAGAGAAGGGCAGAGGTGAAGGGGTAGAGAGGAAAGGCAGAAACCTTCTGGAATATGTATCATTGAACTAGAAATTAGAGGTATGATGATGGCAAGGTGGAACTGGTAAATATGTCAGCCACATCTTCATCTAAATCATGACTCAAACTTGATTTAGAAGAAATGTGTAGGAAATGGGAACCAGGTACAAAATCATGATTGGGCATCAGAGATCTCCTTTAAAGTTGATACGCTGCTTCACCTGCATCTTTTCAACTGTCATCCAGGTATAGTCCTCTACTTAGTCTATTAAAAATCACAAAGGATTCATTCTGGTGTCTTGCTGAAATTCAGATGCATTAGACAATAACACTCCCTTGGTCTGAGGTTGATTGCGGATCCACAGGTACTGTGCTTATAGACCTGCAACCACTTTATCCTCAGGCAATCCTTTGGGTGAAATGATCACCAATAGAGTGACACCTCTCCCAGGGTGTTAGCACATACCTGTTTTCTCAGCTACTCAGGAAGCTGAGGTAGGGGATCACTTGAGCCCAGGAGTTCAAGCCCAGCATGGGAAACATAAAGCGGTTCATCTCAAAACACAAAACAATAAACAAAAACAACTCTTAAACACGTGTAGTCATGGGGTATGTCAGTTGGGGACACTTCCTAGAAGGAACCAGCCTTAAGTAAAACTTGGAAATAAATGACAGGTATGAATTGGAAGACTAACTCAAAAGAGAGCTCATAATATCTGTGGTTAATCTATCTTGGCAATGTGAAGCTCTAACTTCCTACAAGAAGTCCTCATGTTGTAATATAAAATAACAGAGCACTCAGAAACATAAAGGTATCTATCCAAAGGTCCAGGGTATATAAATATGTCAACTGCATAAACATAAAGATCACTTGACCTTGAGAGACCCAAAGTACCCAACAGAATGTTGTATACATTTTACCTTCCAAAATACGTACACCTGGATATAGTGGTACATGCCTATAAATCCAGCTGCTTGGGAGACTGGTGTCCAGTAGTCTGAGACCAGCCTGGGGATCAAAACAAGATCTCATCTCAAAAAAAAAGAAAAAAGCATGTTGTTTTCCAGGATGCCATGTGGGTTGACAAGTGGAATGTCATTTTTTAGAAACTTTTTCAAATGGTCTACATTACCGGCATGTCTCAAAGACAAATCACATTCAACTTCCAAAATCAAACTCGTCTTCCATCCAAAATACTCCTAAGTTCCTCTCTTGATCAATAACATAGCCATATTCCAAGTTGCTCAAGTGGAGACCCTATAAAGGGCTGACTCGTTCTTCACCCTTGTACTTGGTAGTTACCTTCCCTGTTATTCCTAATGTGTTCATTATTTATCTGTAATCCAGGGAACATAGCTTACTCATTTAGGTTTCATTTTTGCCAAACTTAATTGCCAGATATGTATCAGAATATCAATAAAGGCCTCCAGTGTAGTCTGGCTATGAAGCTATGAAGGTCCTTGGGAGTAAAAGGAGAAATCATCACAGGAAAATCTGTCTAGCAGGCTTAACACAGAAGGAATTGCACATTTGGATTCTGATTCCCCTGGAAACTTAAAAACTCTATCAGATGCCTTGTATGAGTGAGACCCTGGGTTGGAACCCCAGCATCAAATAAATAAAAACAAAAAAGCAAAAATCTCCATCAGATCTAGTTATCATTTAAAGTAACTGAGGTTAAGTTATGAAATTTTTCCTATTTACCCCTATCACTGCTTTTAGATGAAACTACAAAAACTATGTGATGGTTAGTTCTATGTGTCAACTTGACTGGACCTCAAGAGCACCCAGATCAAATGTTGTTTCTGGGTGTCTCCATGAGGATGTGTCAAGATGAGATCAGTGTTTGAATCAGGGGACTCAGTAAAGCAAATGGGCCTCCCCAACATAAGTAGGCCCGATCCAATCTGTTGAGGGCTTAAAGAGAGCAAAGGATGGAAGAAGGAAGAATTTTTCCTTTTTGCTTCCTGTCCACCTGCTACGCTTGGACATCTGTCTTCACCTGCTCTCAGACTGAGACCAGCTCCCCTAGTTTTTGAGCCTTTTGACTCAGACTGGAATGGAATTCCTGGGTCTATAGCTGGTGGATTGCAGATGTGGAACTTCTTGGCTTCCATGATCACATAGCCAATTCCTCATAATAAATCTCTTCATAGCTGTGTGTGTGTGTGTGTGCATGCACATACATGTGCATATATGTATCTTCTGGTATACGTCCTACTTTTCTGGAGAATTGACTGATACAACCTATGAAGAAAGTGCCATGCTGTTTGGAATTTACAAAGAAGGAATCAAAGGGACATCAAGGAAATGACCAAATCAGCCACAACAAAGAAATCCTACCACAGCTGTATATTTGCATTAGGATCTGTGTAGAAACTTGTTTTGACCAATTCCAACTGTTGCTTTCTGTTCCAACATACTTTATATGAATTCTAGTAGAGAAGGCACACCTGCCAGGAGGGAGCTATTTGTGGCAAAGCCCAGATTTGAGAGATCTGACTCAAATCCAAATATCCTGTTAGTTCATTGGGCAGGAAGATTGGAGCCTCCAGGAAGTAAACACCAGGAACATTTGGGGGAAAGTTTCTTTACAGCTTATTATGTTGACTCAGCTTCAAAGAAAAAGTTATATTTGCTCTTTCTTATCCCTCATGCAGGAGGACTGTCGACTCAGAGCTTGGAGCAAGTAGAAAACAGCTTCACTTACAAAGGGTTAAACATTGTAGCTAGAACCTGCCAGCCTGTGTTTTGAAGTCCATCAGTTCTGAAGATCTCAATTTTGAGTTTTTCCAACTCCTAAAAAAATACTGTTTTAAGGTGAATTATTAAATTTCATTAAATTTAGTAAAAGTACCAGATTGTGCTTCTGTTTTCTTCAGATATTCCTTTCAAATTCAGTCAGGTCATAATTACTGTACAGAGCTACTTGAAGCCTTTCTTATTTTTACAAAGAAGAAAGGTGGGGTTGTGGAGAGAATGCCTGGTTGCTCTGGCCATGGGCAATCAGATGACCCCGCACCACAGCATGTCAGAAGAGCTGTCCACACAGAGGCCACATGGATGGATGAACTAGAGTCGTTTGCCAGCAAAGGCATCTTACGTTTAAAAAACAGAACTGAATAAGAAAGAAGCACAGGGAATGAGTGCTCAGCCCAGTTCAAAAGGACCACTTGCTGTCTGGAGAGCAGTGCAGGCTCTATCCACAAGTCCTCCAAGGTTCTCCTACACTCCATTCTTTTCAAGAGCAATGGCATTTTCAATGGTACATGCCTTAGGAGAGGCAAGGTGTGGGTTAAATAATTGTTACAGTTGGAGAAAAAGCATGTGTAGACTAGGAGCAAAAATAGTAAATGTGCACAAAGTGAGGATTGCTGAGATAAGTAGTGTAAATACTTCTGATTAACACAATGTATTTCTAATAGTGCTCTCACTTTTTGCAGATAGTTTATTAAATAAGTGAGTTCCATACCACAGATGGCTCTTTAGGCCCACTGTGTATTCTTAAAGTCCTTTTACATTTTAGTTTGGAAAAAAAAAATGCCAGAATGACATGGATACCAAGCTTCCAGAGTGATGAATCATGGATGTGATGGAATATTGCAGGAATAGGGAATAATAATCATCTTATCCCTCTTGGCTAGAAATCCTTTGGTTTGATCCTCAAACATCACATGTGAATGCACAGCATTCCCTTGTTACTCAGGAAAAGTCAAAGACCAGGGGAATTTACTCAGGATGGCATTAGTTGAACTCCTGTGCTAGAGAAGCATTAACCCCAGCTGGAGAAGTGGAACACAACACTGTCTTCACTAGAGGATACTCGTGCGTGTGTAAGATACACAGTGTGACATTTGTAGCATGGATGTTTGTCTTATTCTCACCTCTCCATGTGTACATCAATTTGTTCAGAGACTGAATTAATTGCTGTTCATTTATGGAACAGCGATAGGACAGTGATAGGAGGGAGTTAGAAAAGTCACTGGAAGGAAGGTTCCAGCGCCAGGTTGAGGGAGTTGGCTGCTCCTTTTGGAAGTCAGAAAGTCTACGCTTGCAAGATGAAGTAACGAAGGATTGCAAAGTTTAAAAATGCATATTCTACATGTGACCAAACCCATAGACTATACAACACCAAGAGTGTAAACTAATGTACACTATGGCCCATGGATAATAATGACATGTTAACACAGGATTGTAGCTTTTAGCCAAGACACCACTCTTGGGGACATTGGGAGAGAGGGGTTATGCATGTGTGGAGACAGGGCAAAAATGGGAAAACTCTGAACCTTTGTCTCAATTTTATTGTGAACCTAAAACTGCTTTAAAACATAAGGTCTGCTTTTTAAAAAAAAGTAATTATTGCCTACAAGAACCAGGGAGACTCAAGACCAGGAAGATTATTTTACATTCATTTTCCCCTACAAAATAAAAGATGTCCTGTGCATCCTTGCCAATTCACTCCTCTTCCTGATTTGTTGTTGTTTGTTTGTTTTGAGAGGGGTCTCATTCTGTTGCCCAAGCTGGTCTTGGATGCCCAGGCTCAAGTGACCCACCAACCTTAGCCTCTTCAAGTTGCTAGGGCGAGAGGTGCAGGCCACTGCATCAAGCTCCCCTCCTCTCCCTTCTCCAGGCCTCCCTCTGATTCTGGAATCACCTGCCACCTGAACTGGCTCAGTCCCTGCTTCCTTCTACATCTTGAGTAGCTACCAGACAACACTTGTAAAGCACATCACAAAAGCTTGCACTGAGCCCCTGTTGAACGCTTGAAAATACCTGCCAGAGATTAGCATGAGACCAAAGGCTAACCACAGCCTGGGCCCTGTGAACAGTGACCATATCTCCCTCAGGTGTTCTGTTTCATGCTGCTGCTTCTGCCTACTCCACAGTGCGCTGTCCCTCCTACACCACAGACTCCAGTCTTGCTCTTCCTTCAAAGTTCACCCATTACTTACTTGAAGTCAAAGGAAGGTTTCCCTCCTTTGATTCATGGCCTATAATCTAATCTTCTTAGAAGCTCTCACATTGCTGTTTTCTATTGTACTGATTTGTTCAAAGGCCTCACAGAACTGTCATTCCCTAATATCCCTTTCACAGGCCACATGCTGACTGCTGGCGGGTGGGTCCCTTACAGTGTATCTTGTACATTGTAGAAGCTCCATATTTCGTGAGTGGATACTGTCTGTTTTAAGGAGTGCCTGTACAGAGTACATATCTCCTGTGATTTTCCTTCTAAACCTGAAAGGGGAGAATCTGCAGAGAGACAGTGTTCAGAGAAGTGATGGAGAAGCCAGGTCTGTGTGACCTCTCTGTCCCTAGCACACAACAGTGCCTGATGCCCACTGATGCAAAATGTTGACCTGGACAGGCTGGAAGGGAGTGGATGACACTGGCCAAGGGCAGGGATGGTTCTGCACTACGGACTCTCTGCACTGAGGCTGCAGAGAGTCAGGGAGGATGCTGAGTCAACAGCTCCCAATGAATTTGGGAATGGAAGAAATGTCAAGTGGAGAAGGAAGTAAAGAATGAAGTTTGAGGAAACAGAAGCAGTGAATATAGATTGCTCTTTCAAGAAACTTAGTCAAAAGATAATGGGAAGGGAAGGGATGGAATGGTTTATAACATGAGCTGATTTCATAGTCAGCTGCCCCTGAAGAGCATATGAACAGGGACCTCTCCACCAGGAGGCAGCAGGGGTGGTCCCAGAGGTATGTGAAACTTGTGATGTATTACACTCCCCTCACTATCACAGAGCCTCACACTTGTGCACCTAGTTTGTTGTGCTCAGTACTATGCATCACATTCTTTGGTTTTTTAAGAGCATCTATAGAATTCATTCAGCATAACCACAGACACATTGTTTCCATTCTGTCACATACAGACACAAACACAGATACAGCACAATATTTAGCTAAGTGCATTCCTTCTGAGACTTGTTTTTATATGTCACAACCCATCATTTAAATAATGGATATTTTCAATACCAATTCCTTTGTTGACTTTCTCAATATCTTCTGCAGACATCTTCATGATTCCATCAGGTAGAGCATGCTATTTTCCTTCTTCCATGATTGCAACAATAGTATCTACTGCAGCGGAGTAAAGCTTTAGCTCCAGGAAAAGTTAAGCCTGGACACGTGATATTTGCTTCACTGAGTACAAATGTGATGGCTCCTTTATCATCCTGCTGGTATGGCAGAATAAAAGGATATTTGTGAAGTAACATTAGGGTTGGATAAAAAGGCCCTTGTCTTTGTCTAAAAACTGATAATTCTCCATTTACTTTAAGGATTTCTATATGTTCATGGCATCAGACTATTCTGACAGGGTCTTTCTTAAGCATGATTTGATTAAGCCATAGTTCAATACCTGAAAATTGCTCTATCAACGGGCTCTTAATACCCTTAATAACTGATGTTTTCAACTGGATGAAGCTGGACACATTGTCTTTTTCATCAGATTTTTTAACATGATCCAAGGTGAAGGGGGCGACAAGAGGGAAGGGACTGGAATGGGAAAAAAGTGAAGTTAGAAAGGCTCCTGTAGATCCCCTTACACAAGGAAGGCCAGCACTGAGAGTCAAAGTTGTCCTCCAGAAGGTCCACAATCTTAAGACAGACATTGTGATGGTTAATTATATGTGTCAACTTGGCTGCACCATGATACCCAGATAGGTGGTCAGATATTATTTTGGATGTTTCTATGGTGTTTTAAATTGACATTTAAGTTGGTGGACTTTTGAGTAAAGCAAATTGCCCCCTCAGAATGTGGGGCAATCCAATGCGTTGCAGGCTTGAACAGAACACAGACCAAAAGACTTACTCTACCCTCAGTGGCAGAGCAAGAGGGACATCTAAAGAATCAGCAAGGTTGGCTCTGCTGGTTTTCCACTTCCCAGTCAATCCTAAAGATTTTTAGATACAGCCTAGAGAGACCAGTATCACTCCTGCAGTAAAAGACATGGAACTAATCCAAATGCCCACTGATGGGGCTTCAAGGTTCAGCCAGAACTAAAACTCAACTACTGGAACTTCCAACTTAGACCTCTGCACCACTCCCACTTCTGTAATACACAATTTGTCAGCATTTCCCAGTCTAGCCCACCCTGTACTAGGAGACTGGAAGTTAAGATCTACTACAACCACCTTTGGCCCTAGCAATAAGAACCAGTCACTAAGTGAGGAACACAGAGGTGTTGGACTTAGCAACCCACAGTTCTTGATCCATGCTTACAAAGACAACAATAAATATAAAGAGTAAAAAACCATCCATGCCAACAAGCCCTTTACTTCCCATTAAGATTTTCTCTCATTTTTTATTGTCTATTTTTATCTGTATTTACCAAGTTTTAATACACTTATTGCTTATTCATCATTTTTAACTTTGAACTTTTTCAAATTTTCAAATATCATTTCCTTTTATTGTATTATTTTGAACTTTTATCCATTTTGGAACATTTGTGTATGATGTATGTGGGTATGTGTATTTTCTCACTGTGATCAGATTTGAAATATACATAGATATTCATATAATTATACATTCAGTTTCACTGTATTCTCTGTGCCTGTTTATACTTCAGCCTTGTATTAACATAGGTGGGTATAAATCCATGGGTTTGAGTTGTTTTGATCTTACATTTGCTTGTTTGCTTATATCAAGTTTTCCCCCCCTTATTGAACACTGAAATCTCTTCCCCAACTAATAGCTAAATTTTTCTATTTCTTCTTCTTCTTTTATTTATTACTTCTAGTTAACTTGTATTTCTCCTTCTTTATAGCAAACTTACATGTCTGTGAGTATTGAGAATTGAGGGCAGATTTGTTTTCCTGATTCCTCGTGTTTTCAGAAGACATGCACATCATTTGAGATGTATTCCCCTGTGTCTTTTGTATGCATGTTTTTATATGTGGTTATAATTTTATTTTGGGACTTCTTATTTGGTATTTGAGTATGTCCAAGGGTGTGACTGGAGGACCACTCTAGTTTTTCCTCCTTGGAGTCTGATTGTTGGTTTGGGGACTTTTCTCCCTAATTCTATGTCATTATGTAATTTTGAAGCTTAGGTGGGTCTAGATTGTGTGTAGGTTTGGAGTTACTGTTACTTGATTTGAGGTGTGAATATTGCTGAGCTGCAGGATCTCTATTCTGTGAATTTGGATTGTCCCAAATACTTTACAACTTCTCTTGGAAGGAGAAGGGAGCCAGGAATAATACTTATGTTAATAGATGCACAGCCTTTAGGTAAATGTCCAGTGTCTACTTTGATATCTATAACACTGTCACCTATATAGGAATGGTTGGATCAGCATTTAACATCAGTACCAACAAAAAACTGTGATACACATCACGCATTAGACAGCAGATGTTTACTATGCCATTGACTATACTAATATTCAGAACAACACAATGAGGTAGGAAGTACATAAACTACATAATTCTGTTATTAAGTGGAATTGCACTTTCTTATGTGAACAGATAATACGGTATGAAGGGAAGGGAAATATTTCAAAAATCCATAGAATCATTAGAAAATAGTTTGAACATTTATACTCAAACTAGGAAATCTTGAAAATCTTGACAGATTATGAAAGGCCAGTGATCTACCCAAATTGAACCTTGAGGATACAGAAAGCTTAAACCAATATGTGGTAATGAAATGGAAGCAGCTATTTAAAGCCTTACCCCCCAAAAAATCTCTGGACCAGATGGATGCTCAATCAAGTTCCACTGGATCTTTAAAGAAAAACTCTTTCCAATTCTCTTCAAGTTATTCCATAAAATAGAAAAACATGGAACACTCAAAAGCCCATTCTATGAAGCCAGTGTCATCATCATCCTGATTCTAAAACCAGACAAAGATGCATTAAGGAAATAAAATCCCAGACCAATATCCCTAATGAACATATATTCAAAAATAAAATATTGGCAAACCACCTTTAAGAACACATCAAAAAGATAAGATAACATGATCAAAAGGGCATAATCCCAGCAAAGATGGTTCAACATATGTAAATCAATCAAGTCAATTCACACCTACATAGAGTTAATGATCACAATCATGGAATTATGTCAAAAGATACAGAAAATGCATTGAACAAAGGCCAGCACCCACTCAGGTTTAAAACACTAGAGAAACTAGGGGTAAAAGAAATATCCCTCAATATCAATGTAGTACATGAAAACCCCAAAGTCAATATCACACTAAATGGAGAAAAACTGAAAGCAGTTTCTCTAAAATCTGGAACAAGACCAGTACATCCAGTGTCATCACTCCTACTCTGCATAATCCTTGAAATTCTAGTCAGAACTATCAGACAAGAGAAGGAAAGTAAAGGAATGCACAAAGGAAAAGGAAAAGTCAAATTATCTCTGCTTGTTGATGACATTATTCCCTATTTAGAGACTCCAAAAGCTGCACCAGAAGAGCTGATAATCAAATGTAGCAAAATAGCTAGATCAATTACAACATATATAAAAGACTTCTGTACTCCAATGATGAATCTTCTGAAACACATTAGAAAATCATCCTCCTCTTGTACTTCACATCCTCTGACCAAGTAGTGACAGTGACACCCTGGTGGTACACCTGTATATGTTAGTTTAGCATTTTCTGCATTGTGGTAGAGTGAAATGGATGTCAGGTTGTCACTTACACAAATTTTTAATATAAAATCTTTTATCAAGGGAGCATCTTTGGACTCTCTTTAAAACCTTCTGAACCATGACTTGGAGCTGGCAGAGCAGGCTATGGCTGTGGACTTCAGCACAGCCATCGACATCACTGTTGAAAAAATTACAATTTATATCCATTCCAAGTTGTAAATGCTAGTCTTTTTTTTTTTTTCCAATAAAAGGACCATTAACTTGGAAAAAAATCATCCTATTCACAATTACCTCAAGTAAAATCTTAGAAACAATTCTGACCAAGGACATGAAAGATCTCTACAGTGAAAAAAGTAGAATTGAAGAAGACCTTAGAAGATGGAAAGACCTCCAATGCTTGTCCATAGGCAGAATATTATCAAAATTGCCACATGACCAAAGGAATTACAGATTTAATGCAATTTCTGTCAAAATACCAATGACATTCTTCACAGAACCAGGAAAGACAGTTCTAAAATTCATTTGAAAGAATAAGAGACCCAGAAGAGCTGGAGTACTCCAGAGCAGGAAGAGCAAAGCTGCAGGCATCACAACATGGAACCTCAACTTAATACTACAGGGCTGACAAGAACATCAGGGTAAGTGACACCAAAACAGACATGAAGATCAATGGAATAGAAAACAGCTAATCTCATCTGATACTCTACAAAGTTGCCAAAACACATCCAGCACAAAGGAAAAGCCTTTTAAACAAATGGTGCTGGGAAAAGTGAATATCCATATGTAGAAGAATGAAACTTGAACCCTAAGGCTCTTAGCCTGAACAAAAGTAAATCCAAAGTGGATCAAACACCCAGGAATTAGAATATCAAATCTTTAACAGCTGAAAGAAAATGTAGGCTCTGCACTCTAAAATACTGGCAGATATCGACTTTTGTAGAATGACTACTAAAGCATTAGAAATAAAACAAAGAATCAGTAAGGAGGATGACTTCAAATTAGAGGTTCTTCATGCAAAATGAGAAAAGAGCTTGAAGAGAGCCCACAGAATGGGAGATCATTGCTACCTGTTTCTCATATATAGAATCAATGCCCAAAATATATAAAGAGCTCAAAAAATTTAACATCAAAACCCTAACAATCCAATTAATAAATAGGCAAAAGAACTAAGAACTAAAAATAGATACTAATCTAAAAAGGAAATACAAGTGGTCAATAAATACATGAAAAAAAAAATGTCCAACATCCCTAGCTATTGGGGAAATCAAAATACACTCAGATGTAATCTTCTCCTAGTTAGAATGGCAATTATCAAGAATATAATGCTAATAAATGTTGACAAGGATGTGGAGGAAAAGGTACACTTATTCTTTGTTGAAAGGACTTCAAATTAGTACAACCACTTTGCAAAGAAACATGCAGATTCCTCAATAAATGAGGAATGAATCCACCATGATGCAGCTATCCTACATCTTGGTTTACAGCCAAAGATCTAAAATCTATACACTGTAGGGATATGGCACATCGATGCTTCTAAACACTACAATTTACAATAGTCAAGATGTGGAACTAACCTAGGTGCTGTTCAACAGAGAAATGCATGAGGAAAATGTGGTATATACACACAATGGAGTTTTACTCAGCCATTAACAATAAAATAATGGAATTTGCTGGTAAATGGCTGGAATTGAAGAGCATCATGGTAAGAGATAAGACAGAACCAGACATTCAAGGTTTGAATATTTTCTCTGATATGCAGAAGCTAGGTGAAAATAAGTATGCAGCATCAGGGGAGGGAAATTTCATGATAACACACAAGAGATCAGTGAGGTAGAGGGAAAAGCTTGAGGGCCAAAAAGGAGGCATGGGAAAAGTGAAGAACAGTAGAAGGAATCTGATCAAACTGTGCTACATACATGGATGAATATACCACAGTGAATTTATATCCACAAGGCACTCATTTAAAAAAAAAAAAAAACTATTAAAAAATAGAACTATCATTAAAGGAAAAAGAAAAGTACCGGAGTTGAAATGGAGTAAATTTTACTCCATACTTGTATAATTATGTCAAAATGAACCACAATATTTCCTGCATTTAAAATAAACTAATAACAAATAATTACCCCCCAAATGAAATAACCATCTTACCAAATGTTTCAGATACTGTTACATTATATCTCAAATTAAGTTTTATAAAACTAATGGTGCCTAAAGCTAGCAAAGTAGGCATCACAGATAATAGAATTTCAGCATTTATGGTGCCTTTATACATTTAGTCATTTATAGCAAACTGAGCAGATGTGAGGAGAGAATAATATGTATCTGAATTTTAGGCAAAACAAAAATATATACATTTGAAAATTTCAACAAAATGTATAAACTTCTGCATGCTATGCAACATTTATTTTTGAAGTGGTAATAATTTTACAGTTCCTGTTGCTTGTTTTCTCTAGCACAGGTTTTAAATGAGAACAGTATTATATTCTAAAGAAGAATGAAAAATATCAATGTAAAAATGTGGAGTGAAAGATAAGTTTAAAGTGATATACTTTTTACTGAAGTTAATTATTTCTGCAAACTTTCTAAGCTCAGGGATCATTATTATTATAAGAAAAACTTTATCTTTAAAGGCTATGAATGGTAAATAGGCTTTTTTGAGACATGTAATACTGTCACAAATACCTAATTTGTGTGAAGCAGCAAATACAAGTAACTATAATATAATAAAATTTTATTAACATAAACTAGTGATGTGTAAGATTTGATTCAAGGGTTGTAGTTTGCAAACTCCTGATTTAGATCACATTACATATGAAGTTGTTAGATAGGCAGTTTTAGGAATTATTTGTGATCCTTCATTTAGAAACATGCAACTGGAAGAATGTACCAATTTAACATTTACACAAAAACAATTGAGGAATATACTAGAAAATTTTAAAATGACCAACTTGATTAATGTGGCTGTAGAGTTCAAAAGAGTCAAAAACTACAGTAGAATAATAATAAAAGGAAAAAGTGAACAATGGAGTTATTCACTTAAAATA
Organism: Sciurus vulgaris; assembly: GCF_902686455.1. Taxonomy (NCBI): domain Eukaryota; kingdom Metazoa; phylum Chordata; class Mammalia; order Rodentia; family Sciuridae; genus Sciurus; species Sciurus vulgaris. Next base: position 78,997,233 of record NC_136464.1, read on the forward strand.
TTGTTTGTCATAAACTCAAAAAGTAATAATTCAGGTAATAAAACAATAGAAAAACCTTTTATAAAAATAAAGAATAAGCAAGTTGGGCATGGTGGCACATGGACTTGGGAGGCTGAGGCAGGAGGATTCCAAGTTTGAAGCCAGTCTCAGCAACTACCAAGGGCTTAAGCAATTTAGCGAGGCCCTGCCTCTCAGTAAGATAAAAAGACCTGGGAATTATGCCTCAGGGGTTAAGCTCCACTGGGTTCAATCTCTGGAACAACAACAATAAATAAAAATAAGCAAACGTACTTAGCCATATGATCCTTTCAGATTCTAGTTCAGTTTGTAAAATGCTTGGAGGCCATCATTTCCATTTTTATAAGACTAAACTTTGAACCAACTGGTGGCAACTCTTCCTAGATCCATTAGCCAACTAATTTCATATATATATATATATGTATATATAAACTATATTTTACACAAGTGAATCTAGTAGACAAAAGCTATTTCATCAAAAGTAAGAAAATATACATTCTTCTTAAAGGCACACAAGGTCATTCTCCAGGAGAGATCATATTTTAGTTTACAAAACAAGTTTTAAGACACTTAAGAATATTGAAATCATATTAGGTATCATATCTGAGCACACTGACATGAAATTAAAAATAAACAGCAGGAAAATTCACTAATACATGGAAAACAAACCACATGCTCCTAAACAACCAATGGATCAAAGAAAAATTTTAAAAAATAAAGCATGAGTTGAACATATTTAGAAATACCATACCAAAACTAGTAGGTTGCAGTAAAAGAAAATCCATGTAACAGGCAAGTTTATACCCATTTTTGACTACATCAATAAAGATAGAGGTCCTGGTATAAACAACCTGGTAATATACCTGATGGTACTAAAAAAGCAAAGAACCAAAGCAGAGATAAGTGAAATAATGACTGGTAAACCAATGGAAACAAATTTTAAAAACTCAAGAGTTTTTTTTTTTTTAAGAAGATAATAAAAAAAAGCAAACCTTAAGTCAGACAATATAATGAAAAAAGATGACTGAAATACAATAAAAAGAGTAGACACTAAAATTGATATCATAGAAATACAAGGCATAATAGAAAGTACTGTGAAGATAACCTAGAATGAATGGGTAAATTCCACAATACAAACAACCTTCCCAGACCAAATCATTAAGAAAGAAAAAAACCAGAACATACCAACAAGAAGTAATAGAGATTGGATCAGTAGTAGAAAGAATCTCATCAAACAAATGCCCAAGGATTTGATGGCTTTCTTACTGTCCTCTAACAAATGTTCAAGGAATACCATTTCCTTACTCAAAATGTTAAAAAAAAAAATTAAGGGGAGGAAATATTTCCCAAATGATATTACCAGACCATCATTACCCTAATAGCAAAACCATATGAGATTAAAATATCAAAGACCAATAACTCTGATGAACGACATAAGAAAAATGGAAGTACACAAACATTGTGATCACATCCACAAATACACAAGAGGAATTCAACAATATTAAACATACCTCCTTGATTTAAAAAAATAGACTTTCAACAAACTAGATATATAAGGAATGAAACTAAATAATGAGCATGTATGACAAAAATCAAGTTAACAAAATGCTGAAATAGGTAAAAGTTAAATATTTTCCTCTATTATTAGTTAATAAGAGAGGATGCCCAATCTTACCAAATTTATCAACATATTCCAGGAAGGCCTAGTAAGCAATTAGGCACAAAAGAAAGAAAAAAAATTAAGAAGGGCCTGGGTGTGGGGATACATCAGGTTGAAAATAAAAAACAAGTTAAGCTGTCCTTAATGGCAGATGACATGATGTTATATCTAAAATACTCTAAAGACCACACACACACACACACACACACACACACACACACACACAAAGAACTATCTTTTATGTTGCAGGATATGAAATCAACATATAAAAGTTGCGTTTCTATACACTAACAAGGAACTACTTGAAAAATAAAATACAATGCCACTTATGATAGATACAAAAAATACTTTAAAAATCTCCATAAAAATTCCAGGGACAAAAAAAAAAAAAAAAAAAAAAAATCCTACAAATCACAAGGAACCACAAAGGTCTTCAAATATATAAAACAATCTTGAGCAAAACCAAATCTGGACACATCGTACTACTTGAATAAAGTCTTAGAGATAAAGCTGTAGTAATCAACACAGGATGGTAACAGCATAAAAATAGATAAAAAGGCAAATGGAATGAGAGTCCAGAAAAATAATCCATGCACTTGCAGTCAATAAGTTTTCACAAGGGCTGAGAATACACAATAGGAAAAGACTGTCTCTTTAATAAATGGTAATACCTGGAAATCTAGCTCACTAAATACAGAAAAATTAAGTTACACTGTTTCCAAATCATATATAAATAAAAGTCAGTACAGGACAAATTAAAAACTTAATTATTAAAGCTGTGAATATACTTGAAGAAAAAAGGAGAAAAACCCTCTCCAGCATTTAAAAATATTGTTAAACCTTTATTTTACTTATTTATTTTTGATGTGGTGCTGAGGATAGAACCCAGGGGCTCACATGTCCAGCTTTCTACCACTTAGCCACACCACCAGCCCTCCCTGACATTTTTAGGAGTTGATTTTTTTAAATATGTAAATCTAAAACACAACCACCAAAGCAAAACGAGGCAAATGAAATTATATCCACCTAAGAAACTTCAGTAAAACAAAGAAGGGAAAGACCAAGAAAAGGAAAATTCAACCCACCAAAAGTTAGAAAGTGCTTGCAGCTTGCAAGACTTAAATGGAACCTATTGTTAATATCTCAACTGAACAACTCATCAGTAAGGAAAAAAAATAAGGCAATTAAACAATAACAGTTGACCTGAATAAATATTTTTCAAAAGAAGACAAACGGCTATTAAGTATTATGAAAAAAATGTTCAACATCCCTGATCATCAAGTAAATGTAAATTAAAATCACAATGAAATATCACATAGATAGTAGCTCACCTACTACGAAATGGACAAAAATTAAATGTTATTGAGGATACAGAGAAAAAGAAGCCCTTGTACATTGTTGGTAGTAATATAAATTGGTACAGAATATTAGGGAAAAAAGTATACTAGTTCCTGAAAATATGGGAAACAGAACTATCAATTGATCTAGTTATCTCACTCCTGAATATGTAGGTCAATGAATATAAAATGTTTATGCCAAAAGACATATCTATGCTTTCATGTTTATTGCAGCACTATTCACAATCTAAGTGTCCATCAATAAATAAATGATAGTATATGTACACAGTGGAATACTAGTAAGGCCTAAAACAAAAAAAAACAAAAAAAAAACTTCCCTTTTTAACAACATAGATAAATCTCAAGGACATTTTATTAAATAAGCCAGGCATAGAAAAATATGTACTGTGTGATCTCAACTCATATGTTTAACAAACATAAATAATTAGAAGCCACAGAAGCAGAGAGAATCGTGTTCACCGAGTGTTAGGGCAGGGGAGGGGGGGATGGGATTTGGTATAAATCGGTCAATGGCTAGAAAATCCAGGATAGCTAGGGGGAATAAATTCATGAGATCAACAAGACGGTGACTGCAGTCAATAACCATGTACTCTTGAAAATCACTAAGAAGTCAGCGGCAGCGGAGCGGCGGGCGCCAGCGCTCTTCCGCCGCTGCGGGAGCCATAGCGGGACACCCAGCAGCGGCGGCTGCAGAGGAGCCCGGGGACGCCGCCCCTGCCGCGCCCGCCTCAGCCCACCGGGCTCCCAGGCCCGCAGCACTCGCCTCGGTGAAGTGTCAGGATGTCTGACCCAAGGCCGTGATCAGGAAGGCAGACCTCTTTATGAGGACATGCAACAAGAAGCCGCCTGTTTCCGTTTGTGTATAAAACACCTCTCCCTTTTGTGGTCCAAAATTATTACTTTCATATTGCTGTATTCCACCTACTGGGTCCAAGTTAATTATTTTCTCCTCAACATCATCCTTTACTTTTAATTTTAATGAGGAAATGCATGGGAGAAATTCTTCATATCTCTATAGGTACAAACTCATTCATATGTGTAAATTCATTCATATTTTTAAAACTTATATATTTATTGAATCCTATTAAGATCAGGAAGGGCTCCCTATACTTGCAGCCAGTACAGAAAGCCATTAAGGACAGATAGGTTGTTACATAAACAAAAGTCTATTGTGTGTAGGTCAATAAAACAAAGGTTTAAGTGTTTATACTATTGAACAGTAAATTAAAAACAATAAAGAGTGGCAGCAGCATAAATTCACTCATTGATAAACAGTATATATTATTATGCACATGTATATTTGATGTGATATTTTAATAAGGTACAAAATTTCCAGTTAAATGTATTTTCTTTTGAATTTTAAATTCACTAAACTGCTATCATATACATAGCAAAAACAAAAAAATTTCACAGCACATCTGATTTTATAAATAATATTCTTAGAAATATGTTCTGTGATATAAAATGTATAGTAAATAATAAAATTGAAAAGATTTATGATGCAGTAAAAGTTAATAAATCTGAATGGAACAGAAATGAAATATTATTTATCAGTCTGAGAAGTACCCAAAATGGCCAATGAAGGATGTTTGAAAAAAATTAAATTACATAAAAAGGTGAAACAAGACAGTGAAATGAAAAGATAAGAGAAAAATAAGCTCTAAGTAGGTGGATAAGCAATAGTGAAGCACTGTTTCTATATATATATCATGTTATGATTAAATAATAAATTTTATTTAGAATTGAAAACTCAAAAATATGGCAGATATAAGTTAAATGTTGGGTGTAAAATGAAATTCTATTTCTATAGCTAAAAAATTTAAAATTTGTTAATATCTGATATATAATTTCCCAGGAAATAAAATGGAGAAGGGAACTGTTTTAAACATTCAGGACATATATTAAAGGAAATAATAAAGAAAATGACTTAGAGAAAAGTCCAGCATTTCTACTCAAATTTTTCTCTATTTATGCAGAATCAGCTCTTCGAATCCTCTCAATTACCTTCAAAACCAAGACTTTTCATGAATTCAATAATTGTCCTTAGAGAATAATATTCCTTAGTTCACAGGAATTAAAAATATGAGAATTAAATTTAAAGTTTCCTATGACGAAGTTTCATCTCTTCTTCTATGTTTGGTATTGTTTCTGGGAGTTTGATATTTACTTATTTAATTTTTTCTCACTAACACTGTGATACTCCCTGCTTTCCAATCCTAATTTCAGCAAAATAAAATCATCCTCCAAGCCACATATTTTTCTTATTTTGCCACTTTTCTCCCTCTAACACCTGTTGCCTATTTTTCCCTCAAATAATTACAGAAATAGCTACTTGCACACATGCTCTTCAATTCTATTCCTTTACTCTTTAAACTTGCATCAGCATCTCTCCACTAAAATTTTCGTGGCTCAAATTTCTAGAGGACACGTTTTCGTTTCCGCAACTAAACAGAGGACATTGTTATACTATATTTTATCGACTAAAGCACTCTCTGCTACATTTCTATAGTAATGTCTTCATTCTTGCTGCTAAAACTTAATTCATTAATTAAAGAATTCCTAATTTATCTTTTAATTCATGTGCACAACCAATCTACAAGCAGGTTACACCCGTTAGGCCGCTAGAAAGTATCTCAATATTTTTATTTTTGTGTATTTGTGCCCAGATTCTCCGTTGGGGTAACTGCAATTTCCTTCTACTCAACTCTCTACTGTCACCCCAAACCTAACCTCAAACCACCTGAGTATTACAGCCATCTGTCTCCCTTACTGATCAACCTTTAGCTCATTTCCTTCTGCTCTGAGAACAAAATCTGAATTTGTCAGCTTTCTTACATTATGTTAATGAGGAGGTCCTTTCAAATATTGTTTCTTTTAAGGGGAAAGAAAACACCAAACCAATGAACCTATGATCTAGTCTGAAGCATGCAACCTACGCTCAACTCTGCCACGAGATTAGCTGGTATTCCACGAAAATTAGATTCTGGCATCGCTTCCGAAAACTTCATTATTCAACCTTCCATATCAACAAGTCTCATTTTCATTGATACGTGTGAATAAGTACACATACCTCTCTGAAAAGTCCCTGTGGTGAAAGGAGAGTTTCTTCCTCCCATCGCCAGGGGGGTTCCGAGGAAGCAGGCAAACCCGGAAGCTCACGGCCAATTTTCTCCCGCGGTTCATGTCTTCGAACCCAAAGGCCTCCGTAGTTAACGGCCCTGGGTCCAGTCCCTGCGCCCCACGTGCGCGCAGGAAAAAAAAAAAAAAAAAGGTCAAATCCACCTCACAAATCCCACGGCACTTTGCCGTTTGAATGTGCGACTCCAGGGGTAAATATGGTGCTTGGATCCACGCTATTGGTCCAAATTTATGCTAATCAGGGTTTGGAAAAAGTAGCATCGCTATTGGTCCAAATTTATGCTAATCAAGGTTTAGGAAAAAGTAGCATCGCTATTGGTCCAAATTTATGCCAATGACGTTTTGGAGACCTACACAAGCTATTGGTTAGCATTTGAATCTCAAACCTTTGGCTCTGCCCTTAATTCCATTTTTCTGGCTGTGGGACAGGTGGTGAGAGGCAGGTCAGTGTGCACTGACTCTCCTGGGCCCTGACATGCACCTGCACTGGCAGGACTCATGGACACAATTTAACATCATCATTTGAGTGAGTATCAGGCATGTTTTGTCAGGCTGATTTTTTTCTAGGTTGTACTATATACATAATAGTACAAATCGTAATCGGTAGCCATCCTAGCAGTTGTTCCACAATTTAATAGTACAGAAATAGCAACGTAAAAACCAACTCGATGTATTACTAAGTTTGTTATCAGTAGCTCAAAATGTGTCTCACATGAGAAAATCTGTTTAGAAAAAAAAATCTGTTAATTCTGGGACATTATCAATTAGAAAATATCCTTCAAATTCAAATATAAATATTAAATGTAGCTACCCTGGAGTTCTAGCAATCAGGATGGAAAACACAATGTTAAATAATATCATTAAAAATCACTCAATTTTCTTACTTAGGGATAAGAAGTGAAGATACAGGGAAATGCTAAAGAAGGGCGGTGCTATTAGTATGAAAACAAACAGGATTCATCCTGTTAATGAAGCATACGTTCATTTCTAAGTGGTGGAAGTTAGATTATATTCCTCATGAAGTATTTTTGCATAAAAATGACCATGTGGATTGACAAAAGGAGCATATCCATTTTTTAAACAATGCTCATTCTTTCAAAAGGAGGAGGAGAGTGTTGATGTTAAAACGGAAAAGGGGCATATATATTGTGAAAGAGGAAGTTAGGATGAAGTAATTAATAATAAAATTGTTTCATTAGCTGGATTCTACAGGGAATAAAGTCACACTGCAGTGTATAATTAACTGCAAATGGAAATTATGACCTAGTGTGTACAGGTCCCTGATCCTTGTTCTTGAGTGAGAAGCTAATACCCCTGGGGTTCAGGCAGAGGGAGAGTCTTTAGGGTAGGAGGACTGTACAGCCTAGGACAATGCTTCAGAGGAGTTGCTTTTTACCCCAGCCGGCCACAAGCTAAGAAACCACTCCGCTCACTACCTTCCTTTGTTGCCTGCCATTCTGCCCTTTGTTTACTCTTCCCTAAGCCTCAAGATATGATTTTCATGGGTTTACAATATAAGGCAATCAAAGTTTTATTTTAGCACCAAATAGCAAAGTCTTCAGTAAAGATCCATGTGATGTGCTTTTCCATTCTGAGAATCACAGGACAAAACATTAAATAGTAATATTGAAAATGAGAAAAACTAGTTTTCGAATTCCTCTTCTCTAAATCAAATTTGATTTAACTGATATTAAAATATAAAATTATATTTTTCATGTAATATGTGGTGTTTTGATCTGTGTATACATTCTGTAATGTTTAAGCATATCTATATCTGCAAACACCTTATTATTTACCACTTTGTTGTTTGTTTCTGTTGAAACAATGAAAATCTTTTTTTTTATTTTTTATTTTATTTTATTTCATTTTTTTGTAAATGGTACACTCTAAAAAGCACTTCTGAACTTCGTACTCTTACCTAACTATAACTTCCTACAGATTGAGTAAGCTTTTCCTCGAGGTCTTTAGGCACCCTACTCTACCCAGTCTCCACAAACACCTTTCTATACTCAGCTTTGATGAGATCCATTTTTATAATTTGCATGAGTAAAATAAAGTGTTATCTATCTTCCTGTGTCTGGCTCATTTCACTTAAAATAATGATTTTTATTTTTATTCCTTTTGCTGCAAATAACAAGATTTCATTATTTTTTATAGGTACTATACTATTTGTATTTCATTGTGTGCTACATCTTTTAAATCCATTTATTAGTTGATGGACACTTCAGTTATTTATATTTCTTGGCCAATGTGAATAGTGCTATAATAAACATGAGAATTCAGATCCTTTTTGACATACTGATTTAATTTGTGTATATTCTCAATATTAGAAAAGCTGGATCATATGGTAGCTCAATGTTTAATTCTTGTTTTTTTTTTTCAGTGCTGGGAGTCAAACCCAGGGCCTTGTGCTTGTTGGGCAAGCACTCTACCAACTGAGCTATATCCCCAAACCCTCAGTGTTTCATTCTTTTAGAAAATGCTTCATTTACCATTTTCCATAATGGCTATGCTAATGTACATTCCCACCAATACCGTGCAAGTATTCATTTTCTCTACATCCTCACCAATTCTTGTTCATTATAGGTTTTCTATAATAGCCATTCTTACTGGAGTAAAATGATATCTCATTCTGATTTTGACTTGTATTTCTCTGATAATTACTGATGTGGAGTATCAGATCTTTATTGTTTTTTCTTGAATCTTATTTTCCCAAAAACAATAATTTTTAAATTCTATAGTGACAAAAAGGACTTAAATTTGTTGATACATCTTCATTATCTGGTGCCTTATTTTAATGGTTACATGAAGTCATATTTACTTGAAAGTTCTTCCTATTTATTGGTGTGTAGTGCCATCTACACACTTACGGATCTGATTTTTATTGCAATCTGTATAATTTGTCTTGATTTGTGCCTTTCCACAAATTCTAAGCAGACTGCTAATTTATTCTGATCCTATAGTTCCTTTGGCTATTATAGCATTTAATGGTGCCCTAAATCCAGGTTTGCTACAAATCTGATGATATATTATCCCTGTTTCAGTATTAGAGGGCAATCCAATTGTAGGGTTTTTGTTTTTTTTTTTCAATTTTTTAATTTTTATTTTTTTAGTGATACCATGGTTGGTGTGGTATTCTGCATGTCTTTTTTAACTACCTAGAAACCCATAGTCAGTCCCTCAAGGCCTGCCCTGAGGTCAACCTAGGTCCAGTGGTCACTTCCATGGTAACTTGACTATGGTCCAGGAGTATGAACCTTCCTAATGATCCAATGCCATGCCTGTAAGAATGAATGTTATCAGGCTTTGGCATGCCCTAAGTCCAAAGCACACTGAGCCATCACAGCACTGGATAACACCAGGACCCATACTAATATTGACTGCCTACTGCTGAGGCAGCCTCATGGAATAGCAGTGTGGTGACCAGTTACAAGTGATATTGGCCAGAAGCCCAATGGACTGGGGCTGCCTCTCTCCATGTGGCGCTGGCTGTTTCAGAGGCTTTGTCCATAAGAACTGGCCTATGGCTAGAGGACATGAATGTCATCCCAAGTATTCAATTTGAGAAGTCTGTCATTAAATTACAAGGCGCAGTACTGTTTTGTTGCCCTGACATCACAGCAATGAATGAAATTTTGTTCCATGCTGTGTTACCCAAGGTTGGGATAGAGTTGGTGAAGGCAGCCTCTTGACTTCCCAAGCTGATGCTAAGCTTGGTTCCCCATGGTGTGGAATTGAGTAGGGCTGAAGTGGGCAACTTCTTCCCGACTTCTTCAATGTGTTTCTTTTGCTGTTATACTAAATCATGCATGGTCCCTTGTCTTGTTCCTTATCTCTTGTGAAAGCAGTTTAATGACTGTACAGCTGTTGAAATTGGGGTGTCTCTGGAGAGATGATGGGTGGAAGATCTTCCGTAATGGTAATATTGTTTTGCTTTTGCAAATCCCATTTTTAGAAAATTAACATGCTTGAGCATAACAACTTCAAAATTGCAGCTTTGTGATGGTAGGCTAGAACATTGATTATTTTGTTACACACAATTTTAGAGGGGAATAACAAACACAGGAAAACTTAAATGGTCATTTTTTCCAAGAAATGAAAACGTAACTAGTGAGCAAGGGCAATAAATCAAAGTAAGCAAAATCCAATATTCATTCAAACATAAGATATATATTCTTTCAAACCCTATGCAATACTTTGACACCAAATAAGTTCATCAATTTCTGTAATGTGGAAAAAGATTAATATATTTTATATGGTAACATACAATTTTTATTTTGAATGTATAATAAATTAGAGTAATTTTTAAGATCAAATTAGTAAATTTGATTAGTAAATCTTGCATAAAATTTTCATTCTTACATATGAATAAAAATCTTGGCCTAAGTCAGAATTCATGGATTTACCTAGAAGATCTCTTCTCTAATGCAAAGCATAATTTAGACTGGAATATTCCATGATTCTACTGCAAGAATATTTTACAAAAGGAAAAAGTGAACACTGAGTTCACATAAAGGATTAGATATATAATTTTGTAATAATCTTTGTGATCATATGATAATTTATATAATCAGATATCATTGTGGTAGTAAGTACTTCAGGTGACTATTTTTCCACCAGTGGTTAAATTGTCAATGTCATTAAAATAAAAATTAGCTTTGATATCAAATTTCAGTTACAAAGTTGGAGAAAAGTAAGAGGAAGAATATTTACTCATGCGTATAGCTTAGTACAGATGGAAAATTCTAATTGATAAATATTAAATGGAAAGCAAATTTATATATCTTATGTTAGAACAGGAAATGAGATTTTCACATCCCACTTACAACTACACTGGGCGATCACTGCATTTGAACATTTGAAGTAACTGTTAGTAACACATAAAGTTTCTTTAGTGTTCTAATTATACCTAATTATCACTTATATTGTTGAAAACATTTTTATGAAAATTTGTAATTTAAATGCTTATTTCCAATAAAATTCTATTTAACTAGCAACCTGAAAATAATGTGTATGCTGTGTGTTAGATTAATGAGGATTTTGAGAAGCAGAACATGTCATTGGGAACATTCTAGAATAATTTGAAGCTCAAATCTAAGGTTGCAAAGAAATATTTTCAATTTTAAAATGTCACTTTCTGATGTCTGTGGTCACCTGTATATGTGTGTAAAAAACATATATGGAGTTTTAAATATGAATACCAATATACATGGGAGATAATATATGCATTTGGATCTGTCTGATTGCAAAACTCCTGCTCAGTGGTTAAGTGTCCTTAGGTTTAATCCTTGGTAATAAATAAATAAACAAACAAACAAACAAACAAAGTAAATAGAGGAACTGTATAGGCTGGCAGTGCTGCATTTTCCTCCATGGCCACCATGAGGTACAACCTCTCTTCCTCTAGATTAGATCTAATCAGACTATCTGCTGGTAAGATTTTCCCCATTCCTCTTTCAGCAACAGAATTGAAACCTTCTCTTAGAATTTCAAAGCTCGTTGGGACTGGGGACAGTGGCAGAGTACTTGCCTATCATGCAGGAGGCCCCAGGTACCACCCCTAGTATAAAAACAAAGCAAAACAAGTCCTGAGGAGTAACATCCCCAGGATGGTTGTGGGAAGACCATATTGAACAGCCAATGCATGAAGAGAAAATGTAGCAGGAGCCTGTTGTTAGACCTCAGAGTTGTAAGAAATGATTCTCAAGCTTCACCCAAAATTTCCTGAAAAGCAGAGCGCCCAATCCTCTACCAATAATAGTCCCCAGAGGGAAGTCGTAAACTGAATGCCTAAAGTCAGAGTTTCCAAACCATTCATGGCTAGATGGTGGGATCACCAGGAATGTCTTCGAGTAGGCAAGATATACTCCCAAAGCTGGTTATGAGGCTGAATTTCTTTGAGTCAAGAGCTTTCTGAAGGAAGTGTGGATACCTAAAGAAATCCAGGGTGTTTTCAGGGAAAAGAGTGGGGGCAACAGAGACTGGGGAAGTGAATTCCTACCCTATGAGTATGGAATGTTGGTCCAACATGATTTCCATAAGAGAATATTTTGATGACATCTTTATCATCTTTCTTTCTCTTTAAAATGAGTTCTATGTAGTTTCCTTAAAAAGTTAAAAATAGAACCACTGCAAGATTGAGCAATTCCACTTCTGAGTATATGTCTACATCACATACAACCATAGAAACGAAATGATGTACCCCATTTGTGTACAATGAATCAAAATGCAATCTGTAAAATATTCAAAAATAAATAAATAATTTAAAAATTAAGACAAATCCCTACTTATTCATCCCTTGTATTAGTCTAAGACTGAGAAAAATACTTAATGAAAGATAACCAATAATTCAAAGTTAATAAAAGCTGCAAATTATTTTTCAAAAAAAAATTAAAAACATGTTCTTGAAGAGATATTTGCTCACCCATGTTCATCACAGCACTATTCACAAGAGCAAAGATTTGGAAATGCACAAATGTCCCTCAGTAGGTGAATGTATAAACAAAATGTGAAAAACATACACAATGGAATAGAATAAAAAGAAAGTCCATTCACATGCTACAACATGGATGAGCCTTGAAGACACTGTGCTAAGGGAAATAAGTCATTTACAAGAAGACAAATACTGCATGGATGCACTTATATAAGGTACAACAGTCCCTCATCTATGTGCAATACCTTCTAAGACTCCCAGTGGATACATGAAACTACACGGTTTGGATCTTCAACGTTTCCTAAAGGCCCATGTGCTAACATCTTGGGCACCAGTCTGTGGTGCTATTGGGAGGTGGCAGAACTTTTAGGAAGTGGGGTCTACTAGAAGAAAGTTAGGCCATTAGGGGTCTGTCTTGACCTTGAAGGGAATATTGGGAGCCTGATGACTCTTTCTTCTCTCTCTGTTTTCTGGCCGCCATGAGGTGAACAGACTGTCCTCTGCCATGTGCTCCTGTCATGACTTACTGTGCTGCCACAGGACAAAAGTGCCAAGCCCAAGTGATCATGGACAGAAAGCTCTGAAATTGTGTCAAAATAAATCCTTCCTCCTTTTAAGCTGATTTTCTCAGAAATTTGTCATAGCAACTAACACAACACTAACTGCTATATTATATAAACTGTTTTTTTCTATACATATTTGCACAAATTCAATGCCTTTTCCATTTTAACTAAGCATTTATCAAGCACTGTGACTGTTACTTTTGCAATTTGAGGTGTGACAGCAAACCTAGCATGAATATTTTTTCTTCTTCACAATTTCATAAATAGATGATTCATTCTTACCATAGATCTTAACCTCAGCACATAGTATTTTTCCTTTCCTTATTAAATTAAGAACTTCCATCATTTTAATGGAAATACTTTTTAACTTTTCTTTGGCATTTTAAAATTGCCAGGATCACCACTCTTACACTTTGGGGACATTATTAAATAAAATAAATGTTACTTGAACACAAATACTGTGATACCACAACAGTTGATCTGATAACTGAGACAGCTACCAAGTGACTAATGGCTGGTAGCATATAGTGTGGATATGCTGGACAAAGAGATGACCTATGTGATGGGCAGGAGGGAGAGATATGACACAAGATTTCATGTTTCTCAGAATGCACACAATGTAAAACTTATGCATTGATAATTTCTGGAATTTTCCATTCAGTAATTTTGGACTGTGCCTGACCTTGCATTATAGTTTGGATTTGGAATGTCCTTCAAAGGCTCATGTGTTGAAGGTCTAGGCAGACTCCAGTGCAGCAATGTTCAGAGGAGGGGTTTTGAAAAATGACTGGATTATGAAGACTCTGATATGGATTAATCCACTTAAGGGTTCATAATTGAATGGACCATTGAGAGGTGATGGAAAAGCATAAGAGGTGGGGCCAAAGTGGAGGAAGTAGGTCACTGAAGGCATGCCTGGGAAAGGTATATTTTCTTCCCAACCCCTTCCTTGTTCTCTCTCTCTGGCATCATGTGGTGAGCAGTTCTGCTCCACCATATACTCTTATCTCACCACAAACCCACAGCAATGGGGCCAAGTGACTGTAGGCCAAAATAAATCTTTCCTCTTTTAAAGTTTATTTTCTGAAGTATTTTGTCATAGCAATGAAAAGTTGAACTCACCTTGAGAAACTGAACCCTCAGAAAGTGAAACCATGCATAAGGGTGGACTGCAGTACATAAAGGAGTTAATTTATAGAAATAGAAAGTAGAATGATAATTACTGGGGAAGGCGGAAAAGGAGAGTTTTTTAATGGTTATGGTGTTTCTGATTTGCAAGATAAAAAAGTTCTGGATCAATTGCATGACAATGTGAATACACTTTACTGAAGAGTACACAGTTAAAAATGTTTACGAAAGTAAAATTTACATTTAAAACCACAACATATTTTTAATTTGGAACAAATGTGTTATAAAAGTTCCTTTGTAAATTCATTTTTAAACATAAAATGTTTCCAATAAGAAAGAAAATGATACATTAAAGGAATAAAACTGACTTCATATAATGCAAAAAAAAAAAATTAGAAAAATAATGCCAAACACTTAGCAAGAAAGGGCTGTTTCTTATTTTATTGTATCAAATATAGGGAAAGGATACACATACTTAAAACAGATCGTGGAAACATACAGACTCCTAGAAATCCTTCAGTAAAAGCAAGGAAAATTTTAACTAATTAGTTTGTTTTCTTATGTATTTATACATAGATTGCTTTCTTATGTATCTGCACAGAAGATGTAAAATTAAGTATCACAAAAGACCATTACACAGATCTACCAATGTAGGTTGTATCTGTGATTCACAAGTACCTGAACAAAATCATTCCCTTTAATCATATTTCATTTAGTTTTTAAAATTCTTTTCCTGCTTTATTGTAAAAATTCCTAATGTTTCTATGACTTCCTTTCTAAAAATTTTTAATTAGTTAATAATCTGTGATGCTGGGGATTGAATCCAGGGCCTTGCACATGCTAGGCAAGTGCTCTATCACAGGCTTATCCCCAGCCCTCTAATTACATTTGAAAATATATCTGAGGTAGGCTTAATTTAAAATGAATCTCTTTCAATTTTGTGGAAAATTAATTACTCGAAACAAACCACTCTGGACTCAGGAACTCACACAAGAAACTTTATTAGCAGACAGAGTGTCTGCTCTTAAGGGCAAAATAGAAAGAATAAGAGAGTGACAGTGAGTGAGAGTGAAAATAAAAGTGAAAGCGAGAAAAAGGAAAAAATAGCAGGAGAATTACCCTTAAACAGTGAAAGCCTGCAGGCTAATTGGACCAATGAGTGACAAGAAAGTTAACAATCCAGATTACAATGTGGTGTGGGGGAAGGGGTCAGAATCGGGGGAGAAATAGCTACAGCCTTGTTCCTTACAGACACAAATTCCTAGCTTGTGTTCTTCTTATTGGCAGGAAGGATCTGTTGGGTCTGCATTTCTCCTGCAGATAACAGGTTGCTTGCTGAGGAATGTAACATATCCTATTGATTTGAGCCAGGAAGGGCTGCAGGTAAATTGACTTTTAAAGAAGCAGGGTGGGTGGAGGGAGGGTCAGCACAGTAGGTCCAGTTTAGAGAATTATCCCCTTGACCTCATATTCCCACCACACACATCTCTTTGTTACCTATCATCAATATTAGCCATCACGATAAGTGGACAGTGGTGTTTTATTGTTTTGATTTATAGTTTCTTAATGATGAATGATTTGGACTATATTTTCACTTACAAAAAATTCATTGCTAGAAATTATTCCACTCTCTCTACATACCCTATATTATTACCATCCTGAGAGACAGTGTTATAATTTGAAACATACACTCCTGTTTCTTTTTGTATGTTTACTACATGAATGGCATATGGTGAATATTTTTAACTTCTTTCACATGCTGAAATCCTGGCCTCCAAGATAACAATATTAGGAGGCAATATATTTGGAAGATAATTAAGTTCTGTGGATCTAATCTTCAGGAATAAGATTAGTGTTCTTATAAAAGTAGCTTCACAAAAATCCCTTTGCCCCGTTTAACAGGTGAAGACACAGGAAGACACCTTCTTGAGGAAACTTACTTGCACCTGATACTGAATCTTCAGGTGCCTTGATAATGGACTTCCCAGACTCCAGAACTGTGAGAAATAATTCCTGTTTTTTTAGATTACCCACTTTATGGTATTTTGTTACAGCAGTTTAAATAGACTAAGATGAAGGATAAAATGAATTTATAATCTAGAGTTTGATTTGGTCCCTTGGTCCCATGTAATTTACATTGAATCTAATAGAACCTCTCCATGGTTTTAATGTGTAATTTTCTTTGTGCCACCCTTATGCTCTCACCTAAGCTATTTATCATGGCTTCTATTCATGTTTTCCTCTGACCATTTTTATTGATTGGGGATGTCTAATGAAAGCTTCCTTATAATGCTACTTTTTTTTTCTAGCATAATCACTGAAGGAAAACATTTCTGGCAAGAAAAAAGCAAAATTCTAAAGTATAGGGAGTAACTTCAGCAAGTCTATAAACTAAAGAATGGTAGTCCAGGGAATAAACCATTGAGTTTTTTCTGAGAACCATCATAGCCATTAATACCACTTAGAGCTTGTAAATTTGGGGATGGAAAGGCAGATAAAGTCTTGAGATAGACTAACACCCTAGGAAGCTTTTCAAAGAGAAGAAAGCTAACTGCAGTCATAATTGTTTTAGATTTTCTTTACTAGTTAGTATTGGTTTTGTTTCATTCAGTTTTTTGTTTTGTTTTGTTTTGGTTTTTTTGAGGACAATGAGATTAAAATTTGTAGGTGAACTGGGCTCTGCTGTGTTGCACGCATGTAATCCCAGAGGCTCGGGAGGCTGAGACAGGAGGATTGCAAGTTCACAATACAAAGGTTTTAAAAATAATTCCTACAATAAAATAATAATAATAATAATAAATTCCACTATACTTTGCCTTATGAAGTACACAGAGTAATAATTCCAGGATTCAGAGATAAAAGCATTTTTATAAAGTGTCCTAAAAATTATATTAAATCAATGAAGTTATCATTCTTAATATAATTTAAATTAGTGTCATTTCTCATTTGATTTTTAATTTTTACCAAAAGAGCAGAATTTTATTAATTAAAGTTATTATCAATGCTAGCAAGAATGAAAATAAACAATTTCACTGTTTTAAAAGATTATTTGATGTCTAAACAGTGGCCAGATAATTTTTAGCATGTGACTACCTCCATGGTGAACATATTCACAGCAATTTCTCATCATTTTTTCCCCTAATTGTTTATGAATTCTTGGTAGAAGCACTTACTAATATTATATTAGCAGTTCTCATGGAAAACTTGGTCAAAGACCTAAAAAAAAAAAAAAAAAAAACACAAACAGACCTTAAAACATGTTCTTTTCATTGTTGTAATATGCACCTTTTGATTTCAAACTTCAGAATATTAAGAAAAAAGTTTCATCTAATGTCTTAGTATGCTTGTATGTAAAAGATTTTTCTTAGGAATAGTGTTCTAGAGAATTAATTAATATTAATTGCACTATAAATACTTTCAAATACCCTTAAGAAGAAAATAATTGAGAAACTGGAAGTAAGTCTAAGAGAATATATCAAGTAATCTTTCTATTATACTGGGGCATTGTTTATAAATTGAGTCCAGAATTATTTAATTGTTGGAGAATAATACTTGTCTTGGTCATTTACTATTTTGTTAGTGATTGGATATACTAAATATTTGTTTATGATAAGAAAGATGAGCCCAGAAGAGTATAGTTTTATTGTTATAGAGAACATTATTCAATTCTAGCTAAAAGCAGTCTTCTTGTAATAATATTTTTCCGACCACATTTTCTGATAAATTTATAAAACCCTATTTCTGAAATAATTTTAGAATCAGAATTTCAACTTCCTTGGTTCACTCATTAATTGATGAATTAAATAAAGTATAACTATACATATTATATATTCTTGTTAGAGTCTTGTTTTAATTTTGAAAACTATGAAGTTTGTCAGGCTTACTTGGGTTGTCAAGCTTGATATGACAGACAAAAAATAGTTTTCACTTCAATAACAATATCTTTGTTTACTTTGGGATCTGGTGCCATGCTAGAGACCCAGTGAAGTCATTGTTGGTGGGGGCTTTGTTGCATATGACCACAAGAGGTGGTCTCCTGGGGAGGTCGGCAGACTGAGGACATTTGGTCAGAAATAATGTCTGTCTAACCAAGCATCATGTAGGAACATGAGAATAAAGAGGATAATTTTCTACAAACTGGGTCTCCCCTGTGTACTCTTTTCCCTTTAATTATACCTCCTAATAAAATTATGCCTGCTATTCTAAGCCTGAAATTTTTCCAGTATGGTTGCAAGAACCAGTGACTAAAGACATCTGTGATCACTCTGCCTTCTTGAAAGGTCTTGCTCTGCAACAAACTTCTGAACTTCCAGTAGATGTCAAAAGTATGGGTAGTATTGGTCTGTTCTCTAAATCTTCAATTTATCCATACATACAAGTTTGGATATATATACTACCGGCATTATAAAATACTGTACATAATCAAAATGCCTCACTAATTTTTATGGCTTCATAGTGAACCTCAATATGTATACTAAAAAATTCCTAGTATAAATTTTAAAATAACTATTATCTTGTTATTAGATGTATTTTTAACCATTTAAACTATTTTACTATTGAAACAGGTTTGACAAACATTCAAACATATCTTGTAGAAAAATTCAACATATTATTTTTGCATAAATAATAAGACATGAATTATTGGGTAAAAGTGTAATTTGGAACCAAACACAGGAGCACATGCTTACAATTCCTGCTACTTTGGAGGCTGAAACAAGAAGATCACAAGTTGTTGAAAGCCATCCTAGGCAACCTGAGGCTCTGTCTCAAAACATAATAAAAATTGGCCATGAATATAGTTTAGTGATAGAGGACTTGCCTAGCATATGTAAGGCTCTGGGTTCAACCACCAGTACTGGGAATATACATAATTTTTTTCCCATAAATTCCTTCCTAGTCTTTATTTCCATCAATATTATTTTTGAATACTATTTTCACATTACCCATAATATATTACTGTTCAATAGTCTAGTTGCCTTTTTCATTTTTCTTATCTTAATTGAATAGTTACATTCTATGTTTACAGTTCTATTATTTGTCTTTTGTAATCTATTTGAAGGAGTTAACTGCAAATTAAAGATATTTATAATTTTCATAAATATTGAAAGTACTTTCTTACATATCATTTTATATTAGAATATAAACATATTAAAGTGATGATGTTGAATGTGAAGATATTTTGGCTTGATCTTTATTGCTCAATTTTGTTCATCTTTCCTTGTTTTATATTTGCCTTTATATGTAATTCCTCATTTTGAAATTTTATTTGTATTGTGGTTATTAAAATACTTAGACTTTTATCAGTAACATTTTTTGTGTAGTATTATTTGGGAAATTTTCATTTGTGTGGCAACTCAAACATCAAAACAAATTTAAATGCATACATTTAGAAGCATAATTATATATAAAAATAAAACATTATGCATGCGTGGCTTTCTGGATTCCGCTGTATAGCATTGTAATATTTACCTCCTATGTTATTGAAAAAAAAACCTCCATTTTAAGATTTTGATTTTTTTTTTTCATAAGTGAAGTTCAGGCGGGCGCTCGGAGGCCGCGTCTCCAGGAACCGTGGTGACAGCCGGCGGCCGACAGCCGCGCGACCCGAGAGGTTAATGGGAGCCGGCGGCCGTGGCGCCGAGGGAAGAGCGCTCGGCTCTGAGCCCAGCGCAGCGGCGGGCGGGGGCGCACAGGGGCGCGCGGGCCGGAGCGCGGGGATGGAGGACAGCGTGGCCGCCCGGCTGGGGGCGGCGGCGGAGGCGCGGGCGCCGCCGGGGGTGATGCTGCAGTCCTTCGCGCACTTCTCAGGAGCGGCCCGGCAGACTAGAGCGGCGGCGACTGGAGCTTCATGACTGAGAGATGGAGGAGGTGGACCTGCAGGACCTGCTCAGCGCCACCCATCGCCTGCCACCTGGACCCGCGCGTGTTGGTGGACTGCCTGTGTGCCGGGCATAGCTGTTCAAGTGTTACTTTAAGTGCTTTTAAACTGGAGGGGCTAACCTCATTTTTTTTTTTTTTAACTGCATTCTATAATAAATTGGCACGATACGCTCTTTACGGAAAAAAAAGTGAAGTTCACTTGGAAGTTATAAAGTAAACTGTTCATATAATAAGGACTTAGACTCTACATTTGCCTGCAAGTATCGAATGGGTGACTAAAAGCAGGATCGATGACTTTAGACTCCATATCATTGCCTCTAGTTTGCATCCATATCCTTTGCTCTGAGTCACCTTGAATTCCAGGAAAAACATGTTTTATTTATAAACACCTCATCATGACTTGAAGATACCTTCCCAGGCCACAGCAACTTTCTTAAAGGCCCTCACCTGACCAATCCTAAAGTATCAATGGACCAGACTGTACACGATGAGGTTCACCTGCTTTAGCAGCTGTGCAAAGCCTCTAGCTATGCAAACCCCCAACGCTTTCCCTTATATCCCTTTCTATAAACCTCAGAGTCACTGTCAGGCCCTCAAAGACTGGGCTAAGAGTGTTCCCTTGTCTTTTTGGTGTAGCTACGCTGATTAAAGTTTTTTGTACTTTTCATTATTACCATTTCTCTTCCTTTTTGGGTTGAGTGACCAGACCTGATATGTTGGAGCTCTAGAGTCAGACCTCTAGCCTAGGACCCCAGTAGTAATTGACAATCAGCAAAAAAGTAGTGACTATCATACCACATCATTTTTTTACATTGTGGATACATTTTTATAATTTAATATTGCAACAGGGACTTAGAGATTGCGTTCGCTAAAAGCACTGATTCTTCTCTTGAGACTCTAGATGTCCCAGGGGTAATTCTATGTTTATCACCTTAAATTTTGCTCAATTCTACAGTAGACATGTTAATGACTTCAGTGTTTGTCTAAAGCAAGTGATTCTTCCCTGTTAATGCTGAAGACACTAAGAGTAACTAAGATATTTTTCAAGATTTATAGTGATAACCAAATCAAAAAATTATCAGCTGATGGCTTTTATGACATCCTATTCTAGACCATCACAGAGGTGCCTAGACATCTCCAGTAATTGTACTAAACTCAAAAGCCTAACTCCATCTAGACTTTCTAATTTGCCCTTTCTCTTGTTACTGTAGGAGGTCCAAGGAGTTTCCAGAGATCCTCAACTCAGGACAAGTGGGGTTCTTGACAAATAACACAGAAATGAATTTATGGAAACATCAATTAGAGGCACAGAGATTTACTTAGCAAAGCAGGAAAACATTCCAGGGGAATGTGGACTATGTCAAAAGAAAGAAGCACATCTGTGGTAAAACTAGGAATATAGATTCAAAGGAGGGATGCTCAACATCTTAAGACTGAGAAACAGTAAACTCTTGTTTTGGGGAGTTAATATTTATAGAGGAACAGTATCTAGGGGCTGAACTCTAGGTAAAGTCATGGAAGCGTTACCGGATTTCATGCCAGTTTTTCTAGCACTTGCTCATTGTTCTCATATTATGTAACTTTTTGAGGTCAAGGATCCAGGCCAAGGGCATGAACTGGGTTGATCATGAGGTGCTTGTTCTGCATTCCAAAGGTTCATGGTTGCATGAACCTGCATTCTAATGGTTCACATGAATTTTTCTTTTGAGACCCTGTATTTTTCTGTATCCCCAAGTTTTTTTATGAGTCACTCTCTCCCACAGTCATCTTCAATTCCAGGAACAGCGGGTATGAAGTGATAAACAGCCTGTGACAAGCACCAGGTAGCAGCAACTTTTTTATCAGTAAGAATGATCAACGGTAGTTTGACCAAGACTGCTTGACCTTGCACACTGCACACCTCTCACTGCTACCCCTACTTTTCTATGATCCCCTATTTAACCCCAAGTCTCTGCTACCTCCTTGAAAATAGGAATTAATGTTCTACTAATTCCCCTGCTTCTCAATATGGTTATGCTAAATAAATACATTCATGTCTTACTTTACCATTATTATTATTATTATTATTATTATTATTATTATTATTATTATTTGTGTGTGTGTGTGGAGGGCAAGTGGCTGGGAATGGTCTGCTGGAACTTTCCCAAAGGCAGTATCCATCTAGCCTAGCACTTTAGTAAAAATATAACCCAAAATTTATTACTTGGTCCTTTTTGGGACTTGCTTTGCATTCACAAGAAAAATAGAGATCAGTTCTCTTATACAGTGGAATAAAGAGAATCAGAAAAGTAATGTACAATGGGGACTAAGGCTTTGAATGCCTCTAATGAGGTCCTAAGGGCTTTTCAAGGGAGTAACAGCTAAGATGTTACTCTCTCTGTCTATGTCTATCTTTATCTCTATCTGTCTTTGTCAGATGATATTTTCTAGTTTTGTTTTACTTTTAAAATATGTGAAAAATAAACTATGTTGATAATAGAAAATATAGAACATGGTTTCTTCTTTGCTAATCAATTCCTTTTAAATTACCCTAACAATATAGTATATTGATGCTTAAATTTCTGGTAGGGAAAATATATCCTCACCTCCATCTCATTTATCCATATTAATTATTGCACCTTATCCTAGGACAATTACTTTTCTAGACTACATTTAGAATGGATTATTGTGTTTCCCTAAAATATATGTTCAGTGCTTGAATAGGCTCTTGCTGAATATATAACTTATGAATAGCAGAAAGTTGGAAAATTTGAGTCATGATAGCTGAGAACATGGAATAGAGTTTGTTTAGAGCCTTTATTTTTACTAGCAGTGATCATTTTAGTGTATTATGTATTTGTAATCATTCCTGGTGTTTAGGAGAAGTACTTATTTTCCCATGTTAATATGATAGAATAGTTTCACATTTTTATGTTATTAATAATGCTTGTGTTTGACTGCTTGCTCACATAAATTTTGGGTAGCAAATCACATGGCTTGCTGTATTTATTCCATTATTGTACTTTTCTTTGACTTCACATAGAATCACTATACTACTTTTCCATAGTGCATAGAGCTTAAATATTCTAATTTTATTTTTAACTGTAAAAGAAATACTTTTACTGTTTAACTATATTAATAATTTTTCTGTAGGTATTGTACTTAATTTAATTCATTTTAAAGTAATACCTTGTAAAATTATTTTTCAATATACAGGGGTGAAATTATAGAAAGATTAATTTGATTCCATTTATTATAAAAATACTTTAGTTGATCCCTTGATCATTACATTCCTGGGACAAATTTTACATGATTATGATGCATTATGCTTAATTATTTTTAGAGTTTACTGGGTATTGAACCAGGAGCTCTACCACTGAGCTATATCTTTAGCCCTTTTTATTTTATTTTGAGACAGAATTTTATTAAGTTGCTGAGGCTGACCTTGAGCTTACTTTCTCCTGTGTCAGCTTCCCAAGTTGCTGGGATATTATGTGTGTGCCACTGTATCCAGCTTTAATTAAAAATTTTAATCTACTCTTCAAAGTATAATTTCCTATAGAGTGATATAGGAAATGTCCAATTATGGGTGTTAGACTTATCCTACCTCAAAGATAGACTTGAGAAGTAATCTTCTGTGACTTCAAACATTTCTATATCATACAATATGTTCTCTTCAAGGTTTGCTAGAATATTTGATTATTTTTAATGTAGATCCTTAATAGCCTTTAAAGTATTTTGAAGTTTATCAAATTATCCATTCAAATTCTCTACTTGAATAATTTTTTTACCATATGATTTCCCTCAAAATTAAAATGCTAATCAATTGAATTTCTAAATTTATAATTTATGCTTCCTATTGCTAGTTATGTCTCCCCTTTAATTTGTTAATTCTCTATTTTTACATTGTTGCTTTAGAGATTTTTGTTCTCTTCTTGAGAACATTTTTTTTCTCCAGTCCCCAGAGACTTTTGAAATACTCTATCACACTGCTTCAGGCCTAAGCTCCTGTCCCCTCCTGTTTTTCTAAACCCAAACAATGGAGCAAATTTTACTGTCCACCACATTCCCCATATGTTATTGCCTCCTTTGTACAGTTTTGCCATGTATTCTGGGTTTAAATAACTACAAGTATTTATAGGGCAGCTTCCTCTTCCAGAAAATGTAACAGTTGCAACATAGACTATCAATAAGTCTTCCAGACATTTTTTTCTCTTGGTTTCTTATGTTGGGGAAAAGGTTTTCTTCTAATAGTCACCAAACCTGCTGCCTCTCCCAATCTCTTAAGCAGAAAAGTAAATGAAAAAAGAACATTCTCAAACAAGTCAAATCAAGACCTCCATTTTAAGACGTGGGGGCTTTTTTTGTTCTGTTTTGTTTTGTTTTGTTTAAATAAAGACAGTGTTTGAAGCAAGAGAAACAAATGACTTCTAAAGCTTACTCTAAACCCCCTAAGAGGTAGGGGTGAGCACATGCTGCTTCTTCCAGCAAAGCACTTCCAGTGACTCCAAGGATCTTGCTGGCTTAATTCCCTGCTAGCCCACACTAGCTAAGAAATAAGAAACTATGGTTTAAAACTACATTCAGAAGCAGCCCGACTCCCTCCGGCGGGAAGTGCCTTTCTAGGCTAGCTTCTCGGAGCAGACCGCCCAGTGAGAGCCTTTTAATACAGAGCCAGCCACAAGTCCCCAAGCCAGAGGAGACCTCCGATCCGCAAGCAGCCTCTGGGACCAGGGCAGGGCAGCCAGAGACCTTTCCAGGCAGCCGTGTCCCCCTCCAGCCGCAGGCTTTTTCAATGGGGTGATCCAAGATGGCGGACTAGAGGGTGACTGCATCTACAGTCGCTCCAGAACCCAGGATTCAAGAAGGGGAGGCACTGAGAGACTCGGACTAAAATAGAACCACGGGGGTGAGTCTCCTCCACCCGGTGAAGCTCGGCTGGGGCGGCAGGCCAGGATTCGGGCAGTTTATTAGAGTAGGGCAGGGCAGCCAGAGTCTTCTCCAGGCAGCCCTGGGCACTCCAGCAGTGGGCTCCTCCCACACGGCCAGCTTCTCGGAGCAGGCCCCCCAGTGAGAGCCTTTCCACACAGAGCCAGCCTCAAGCCCTGGAACCAGTAGTGGGCTGGGGACAGCTTTCTTCGGAAGTACAGCATTATCAAGTTACTCCAAGACTTCAGGCTACTGAAGGCTGGGAGGTGATACACTGGAAATCTACAGGGACACTATAAGCAAAGAGAGGAAATCTGCAATATCACAGAGTCCCACTGACATCTGACCAATATGAGAAAACAAGGGAAGAAAATGTCCCAAACAAACCTAGATACTATATCACTAAAACCCAATGACAGCACAGCAGAAGAAATGTCAGAAAGGGAGTTCAGAATGTACATAATTAAAACAATCGGGGAAGCAAACGAGGAGATGAAAGAGCAAATGCAGGCATTGAAGGAAGAGATGAAAGGGCAAATGCAGGCATTAAATGATCGCACCAATCACAGTTAAAAGAGCAAATATAGGAAGCAAGAGATCATTTCAATAAAGAGTTAGAAATGCTGAAAACAAACAAACAAACAAACAGAAATCCTTGAAATGAAGGAAACAATAAACCAAGTTAAAAACTCCATAGAAAGCATAACCAATAGGATAGAACACCTGGAAGACAGAACCTCAGATATTGAAGACAAAATATTTAATCCTGAAAACAAAGTGGACCAAACAGAAAAGATGGTAAGAAATCATGAACAGAATCTAAGAGAATTATGGGATATCATGAAAAGGCCAAATGTAAGAATTATTGGGATTGAGGAAGGCTTAGAGAAACAAACCAAAGGAATGAACAATCTCTTCAATGAAATAATATCAGAAAATTTTCCAAATCTGAAGAATGAAATGGAAAACCAAGTACAAGAGGCTTATAGGACTCCAAATATACAAAATTACAACAGACCCACACCAAGGCACAATATTATGAAAATACCTAACATACAAAATAAAGACAGAATTTTAAAGGCCGCGAGAGAAAAAGAATCAAATTACATTCAGGGGGAAACCAATAAGAATATCAGCAGAGTTTTTAATCCAGACCCTAAAAGCTACAAGTGCCTAGAACAACATTTACCAAGCCCTGAAAGAAAACGGATGCCAACCAAGAATCTTATACCCAGCAAGACTTACTTTCAGATTTGACGATGAAATAAGATCCTTCCATGATAAACAAAAGCTAAAGGAATTTACAAAAAGAAAACCGGCATTACAGAACATTCTCAGCAAAATATTCCATGAGGAAGAGATGAAAAACAATGATGCAAATCAGCAACGGGAGGAACTAGCCTAAAGGAATAGCCAAATAAAGGGGAAACCAAATCATGTCAAAAACCAAAAAGGAGTCAAATGACTGGGAATACAAATCATATCACAATAATAACCCTGAATGTTAATGACCTGAACTCATCAATCAAAAGACATAGACTGGCAGATTGCATTAAAAAGAAAAATCCAACAATATGCTGCCTGCAAGAGACTCATCTCATAGAAAGAGATACCCTTAGACTAAAGGTGAAAGGATGGGAAAAAACATACCATGCACACGGACACAGCAAAAAAGCTGGAGTATCCATCCTCATTGCAGATAATGTGGACTTCAAGCCAAAACTAGTCAGAAGGGATAAAGAAGGACATTACATACTGCTTAAGGGAAACATAAATCAGCAAGACATAACAATCATAAATATCTATGCCCCGAACATTGGCTCATCCATGTACGTCAAACAAATCATTTTCAATTCCAGAAATCAAATGGACCACAACACAATAATACTAGGCAATTTTAACAAACTTCTCTCACCGCTGGATAGATCGTCCAAACAAAAATTGAATAAAGAAACCATAGATCTCAATAACGCAATCAACAATTTAAACTTAACCGACTTGTATAGAATATACCATCCAACAAAGAACGAATACACTTTCTTCTCTGCAGCACATGGATCATTCTCTAAAATAGACCATGTCTTATGCCACAAAGCTACTGTTAGCAAATACAAGAAGACAGAGATACTACCTTGTACTCTATCAGATCATAATGGATTGAAATGAGAAATAAATGACAGAATAAAAAACAGAAACTTCTCCAATACTTGGAGATTAAATAATACACATTATATGATGAATGGATAACAGAAGACATCAGGAGGGAAATTAAAAAATTCTTAGAAGTAAATGAGAACAAAGACACATCATATCAAAATCTCTGGGACACTATGAAAGCAGTACTTAGAGGAAGATTTATTTCATGGGGTGCATTCAACAAAAGAAGTAGAAATCAACAAATAAACGACTTAACACTACAGCTCAAAGCCCTAGAAAAAGAAGAACAGACCAACCCCAAAAGTAGTAGAAGACAGGAAATAGTTAAAATCAGAGCCAAAATCAACAAAACTGAAACAAAAGAAACAATCAGAAAAATTAACAAAATAAATAGTTGGTTCGTAAAAAATAAACAAAATTGATAAACCCTTAGCCACACTAACAAAGAGAAAGAGGGAGAAAACTCAAATCACTAAAATTCGGAATGAACAAGGAAATATCACAACAGACACGAGTGAAATACAAAACATAATTAGAAGCTATTTTGAAAATCTATACTCCAACAAAACAGAAAACTTTGAAGACATCAACAAGTTTCTAGAGACATATGAATTATCTAAACTGAATGAGGAGGACATACACAACTTAAATAAATCAATTTCAAGCAATGAAATAGAAGAGGTCATCAAAAGCCTACCAACAAAGAAAAGTCCGGGACCACATGGATTCTTAGCCGAGTTCTACAAAACCTTTAAAGAAGAGCTCATTCCAATACTTCTCAAAGTATTCCATAAAACAGAAGAGGAGGGAACCCTCCCAAACTCATTCTATGAAGCCAAAATCACCCTGATACCTAAACCAGACAGAGACATATCAAGGAAAGAAACTTTCAGACCAATATCCTTAATGAACATTGACACAAAAATTCTCAACAAAATTTTAGCAAATTGAATACAAAAATATATTTAAAAGATAGTGCACCACGATCAAGTGGGTTTTATCCCAGGGATGCAAGGTTGGTTCAACATTCAGAAATCAATAAATGTCATTCAGCATATCAACAGACTAAAAGTTAAGAATCACATGATTATTTCAATAGATGTAGAAAAGGCATTCAATAAAATACAGCATCCATTCATGCTCAAAACACTAGAAAAAATCGGGGTAGTGGGAACATTCCTTAACATTGTAAAGGCCATCTACGCTAAGCCCATGGCCAATATCATTCTAAATGGTGAAAAACTGAAAGCATTCCCCCTAAAAACTGGAACAAGGCACGGATGCCCTCTTTCACCACCTCTATTCAACATCGATCTTGAGACTCTAGCCAGAGCAATTAGACAAACCAAAGAAATTAAAGCGATACGAATTGGAAAAGAAGAACTCAAACTATCCCTGTTTGCTGATGACATGATTATATATTTAGAGGAACCTGGAAATTCCACCAGAAAACTCTGAGAACTCATAAGTGAATTCAGTAAAGTAGCAGGTTACAAGATCAATGCTCATAAATCCAACGCATTT
The DNA here is from genome assembly GCF_902686455.1 of Sciurus vulgaris. Taxonomy (NCBI): domain Eukaryota; kingdom Metazoa; phylum Chordata; class Mammalia; order Rodentia; family Sciuridae; genus Sciurus; species Sciurus vulgaris. The sequence continues at coordinate 79,026,000 of NC_136464.1, forward strand.
TTATACATAAGTGATGAATCTTCAGAAAGAGAAATTAGGAAAACTACCCCATTCACAATAGCATCAAAAAAAATAAAATACTTGGGAATCAATCTCACAAAAGAGGTGAAAGACCTCTACAATGAGAACTACAGAACACTAAAGAAAGAAATTAAAGAAAACCTTAGAAGACGGAAAGATCTCCCATGTCCTTGGATAGGCAGAATTAATATTGTCAAAATGCCCATACTACCAAAAGTGCTATACAGATTCAATGCAATTCCAATTAAAATCCCAATGATGTACCTTACAGAAATAGAGCAAGCAATTATGAAATTCATCTGGAAGAGTAAGAAACCCAGAATAGCTAAAGCAATCCTCAGTAGAAAGTGCGAAGCAGGAGGTATTGCAATACCAGATCTTCAACTCTATTACAAAGCAATAGTAACAAAAACGGCATGGTATTGGTACCAAAATAGACAGGTAGATCAATGGTACAGAATAGAGGTCATGGACACAAACCCAAATAAATACAATTTTCTCATACTAGACAAAGGTGCCAAAAATATGCAATGGAGAAAAGATAGCCTCTTCAACAAATGGTGCTGGAAAAACTGGAAAACCATATGCAAGAGAATGAAATTAAACCCCTATCTCTCACCCTGCACAAAACTCAACTCAAAATGGATCAAGGACCTCGGAATCAGACCAGAGACCCTGCAGATTATAGAAGAAAAAGTAGGTCCAAACCTTCAACTTGTTTGCTTAGGATCAGACTTCCTTAGCAGGACTCTCATAGCACAAGAAATAAAAGTAAGAATCAACAACTGGGATAGATTCAAACTAAAAAGCTTTCTCTCAACAAAGGAAACTATCAGTAATGTGAAGAGAGAGCCCACAGAGTTGGAGAATATCTTTGCCACTCATACTTCAGATAGAGTGCTAATTTCCAGAATCTATAAATAAAAGTAAGAATCAACAACTGGGATAGATTCAAACTAAAAAGCTTTCTCTCAACAAAGGAAACTATCAGTAATGTGAAGAGAGAGCCCACAGAGTTGGAGAATATCTTTGCCACTCATACTTCAGATAGAGTGCTAATTTCCAGAATCTATAAAGAACTCAAAAAACTCTACACCAAGAATACAAATAATCCAATCAACAAATGGGCTAAGGAAATGAACAGACACTTCACAGAAGAAGATGTACAAGCAATCAACAAACATATGGAAAAATGTTCAACATCTCTAGTAATAAGAGAAATGCAAATCAAAACCACCCTAAGATTCCATCTCACCCCAATGAGAATGGTGATTATCAAGAACACAAGCAACAATAGGTGTTGGCGAGGATGTGGGGAAAAGACTACACTCATACATTGCTGGTGGGGTTCCAAATTAGTGGAGACACTCTGGAAAGCAGTATGGAGATTCCTCAAAAAGCTTGGAATGGAACCACCATTTGACACAGCTATCCCACTCCTTGGCCTATACCCAAAGGACTTAAAATCAGCATACTACAAAGATACAGCCACATCAATGTTCATAGCTGCTCAATTCACTATAGCCAGATTGTGGAACCAATCTAGATGCCCTTCAGTTGATGAATGGATAAAGAAACTGTGGCATATATATACAATGGAATATTACTGTGTGTTGAAGAATGATAAAATTATGGCATTTGCAGGCAAATGGATGAATTTGGAGGATATCATGCTAAGTGAGATAAGCCAATCTCAAAAAACTAAAGGATGAATGATCTCACTGATACGTGGATGAGGACATATAATGGGGGGTAGGAGAGGTTAGCGTTAGGGTTAGATTTAGGTTTAGGGTTAGAGATAAGGAGGGTGGTAAGAATGGAGGAAGGAAGGACTGTATAGAGGGAAAAGAGGGGTGGGAGTGGTGGGGGGAAGGGAAAAATGACAGAATGAATCAAACAACATTGCCCTATGTAAATTTATGATATTTAATAAAAAACAAAGAAACAAAAACTACATTCATCTTTTCCAGGAACATCTGAGAGCTTTCAGTGCACTTTTTTTATCATTGTTTTCCTTGCAACCCCAACTACTCCGGGTACTTCTGGGTTTCTGGTCCTTGAAGTTTCTTTTTAAATAAAGGTTGTGTGGAAAAGGGAGCAATCTTCCTGCTGAGCCCAGGTCCTACTTGCAGGAAACAAATGCTTCTTTGGCTTACTATGTGCTGAGTGCTGAGTGCTTGTTTTTCTCCAAATGCAACTTTGTAGCATTAAGGTAAGAGGGTGGGGGGAGGGAGGGAGAGAGAGAGAGAGAGAAGGAGAGAGGTATTTATTTAATCTTTCCATAATTATGTTTTCAGTTCTTTCCTGCTGTTTGCAGTGCACCTCCCAATAGTCTCAGCAGAAAGAAATGCTTCTTTGGCTTACAATATGCTGATTGCTGAGTGCTTGTTTTTCTCCAAATGCAACTTTGTAGCATTAAGGTAAGAGGGTGGGGGGAGGGAGGCAGAGAGAGAGAGAGAAGGAGAGAGGTATTTATTTAACCTTTCCCTAATTATGCTTTCAGTCTTTCCTGCTGTTTGCAGCACACCTCCCAATAGTCTCAGCAGAAACAAATGCTTTTTTGCCTTACTATGTGCTGAGTGCTGAGTGCTTGTTTTTCTCCAAATGCAACTTTGTAGCATTAAGGTAAGAGGGTGGGGGGAGGGAGGCAGAGAGAGAGAGAAGGAGAGAGGTATTTATTTAACCTTTCCATAATTATGCTTTCAGTTCTTTCCTGGTGTTTGCAGCACACCTCCCAATAGTCTCAGCAGAAAGAAATGCTTCTTTGGCTTACAATATGCTGATTGCTGAGTGCTTGTTTGGCTCCAAATGCAACTTTGTAGCATTAAGGTAAGAGGGTGGGGGGAGGGAGGCAGAGAGAGAGAGAAGGAGAGAGGTATTTATTTAACCTTTCCCTAATTATGCTTTCAGTCTTTCCTGCTGTTTGCAGCACACCTCCCAATAGTCTCAGCAGAAACAAATGCTTTTTTGCCTTACTATGTGCTGAGTGCTGAGTGCTTGTTTTTCTCCAAATGCAACTTTGTAGCATTAAGGTAAGAGGGTGGGGGGAGGGAGGGAGAGAGAGAGAGAGGAGAGAGGTATTTATTTAATCTTTCCATAATTATGTTTTCAGTTCTTTCCTGCTGTTTGCAGTGCACCTCCCAATAGTCTCAGCAGAAAGAAATGCTTCTTTGGCTTACAATATGCTGATTGCTGAGTGCTTGTTTGGCTCCAAATGCAACTTTGTAGCATTAAGGTAAGAGGGTGGGGGGAGGGAGGCAGAGAGAGAGAGAAGGAGAGAGGTATTTATTTAACCTTTCCCTAATTATGCTTTCAGTCTTTCCTGCTGTTTGCAGCACACCTCCCAATAGTCTCAGCAGAAACAAATGCTTTTTTGCCTTACTATGTGCTGAGTGCTGAGTGCTTGTTTTTCTCCAAATGCAACTTTGTAGCATTAAGGTAAGAGGGTGGGGGGAGGGAGGGAGAGAGAGAGAGAAGGAGAGAGGTATTTATTTAACCTTTCCCTAATTATGCTTTCAGTTCTTTCCTGCTGTTTGCAGCACACCTCCCAATAGTCTCAGCAGAAACAAATGCTTTTTTGCCTTACTATGTGCTGAGTGCTGGAATTATTATAATGTTTTCCCATTTAGGATGATGTTTTAAAGTTGTTGTTTTATAGATACTCTTTATCAGACTAAAGAAATTTCCTCTATTATTAATTTGCTAAGTTTTTCCTTTTGAAAAATGTTTTGTGATTAAATATATAAAACAGATTTGTCATTTTAACTATTTCAAAATGTACAATTCAGTGGCCATAAATCACCTTCACAATATTGTGCTAACATCACCACTATCTATTTCCAAAACTTTTTCATCATCCCTAAGAGAAACTCCATAGCTCAAAACCAATAATACCCCATTTCCCTTTCCCTCCAGCCCTGGTAACCTGTTATTACTTTCTCTCTTTATTAAGTTGCCTACTTGAGGTACATAAGTGGAATTCACATAAGTGGAACCACATAACGTGTGAATTTTTGTGAGTGGCTTCTTTCACTGAACATGTTTTCAAGGTTCATCCATGTTATAGCATGTACCAAAATTTCATTTTATTTACTTTTTATTCTTTTTTTTGGCTGGTATCTATTTCATATGTATATGCCTATATATGAACTATTATATATCCCATATTTTGTTTATCCATTCATCTGCTGATGGGGGGTTGGGTTGTTTCTACCTTTTGGCTACTGTGAAGAATTCTGCAATGAGAGTTCCTTTTTCAGTCATGAATTTTTGTTGAATTTTATAAATGCTTTGTTTTCATCTGCTGAAATGATCATGTGTCTATATCTTCATTTAAGCTGGTAATATGTGAATGACATTTTAAATCATGCAGGCTATCAATCATTGTACTTCCCATGCACCCGTTCTCAAGAGGTTACCGAAGGTTGTACTTCATCAAACCCAAGTATAAACTAAGAAAGAGGAAGACACAGGAGGCAGGGAATAGGAGAGCTAATAAAGGAGAAGGAAGAAGGGAACTACCGGGATCATTGTGATAGCCATATGCCTATAAGTGAGGAATTGAAGCCAACCTGGCACAGGTAGGAGGACCCAGGAGATATTTAATAATTAATAAATTAAAATTGAGAATCTTTCCATTGGATCCAAACATATTGAGAGGAGGGGTTGGATTAGTGGCAACAATATTGATACCAGAAAGCAAAATGAGATGACTATTAACTTCAGACAAAACAAAAATGTGTGCAGGCAAGGAAAAGTATACATAGGACAGTCCATGGCTCATCTATAAATAGAATATACTTAGTAATAGATACAAATGCAGAATATTAATCTACCCCAAATGTGATTAATGTCTTAGAGAATTGGTGGGCCGGAGTGGTGCTTGTGTGTGGTAGGGGTGGAAGCATTTGGCAGAAAAGAGCTACATTCTCATCTTCCCTAGTGGGAAGCCCATGCATAATGCCTAAAGCAGACCGATCAGGAATTAGTAATACACACATATTATTGATTGATATGGACATAAAGACCTGAATACCTAATGGAAAGAATTGAAACTAGTCGTCTTGGGGAAGGAAAGTATGGGCAGTTACTGCCATTTGTGGCAACAGTAAGTGTAACAAAACTATTTGACTCCTCAAATTATTTTCTTATGTAATTTTGTCAAAAACTACATTAAAAGGTAAGTGGCTTCCTCTCTATCATGCCCACATTTAATCTAATGTACTTCCAGAACATACCTCAAATCCATCCACTTCTTCCACCTCCTTTGCCTATGTGACTCTCTCAACTTTTGTCTACATCAAAGTCAAGTTGGAAAAGACTATTTGAAAAAGCTATTTATGATTATGAGAAGTCAAGGTGTAATACTATCTCACAGAAAAAAAAAATGTGCTCATAGGCAGTCCTCAGCCCCCTGCCTCTACCCCTGAATGGACACCCTTTCCCCTCCTTTCCTACTTCAGTGAGACAGGTGCAGCTGCTCTTGCCTGAGGACCAGTTCTTCATCTGTTGTCAGCCTCTTCAGGCTCCTCAGGCAGTTCACCTTCTTGGTCATGTCCTTTTCCTCTCTACTGACCCTCCCCTTCACATGAGCATTTCCATATGCATCCATCTCTATTTTTTTAAAAGCCCTCCCTTTAGCATTGTGCTCCTTTAAACTATTATTCTCCTCTTTTCCTTCATCATTTATTTATCCACTGAGTCTTTGTTGAGTGCTTACCATGTGTCAGTCACTGTTTAGGTCTGGGGTCTGTTCCCTGTCCTCACAATACTTAGAGTTGTTGAGCTTGTGGTCTAGTTGAGTGAGTATCCACACAAATAATTCATTGCATTTGTGTTAGGTGATAAAGAGGAGCCACCAGGGTGCAGGAGAATGTAATGCTATCATTGAACCTCACAGGTAACTGGGGGAGACGGAGAAACCTTCTCTGATGTTAAGCTGAGCCTTAAAGGATGAACAGGGATTGACAGGCTGGGGATTGAGGTGGGGGAGGGAAGAGAGAACTCTAGGCAGACTCACTGTAGGGGAGTCCTTGAGTTTGGAAGGGGACCTGAAAGAGAGACCATGTGGCTCTGCCACATGAGCCAGGGGTTGATGGCACCAGGTCAGTTTGTGAAGAGAGTGGGTGGAGAAGGGGCCACTTTAGACCTCAGTGAGAGTTGGGATTTTAGCCTAAGCTCTTGGACAGTTTTCAACATCCATTTTCTTACCCTATATTCATTCCCAGCCCACCAATCTGGCTCTCACCCCAGTGAAAGTTCTTTTTTTAGGCTACTAATGAGCTCTGTTGCTAAGTTCAGTGAACAAATTTAAAAAAGAAGTAAGTCACTTCATTTAATTCAGCAACTGTTGAGTTCTAGGCACTGGGAATACTACTTCCTGCCACCAGTTGACCCTATTGACTTTTCTTTTCTTTTTTTTTTTTTTAAATTTCAGTTTGGTTTATTAAAAACAAAAAAACAAAAAAGCATCGAAAGCCCAAGTTAAAAAAAAAAAAATTAAAGAGCATTCTCTTAGTAACAAAAGTTAAACAGAGAGGAAGGTGAAAATCATAAATAACAATTAAGGATCCATAGTTTTTGATGGTAAGCATAAGAAACCATCTTTTAAAAGATTAACACCCCAGGCACTGATGTGGTCAGAAAGACAAAAATGTATCTTGTGTTTTCAGACTTTGGTTAGTCCCACAGATCTTCAATTATAAGAAAACTATACTGACAAAATTTTAATTTAATAACTATAGATCAAAGGAAACTATCACTGACTTTATGTATCATTTAATCTCCAAAACTCACCATCCGACTTTAGAGATGAGGTTACTGAGGCTCAGAAAATCTCCCAAGATCAAGTTAACTAGTTAAGGGTCAATTTCCCTTAACTGGGAACTGTCAACACCTTAAAGCTCTAAAGTTATTTTATTCTCATGTGTTTACTCTGAACTCATTAAAGATTTGAGAAAGTAAGACTACCAAGTCAACCTTTACCACTTAGTCTTACATTCCGGAGTGTGCATGTACATGCTTTCAGAATCAAACACCTTCTGTTTACTATTTACAAACTGTATGAAAAATACATAAACAAACCTCATCCTCACAGAGCTTGTCAGAAGAACACAACAGAACAGGATTGTTACAATCTGGATGTGTTACAGAAGAGTAAATGTTGAAAATATAAGTAGCTTATCTAAAATGTTCTTGACCGGGCTTTGATAACTATGCTTAAAAGACCCTTTACTAATGTTGGGAGATAAAGAACAAAGGGAGGGAAATTAGAAGTGACATTTTCGTAATGAATCATTTTATCACTTTATCAATCTTGCCAGACTCCAACTACTCATTTGGTGTTGAGGGTTGTGGATTTTTACTTGCTTAATAAAATGTAGGTAATATAAACATTTATTAAAACAATGTTTTAACTAGAAGCAAGGATCAAACGGGCAGCTTGAGGGACAAATCAAAATGTCTAAGTAATTGGCAGTGCAGATCAGGAAGGAGCGCTAGTCTACGGAGAACAAAGGCTACCATTCCTGATATATTTCACTACTGAAGCAAAAACTAAAACAACAAAAAGACCAAGCCTTTCAGGTATAAGCATCGTGCAACTTCTCTCAATTTTTGTCCATCTCATTGGGGAACGTCAGGTAAACCCTCCTGGAGTCCCTTAACTCTATCTTCTCATTTCACTATCTCTAGGGTTATTTCCCCGCTTCTAGAATGATAGAGAACACATGTTGTAAAATAAAGGGGAACAACCTTCAAAGTCTGTGGCAATTTCTCATTTGATCGGCCCAAGTCGGAAATCGGATTCCGAAAGCCTCAAGTTCCGATTCCCACAAGTCGCTCCCGCCTCTGAGCAACTCCAACTCCAATTACCGCTCAGTCCGGCCAGGCCCCGGAGACCGCGGCGCGCTGGACAGGGCGTTCCACCGCAGCTCGACCCTCCCTCCCACGATCCCACCCCGCTCCGGCGGTCTTCACCACTTATACCGCGGTGGAGGCGCTCCCCGCCACCCCTAGATCAAAAGGCTGTCCCTCTGGGGAGAGCGAAGAGATGAAGGTTCATTCTGGAAGGCTCTGAACACTTGGAGCGCCGGGCAGCTGCCGTCAGAAGCTGCATGGCATGAGTGAAGGACGGGTCGAGCGAGTCCTTCTCAGCCATGAGTTCGGGCAGGTACTTGTTCTCCGGCTCCATCTTGACCGAGGCCGTGGCTGAGGGGGGCAGCAGTGGGGTCGGTGCCGGCCCGCCCACTGTCGCGTCCGGACCTGTGGCCGAGGGCGGCAGCAGCGGTGGCGGCTGCGTGGCTGGTGAGGCCCGGGCGCCCCCTCGGGGCCCCCCTCCGCCTCCCCGGGACCGGTGAGGCAGCGGCGGCTGCCGAGACGGCGTCTGACGCACCGAGGGGTGGGCACCTGAGGGGTCCATGGAGCCGCTGCGGCCCGAGGACCGGGTCATGCGCGCGGCAGGATCGTCCCGGCGCTGCATCGGGGAGGATGTGCGAGCGAGAGAGCGAGCGAGGAAGCGACGCGGCAGAGGCCCCGGCGGCGGTTGGCAGGGGTAGGAGAGCGGGAGCGACCCTATTGACTTTTCTTGTGAATTATTTGCTTCTTCTGACGTTAGCATTTTTCTCCTGTTTCTAGTCTTTGGTCTGTTTCTAGTCTTGTCAGACTTTTCTTCGGCACACACTTTAATTGTCGGTGTTCCTATGGGACCTCTCCCATGCTCTCTGCCCACACTACTAGACTTCTCTTAGTTCTTCAAATTCTCAGTTCTGTTCCTTTGCATATGCTACACCTTTTTTCTAAAATGCTTTCCCTTCCCACCCTGCCACTTCACTTGTTATTTCTACACACACTTCAGGTTCCGCTTGTCTGTAACCTCCCTCAGGAAGGGCTTCCCCAAAGTGGATTTATTAGCAAGGGGATGACAGTATCGGACAGAGTATTGTCTGCTATTGCTTCAAAAAGCTCACACGTCTTGAATCTCAAAGGTGGTCGCAGAGCCCAGACTTCTCTCCTGATGCACATATCAAACTACCTATACAACAACCATATTTGAATGTTCTTCTGACACTTAACAAAACAATATAGGACAAACTGAACTTATCTTCTATTTATTTAATTTGTTATTTTTAGATATATACATGACCATAGAGTATATTTTGACATATTATACTTACATGGAGTATAACTTCCCATTTTTATGGTTGTACAGATGTAGAATTACACTGGTGGTGTATTCATCTATGAACACAGGAAAGTTACGTCTGATTCATTCTACTGTCTCTCCCTTTCCCATCTCCATTCCCTTTCCTTCACTCCCCCGTCCGATCTGTGAACATCCCTCCCCACAGCCTACTGTGAGTCAGCGCCTGCATATCAGAGAGAACATTTGGCCTTTGGTTTTTTGGAATTGGCTGATTTCACTTAGCATGAGAGTCTTCAGTTCCATCCATTTACCAGCAAATACCATAATTTCATTCATCTTTTTGGCTGAGTAATATTCCATTGTGTATGTACCACATTTTTTTTTTATCCATTCATCTGTTGAAGGACACCTAGGTTGGTTCCATAGTTTAGTTATTGTGAACCGAGCTGCTATAAACATTATGTGGCTGTGTCACTATAGTATGCTGATTTTAAGTCCTCTGGGTATATAATCAAGAGTTGGATAACTGGGTCAAATGGGGCTCCATTCCAGGTTTTCTGAGGAACCTACGTACTGCTTTCCAGAGAGGTTGCACCCATTTGCAGTCTCGCCAGCAATGTATGAGTGTGCCTTTTCCCTCACATCCTCACCAACATTTATTGTTATTTGTATTCTGGAGTGAGATGAGATCTCAGTATAGTTTAAATTTGTATTTCTCTAGTTGCTAAAGATGTTGAACATTTTTTCATACATTTGTTGTCCTTTCATATTTCTTCTTCTGTGAAGTGTCTGCTCAGTTCCTCTGCCCTTTTATTGATTGGGTTATTTGCTTTCTGTGTGTTAAGTTTTTTGAGTTCTTTATATATCCTGGAGACTAATGCTCTACCTGAGGTGCAGGTAGAAAAGATTTCTTCCATTCTCTAGGCTCTCTCTTCATGTTCTTAATTGTTTCCTTTGCTGTAAAGAAACTTTTTAGTTTTATACCATCCCATTTATCAATTCTTGATTTTACTTATTTTGCACTGTAGGAGTTTTGTTGAGAAATTCAGTTCCTAAGCCAACATGATGGAGAGTGGGACCTACTTTTTCTCCTAGTAGGCACAGGTCTCTGGTCTAGTGCATAGGTCCTTGATCCATTTTGAGTTGTTTTCTGCAGGGTGTGAGATAGGGATCTAATTTCATTTTGTTACATATGGATTTCCAGTCTTCCCAGCACCATTTGTTGAAGAGGCTGTCTTTTCTCTAATGCACGTTTATGGTGCCTTTGTCTATGCACTCATCTTTCTTCTAAACCCCCCCCCCCCCCCCCAGGGTTCACTGTGTCTGTGAGTCATATGACCATCCACTTATCTACTTGAGCTAGCGTGTCATCAGGATTCATTTCCCTCAAACTCCTATCCATCCCATCACTAAGTCCTCTTGCTTCTCAATAACTGTCTTCTTTTCTCCATACCTTCTGGATTGTTTGGAATAGCTTCTAGCTGGTCTTTCCATCCATTATTACTCTTCTCTAATACATTGTCCACAATGCAGTTAAAGGTAACTTTGGAAAATGCAAACGTTTTCCCTCTCCTCTTTCAGATTCTGGTTTGGCTCCCCAGTGTGCTTAGAATAAATGCCACGCTCTTTGAAGTGATTTATGAGGCTCAGCATGATCTGTCTCCTCTCTCCGGTATCATCTCTCCTACTCTTTTCCCAGAACCCAGTCTAAGGATCAGTTTGGTTCTTCACTTTCTCTTGCCACTGGCAAGAACCCATTAACACTGTCTCTTGTATCAAGGTCTTTTTTTCCCCCCCTACTCTGCCCTATCTAATTCATTTGCTAAATCCTATTTATCCTTCACATCCCTGCTACTATGGTTTGGATGCCAAGTGTCTCCTCAGAAGCTCCTGTGTTAATGCAGGAATGTTCATTAGATTATGAGAGCCATAACCTAATCTGTCCATCCTAGTTTGAATGACCGGTTGGTAATCGTAGGCAGGTTGGGCATCATCAGGGGCATGCTCTAGAAGGGCACTTGTGCCCTGTGCCCCTTCTCTGCTGCCATGGGGGGAGTAGCTTCCCTCTGCCATGCCCTTGCCCCATGATATGCTGCCTCACCTTGGGCTCAGAGCAATGGAGTTGGCTATCTATGAACCCAGTCCTCTGAAACCATGAGCCCCAAATAAAATTTTCCTTCTCGAAGTGGTTCTTGGAAAAATAAAGCTAACTAGAACAACTGCTTTAGATGGCACTTCCATCAGACAGCCTTCTCCAACTCCCTTCTCCAGGACATGATGAGTGTTTCCTCCTATGACCTCCCAGTGGATCTTTAACTTCCTTCATTGTAGCAATTACTAAATCATGTAGCCAGGGACTTGTTTATTCCCCACAAGGCCATAAACTCCACTAAAACAGAATTGAGTCTGCCTAGTTCACCCTTGTATCCTCAGCCCGCAGTTCAGTGCCTGGCACTTGGTAATGCTCAGCAACTATTTCTCGGTGTTCTTTGGGACTTGGGGCTCATTTTCAGGGGTGAGCAGTGGTGATGAATGTTAAAAGTCCCATTTGCGGTCTCTCATTGTTTTTAAAACCCACTTGTGGCCTTCAATTGTTTTTAAGCCCTGGAGCACTAGAACTGATGGACCTCGTTGGTTTGCTCCAGATGTGCTGAGACTGAGTCATGTGTAAATGGGGAACCACATCAAAAGAGGAGGAAGATGGTGCCAGCTGACAGAGGCACCAAAGGCAGTGACGGGAGGGGGTGGCAATACAAAGCGGTGAGCTGCCCACAGGCGGCTGGCTCTGCTAACTTAACCGGGTTTGGTCTCATCTGCGACCACAATAATCTCATCAGGGAGGTTAGTAGGAAGTTCCCAGATCTTCTCAGAGGGATGTTCTCCAGGTGTGGTCCAGGTTCCCTGGTGGTCTGAAAAGCTGGTCTCCTGCAGGGTGAATGTTAAATGTTAAGCTTCTGTTGCTGGTGTGAATTAGTAATTACTTATGATGATCCTCGTTTGATGTCTCAGTCGCGAGGCCATTCTTCTCCCGAATTCTCCATTTCTTTTGGGATGGTGAGCAGGAGCTATGAGGGAGGTGTTTTTGGTCTCACTAAAGAGCATTGTGTGTGAGGAAGTTTGAGAACCAATGCTCAAAGGGCGAGTTGGCCAACAGAAGGACAGAAGCTGGGAAATCATCCCACGGTCTCTCGGTGGCCCTACAATTGTTCTTCACAGGGGCTGGCAGCTAGCCTTTAGCTTCCAGCTGCCTGGAGTGAAAATTGGAGGAGGAGAACTTGGAATTACTCAGAAAGTGTGTTTTTTCCTGAGGCTGCTGCAATGCAGCCACCATTAGGTCAGCAGGAAGCCTCTGTTGATGGCCGCGGTGATGAGGAGGGTAAATGAGTGCTTCCATCCATCTCAACAACTTTGGATTAGATTCTCTAATAGAAGGTGTCTGAGTTACTGTTGCCCCCTCTTTCTGCTCTGGAAAATTCACTCATTTACTTGGTCATCAGTACTTTTTGAGAAACTATTATGTGCTAGGCAAAATGGTAGTCTCTGAGATAATAATGATAAGGAAAATAGGCTTGGATCCCAACTTCACTGAGCTTACACTCTAGTGGGGAAGGTGAACATTAAATACGAAGATTCAGACAGACTGTGAATGACAAGTTGCGATGTTGCTCTGAAGTTACATATCAAGGCGCACTGAGCGAAAGAGGAACAAAGTAATTTTGATTGAGGGGTTAGGGAGGGTTCCTCTGTGAAAGGCCGAGAGGGGGAGAAGGAGCATTAGCAACATGTGCACTGGCTCTGGGGCTGGAAGAGGCTTCAGTACAGCTGAGGAAGATCAGTGGAGCTGGACCAAGTAGCCAGGGGAGATGGTGAGGAAGGTAGTGGTGGAGGGAGGGCAGAGGTCAGGCAATGCAGGTTCTCAAAGGTCATGTGAAGAATTTTATGCTCTATCCCAACAACAATAGGCAGCCGACAAAATGTTTTAAGCAGAAAATATTACATTTTTTAAAAAGATGACTTTGGCATCTTTGTGAGAATAAATAGGAGACAAAAGTGAAAGGGAGGAAGGAAAAAAAGAACCTGCAACACGAGTGACCTTGAAAATATTAGGAAAAAAAAAAAAGACCAGACACGACAGGTCACATATTGTGTGATTCTATTTATATGAAATGTCCAGAATAGCTAAATTTATAGAGACAGAAAGCAGATTAGTGGTTGCCTGGGGCGGGGAGATAAGAGAATGGAGAGCAATTGCTTCAGGGGTATGAGGTATCCTTCAGGGGGCAATAAAAAATCTTCTGGAACTAGACAGTGATGATAGTTGTCCAACATTGTGAATGTACTGAATGCCGTCGACTGTACCCTTTACAATGGTGAAAATGCTGAGTTTTATTTTATGTGTTTGTTTTGTTTTGTTTTTAACCACAAAGAAAGTACCTAATAAAAGAATGATAGCCAGAAGCCCAGTTTGGAAGCTATTGCCATGTTTCTGCTCTCTGTGAGAGCTAAGGGTGGTGTAGACTGGGTGGCGGGTGTGTGCATGGAGAGAAGTGAATGATTAGAGACATATTTAGGACATGTTTTAGTCAGCTTTTTCACTGCTGTCACAACAAAACCTGCCAAGAACAATTTTAAGGAGGAAAATTTTATTTAGGGGCTCACAGTTTTAGAGGTCTCAGTCCATAGATAGCTAGCTCCATTCTTCAGGGCTCAAGGTGAGGCAGAACACCATGGTGGAAGAGTGGAGTGAAGAGGAAGGTGGCTCATAGGATGATCAGACAGCAGAGAGAGAGGCCAAGCTCAGCTTACCAAACACATACCCAAAGGCATGTTCCCAGAGACCCACCTCCTCCAGCCACACCCTCTGCCTTCAGTTGTCACTCAGTTAATCCCTATGGGGCAATTAATTTGCTGATTGGGTTAATGCTCTCCAAACACAATCATTTCTCCTCTAAATCTTTCTGAATTGTCTCACACATGAGCATTTGGGGGACAGGGGCAGAGTGATATGGTTTGGATGTGAGGTATTCCCCAAAAGCTCATGTGTGAAACAATGTAAGAACATTCAGAGGTGAAATGATTGGGTTATGAGAGCCCTAACCCAATCAGAGAATTAATCCCCCAATAGGGATTAACACAGTGGTAACTAAGGTGGGTAGGGTATGGCTGGAGGAGGCGGGACATTGGGGCATGCCTTTGGGGTATGTATTTGGTAAGCTGAGCTTAGTTTCCCTCTGCTTTCTGATCATCATGTGAGCCACTTCCTTCTACCACACTCTTCTGCCATGATGTTCAGCCTCCCCTTGAGCCCTGAGGAATGGAGTCGGCTGTCTATGGACCTATGAAACTGTAAACTTTTCCTCCTCTACAATTGTTCTGGTCAGATCTTTTAGTTATAGCAGTGAAAAGCTGATTAAAACAGGACTAGAGATAAAAGTACTTGGTGATGGATTGGTGGTGGGGTGATAGAAAGAGATGTTTAAAGAATCGCTTCTAAGGTTTGGGCTTGGGCAACTAACTGGGCTGGAGAGCAGGTAGGTAGGAACACAAGGAAGAGCAGGTGTGGGCAGTGAAGGAGGAGGGCAGAGCCACAGCCTGGATTTGGACATGTTAGTTTGAGAGACCCATGAGCTGTCCAAGGGAGATGTCTGTTTGGCTGTGAGTCTATCAGCCTGGTGCTCAGGAAAGAGACCTGGGTGTGAGTGGTATATCTGGGAGCTATTGTATTTGAAGTGTTGAGAGTAAGTCCAGTCACTTTGGGAGGCTGTGGAGGTGAGAGAGGGGGAAGGGCCAAGTCTGTGCTGGAAGAAGCTGGAAGACAGGGAAGAACTAACAAGGAGATAAGGGGAGACCAGAGAGATTGATTGGAAGGAAGCCAGGAGAAGAGAGGTGTGCTGATGGGTAGGAAGATGGCGGCATCAGGAATATGCTATGCATTTCTGAGCAGAGATTATCAGTGAGAACACTAATCAACGTTTAAGGTTTTAGCATCTAAATGCTTTATATAACTTTTCTCAGTTGTCACAAGAACTCTATTATCCCACATTTTACAGATGAGGAAACTGAGACATCAAGGAGTTGAACTTCCCCGAGGTCCCACAGCTGGTGAGTGGTAGAGCCAGGTCTTCTTGCTGGTTTTCTGTAGTTCTGGATCCTCTACTCCTAATGGCTGCACCCGTAAGCTTGAGTCTTGGCCCAGATGGTTTAACCTTACTGTTGGTACATTGGAGCTTCAATGGGGATATCTCACCTTATTGGCAAATAAACATGAAACAGCTTTGTTTTTCCAATGACTTCTCCCTGCTGTGCTCTGTTGGCCATGGGCCCCTCCTCTCCTGCTGGGGTGACAAGCTCCCTGAGCAACTTCTCAGTTGGAAGTCATAATTTTTCACTCATTTCTCCTTGTTAGAACAGTTTCATTCTGGTTATTGGAATTTAAGCTCATTTATTTTGTAATTTCAACTTCAACCTTGGATTCTGTTAGGAGCTATTTGCTCCCTTCCAGCACTGGCAGACTTCAAGGCCCCATTGACTTGGACAGGCGGTGGGATGTCTCTGCTTTCTCATGTGCCCTACCTTTCCTAGGCTTTGCCCTCTTTGGTGAGAGCACAGGGCAAGGCAGGGGAGAGGCTCTTCCTAGGCGATCGCCACTGAACAACTTCTTGTCTCTTTCCAGAAGGCCATTATGCTGGTGCAGCTTGCTGACCTTGGAACTGGTATGGAATGGAAACCCTACACAGCTCCCAAGGGCCTGTTGACGGGAGCTTGGCATCTTTCAAGCTTTGCAGGCTGGGATCGCCTGTTCCAGACATCCCCAATTGAAGGTTCAGTGCCACATTCCCCTGATGTTCCCGTGCCTCAGTGGTGTCAGGTAAGCCTTCAGCCCCAACCTTTGTGCTTTGTGGTCTCATGCCACATGTACACGCAGAGGTAGATCCACCTCTAGTTCTTCTAGACTCTGACACTCTCAGTCTGGCCATCCTTCCTCAGTCCTTGCTACCTGTGCAAGTTGAGAACTCCAAGGGCTAAGAGACCAGCCAAATAAGCCTCAGCTTCCCTTTCTTGCTGACACCCTCAAATGTGCAGAGTGAGTCTCTGAGGACCCACTCCCTGGGCCTGGGAATCCTCTTTCTTCTGATAGCCAGCCTCTCTGCATTCCATTGCTTCTCTTTCTTCTCGTGACGAGACTTGCAGTTGGTTCTGTGGTTTTGCCCCTGAGCTTCAGAGCTTCTTTAAATCTGGCCCTGGGAAATGTAGAACCTTCTTTTTCAATACAGATTGCTCTGGGTCTGGCATCATTTCTGTAACCTGCAAAAATTGGGAGGTCCCAGTTGGTGTCCCATACCAGCAGGTTACAGGGGACTGTGTTCCTTGCAGAAAGCTGGCTACCAATGTGTCTCTGGGGTCATTTTAACTTTTGGGTCCCAAACACCCATCAAGCATAGAAAGAGGCTGGGAACTGTCCCACCAGGCTGTCATGGAGTGCCACAAGGGATGCTCTTCTGGCCTTTTTAAACTTTTTTCATTCTGTTAGAGACAGGGAGCACCAATGATGTGCTGACAGTGGAGAGTGAGGGCCGCTGAGAGCTGTGGGCAGGGGCCTGGGACCACCTTTCTTCAGTCACTCTGAAAAAAAGAAAGGCAAATAGCTATAACTCCTTCCCCTGATACGAATCCAGCAGCTCTGCATGCACAGTGCCTGCCCCGACAGAAGCTTGTTTGATCCTGACAAGGACACAGTAAGGGATCCAGAATGTTTTACAAATATGGAATTTCAGAGGGTTTAAGCCATTTACCAACAGTCCCCCAGGAAGCAAGCGGCACTGACTGCAGACTCCACCTCTGGCACTGCTGGCTACTTGAGGAAGGGGTGAGCGTGAGAGGGAGACTGGAGAAAGTGTACGTGTGTGTAGTTGTGGGGACAGATGTTGGCTGTGTTGGTGCATGTGCTGCTTCATGAGCGTACCTGTGTAGTCATTGCAGTAACGAGGCCTCATGTTGGAGTCCCTGGGGCTTGTAACAGATTTAATGACTTAGAGGTCACCTTCAATATACCAGAAAGATTGTTACAATGTGGCATTTGAGTTTAAATTCCATCTCTGACTAGCTGTGTGATGTTGGGCAAGTTACTTAACCTTTCTGAGTGTCTTCCTTGTTGAAATGGTACCATCCTTTTAAAGTTTTGTGAGGACTGAAATAGCTAGTACATAAACTTCTCAATAATTGCTAGCTATTGTTATTATTAGTAGTACCATATTATTCCAATGCTGAGTAACATTCTTTTTTTTTTTTTTTATTGTAAACAAATGGGATACATGTTGTTTCTCTGTTTGTACATGGCGTAAAGGCATACCATTTGTGTAATCATAAATTTACATAGAGCACTGTTGTTTGATTCATTCTGTTATTTTTTCCCTTCCCCCCACCCCTCCCACCCCTCTTTACCCTCTATACAGTAGTTCCTTCCTCCATACTTGCCCTCCTCCCTAACCCTAACTCTAACCCTTCCCTCCCCCCCATTATGTGTCATCCTCCACTTATCAGCGATATCATTCGTCCTTTGGCTTTTTGAGATCGGCCTATCTCACTTAGCATGATATTCTCCAATTTCATCCATTTGCCTGCAAATGTCATAATTTTATCATTCTTTATGGCTGAGTAATATTCCATTGTATATATATATACCACAGTTTCTTTATCCACTCATCAATTGAAGGGCATCTAGGTTGGTTCCACAGTCTGGCTATTGTGAATTGAGCAGCTATGAACATTGATGTGGCTGTATTTCTGTAGTATGCAGATTTTAAGTCCTTTGGGTATAGGCCAAGGAGTGGGATAGCTGGGTCAAATGGTGGTTCCATTCCAAGTTTTCTAAGGAATCTCCACACTGCTTTCCATAGTGGCTGCACTAATTTGCAGCCCCACCAGCAGTGTATGAGTGTACCTTTCTCCCCACATCCTCGCCAACACCTGTTGTTGCTCGTATTCTTGATAATCGCCATTCTAATTGGGGTGAGATGGAATCTTAGGGTGGTTTTGATTTGCATTTCTCTTATTACTAGAGATGTTGAACATTTTTCCATATGTTTGTTGATTGCTTGTAGATCTTCTTCTGTGAAGTGTTTATTCATTTCCTTAGCCCATTTGTTGACTGGACTATTTGAATTCTTGGAGTAGAGTTTTTTGAGTTCTTTATAGATTCTGGAGATTAGTGCTCTATCTGAAGTATGATTGGCAAAGATATTCTCCCACTCTGTAGGCTCTTTCTTCGCATTGCTGATAGTTTCCTTTGCTGAGAGAAAGCTTTTTAGTTTGAATCTATCCCAGTGGTTGATTCTAGCTTTTATTTCTTGTGCTATGGGAGTCCTGTTAAGGAAGTCTGGTCCTAGACCAACAAGGTGAAGATTTGGACCTACTTTTTCTTCTATAATCTGCAGGGTCTCTGGTCTGATTCCGAGGTCCTTAATCCATTTTGAGTTTAGTTTCGTGCATGGTGAGAGATATGGGTTTAGTTTCATTCTGTTGCATATGGATTTCCAATTCTCCCAGCACCATTTGTTGAAGAGGCTATCTTTTCTCCATTGCATATTTTTGGCCCCTTTGTCTAGTATGAGAAAATTGTATTTATTTGGGTTTGTGTCCGTGTCCTCTATTCTGTACCATTGATCTACCTTTCTATTTTGGTACCAATACCATGCCGTTTTTGTTACTATTGCTTTGTAGTAGAGTTGAAGATCTGGTATTGCAATACCCCCTGTTTCACTCTTCCTCCTAAGGATTGCTTTAGCTATTCTGGGTTTCTTATTCTTCCAGATGAATTTCATAATTGCTTGCTCTATTTCTGTAAGGTACACAATTGGGATTTTAATTGGAATTGCATTGAATTTGTATAGCACTTTAGGTAGTATGGCCATTTTGACAATATTAATTCTTCCTATCCAAGAACATGGAAGATCTTTCCATCTTCTAAGGTGTTCTTTAATTTCTTTCTTTAGTGTTGTATAGTTCTCATTGTAGAGGTCTTTCACCTCTTTTGTGAGATTGATTCCCAAGTATTTTATTTTTTTCGAGGCTATTGTGAATGGGGTAGTTTTCCTAATTTCTCTTTCTGAAGATTCATCACTTATGTATAAAAATGCGTTGGATTTATGGGCATTGATCTTGTAACCTGCTACTTTACTGAATTCACTTATGAGTTCTAAGAGTTTTCTGGTGGAATTTCCAGGTTCCTCTAAATATATAATCATGTCATCAGCGAACAGGGATAGTTTGAGTTCTTCTTTTCCAATTCGTATCCCTTTAATTTCTTTGGTTTGTCTAGTTGCTCTGGCCAGAGTCTCAAGAACGATGTTGAATAGAAGTGGTGAAAGAGGGCATCCCTGCCTTGTTCCAGTTTTTAGGGGGAATGCTTTCAGTTTTTCACCATTTAGAATGATATTAGCCATGGGCTTAGCATAAATGGCCTTTACAATGTTAAGGAATGTTCCCACTATCCCTATTTTTTCTAGTGTTTTGAGCATGAAGGGGTGCTGTATTTTATCAAATGCTTTTTCTGCATCTATTGAAATAATCATGTGATTCTTGACTTTAAGTCTATTAATATGGTGAATTACGTTTATTGATTTCCTGATGTTGAACCAACCTTGCATCCCTGGGATGAAACCCACTTGATCATGGTGCACTATCTTTTTAATATGTTTTTGTATGCGATTTGCTAAAATTTTGTTGAGAATTTTTGCGTCGATGTTCATTAAGGATATTGGTCTGAAATTTTCTTTCCTTGATGAGTCTCTGTCTGGTTTAGGTATCAGTGTGATATTGGCTTCATAGAATGAGTTTGGGAGGGTTCCCTCCTCTTCTATTTTATGGAATACTTTGAGAAGTATTGGAATGAGCTCTTCCTTAAAGGTTTTGTAGAACTCGGCTGAGAACCCATCTGGTCCCAGACTTTTCTTTGTTGGTAGGCTTTTGATGACTTCTTCTATTTCAGTACTTGAAATTGGTCTATTTAAATTGTTTATGTCCTCCTCATTCAGTTTAGGCAATTGATATGTCTCTAGAAACCTGTTGATGTCTTCGAAATTTTCTATTTTGTTGGAGTATAGATTTTCAAAATAGCTTCTAATTATGTTTTGTATTTCCATCCTGTCTGTTGTGATATTTCCTTGTTCATTCCGAATTTTAGTGATTTGGGTTTTCTCTCGTCTTCTCTTTGTTAGTGTGGCTAAAGGTTTATCAATTTTGTTTATTTTTTCGAAGAACCAACTATTTATTTTGTCAATTTTTTGTATTGTTTCTTTTGTTTCAATTTCATTGATTTCAGCTCTGAGTTTAACTATTTCCTGTCTTCTACTACTTTTGGTGCTGTTCTGTTCTTCTTTTTCTAGGGCTTTGAGCTGTAGTGTTAGGTTGTTTATTTGTTGAGTTTTACTTCTTTTATTAAATGCGCTCCATGAAATAAATTTCCCTCTAAGTACTGCTTTCATAGTGTCCCAGAGATTTTGATATGATGTTTCTTTGTTCTCATTTACCTCTAAGAATTTTTTAATTTCCTTCCTAATATCTTCTGTTATCCATTCATCATATAATAGCATATTGTTTAATCTCCAGATGTTGGAATAGTTTCTGTGTTTTACTCTTTCATTTACTTCTAACTTCAATCCATTATGATCTGATAGAATACATGCTAGTGTCTCTATCTTCTTGTATTTGCTAACATTAGCTTTGTGGCATAATATATGGTCTATTTTAGAGAAGGATCCATGTGCTGCTGAGAAGAAAGTGTATTCACTCTTGCTTGGATGGTATATTCTATAAATGTCCGTTAAGTCTAAATTATTGATTGTGTTGTTGAGATCTATGGTTTCTTTGTTCAATTTTTGTCTGGAAGATCTGTCCAGTGGTGAGAGCGGCGTGTTAAAATCACCTAGTATTATTGTGTTGTGGTCTATTTGGTTTCTGAAATTGAGAAGGATTTGTTTGACATACATAGATGAGCCACTGTTTGGGGCATAGATGTTTATGATTGTTATATCTTGCTGATTTATGCTTCCCTTAAGCAGTATGAAATGACCTTCTTTATCCCTTCTGAATAACTTTGGCTTGAAGTCCACATTATCGGAAATGAGGATGGATACTGCAGCTTTTTTGCTGAGTCCATGTGCATGGTATGTTTTTCCCCATCCTTTCACCTTTAATCTATGGGTATCTTTTTCTATGAGGTGAGTCTCTTGCAGGCAACATATTGTTGGATCTTTCTTTTTAATCTAGTCTGCCAGTGTATGTCTTTTGATTGATGAATTCAGGCCATTAACATTCAGGGTTATTATAGAGAAATGATTTGGTTTCCCGGTCATTTGGTTCATTTTTAAAATTTTGTTTATTTATTTGTTTGACACAACTTGTTTCCTCCTTTATTTGACAATTCCTTTAGGATAATTCCTCCCTTTGCTGATTTGCTTCTTTGTTTTTCATCTCTTCCTCATGGAATATTTTGTTGAGAATGTTCTGTAATGCTGGCTTTCTTTTTGTAAATTCTTTTAGCTTTTGTTTATCATGGAAGGATTTTATTTCATCGTCAAATTTGAAGGTAAGTTTTGCTGGGTATAAGATTCTTGGTTGGCATCCATTTTCTTTCAGGGCTTGAAAAATGTTGTTCCAGGACCTTCTAGCTTTTAGGGTCTGGATTGAAAAATCTGCTGATATGCGTATTGGTTTCCCCCTGAATGTAATTTGGTTCTTTTCTCTCACAGCCTTTAAAATTCTGTCTTTATTTTGTATGTTAGGTATTTTCATTATAATGTGCCTTGGTGTGGGTCTGTTGTAATTTTGTGTATTTGGAGTCCTGTAAGCCTCTTGAACTTGATTTTCCATTTCATTCTTCAGATTTGGGAAATTTTCTGATATTATTTCATTGAATAGGTTGTTCATTCCTTTGGCTTGTTTCTCTAGGCCTTCCTCAATCCCAATAATTCTTAAATTTGGCCTTTTCATGATATCCCATAGTTCTTGTAGATTCTGTTCATGATTTCTTACCATCTTCTCTGTTTGTTCAGCTTTGTTTTCAAGGTTAAATATTTTGTCTTCAATGTCTGAGGTTCTGTCTTCCAGGTGTTCTATCCTATTGGATATGCTTTCTATGGAGTTCTTAATTTGGTTTATTGTTTCCTTCATGTCAAGGATTTCTGTTTGGTTTTTTTTCAATATCTCTAACTCTTTATTGAAATGATCTTTTGCTTCCTGTATTTGCTCTTTTAACTGTCGATTGGTGCGATCAATCAATGCTTGCATTTGCTCTTTCATCTCATCATTCAATGCTTGCATTTGCTCTTTCATCTCATCGTTTGCTTCTCTGATCATTTTAATTATGTACATTCTGAACTCCTTTTCTGTCATTTCTTCTGCCATGCTGTCATTGGGTTTTATTGATGTAACATCTAGATTTGTTTGCAGCATTTTCTTTCCTTGTTTTCTCATATTGTTCAGATATCAGTGGATCGCTGAGATATTGCAGATTTCCTCTGTTGATTTACAATGTCCCTGAAGATTTCTATATATATCCCCTCTTAGCCTTCAGTAGGCTGAAGTCTTGGAGGAAGTTGATAATGCGGTGCTCCACAAGGAAGCTGCCTCTCTAGGAGTGGTGCCCTTCAGGTGGGGTATATTCCCTGCTAGTGGGCAGAGGTGCCTCCACTTGTTGACCAATGGTCATTCAAAGGGGACCTAGGCTGTGGGCTGAGGCAAGGCCTGTTTGGGCCTGTGTCTCTGGTTTTACCGTCCTTGTGGGGAAACCTCACCAGGCAGGGAAGACTCACCCAGTGGGGAGGTCTCGCTGGTCAGTTTCCTCCTAGAGGTTCCCCTCAATTTACAGCTACTGCCTGGGCTGGGCTGCCTTCCTCTGCAAAGTTTCCAGGGGCCCGGCCCTACCTCCTGGGCCTGGGAGCCTCACCCTTCGCAGATGAATCTCCTTAGGCTGCCCCTCCTCAGAGAATTTGCCCATAGGCCTGGAACCTTCGCTCCGCCCTAAGCCTGTCTCTGTGCGGCTCTTCCACCCAGAAGCCTCCTAGATCCTGGGACCCTGTTCTGCACCTAATCGCCTGGCTGCGTGGCCCCTCCTCTGAGCAGCCACCTGTGGCCCCGAACAATCGCTCTGAGTCCCAGAGACCCGCCACAGGCCTCTTCCTCCAGACAGCCGCCCAGTATGCCAGTGCGGTCACTAGGAGTCCAAGAAACTCACTTCGTGCCTCCTCCTCCCACCAACCATCCGTAGCCCGGGGCAATCAATCACTCCGAGTCGACGTGACCCTCCCCGTTCCTCCTCCTTCTCCAGATAACCCCCCGGGTGTTCAGGAGCAGTCCCTCTGAGTGGCTGTGAATCCACGTGAGCCGCTGCACGGGTCCTCTGGGCACCGCCCGGAGCTCAGGTGCGGCCACTCAAGACCAAGCGTCCCACCACGCTTCTCCTCCAGGCAGCCCCCCTGTGTTCAGGAGCTGTCACTTTAAGACCAAACAACTCACCACTCGCCTTCTCCTCTGAGCAGCCGCCTGGAGCGGTAATGCAGTCACTGCGAGTCCAAAGGACCTGCCGCGCTCCTCCTCCTCCTTCTCCTACTCCTCCGGGCAGGCCCCGGGGTTCAGAAGTGGTCAGAGTCCAAACAGCTCGCCACGCAGCCCCTTCTCTGGCAACCGCCTGTAGCTCTGGTGTAGTCACCCGAATCCAAGCGGCCGCTCCTCTTCCTCCTCGTCCTCAAGGCAGGCCCCGGTGTTCAGAAGCGTCGTTCTGATTCCAAACAGCTCGCCGCGCAGCTTCTCCTCTGGCAACCGCCTGTAGCTCTGGTGTAGTCTCTCCGAATCCAAGTGGCCACGCTCCTCTCCTCCTCCTCAGGGCAGGCCCCGGTGTCCTGAGTCCACACAGTTCTCCTCGCCACTCTTCCCCTGGGCAGCCGCCGGAGCCCCAGTGCCTTCTCCGAGTCCCAGCACTGTGCCGAGCGGCCTCCTTTACGGCGCTCCCAGCTGTCCGAGTTCACTGCTCCAGTGGGGGGAGGGGCGTCTCGCCGGCAGTTCTACTTCACAAAGTTTCCTGCGTTCCGGGACCCCCGTCCCATCCGGGATGCCCCCCCAGGGGGTGAGAGTCACCCGGCTGCTTTGAGTTGGTCCCAAGCATCTCAATATCTCCTCTTTTGAATCCTGAGTCCTGGAGCAACATGAAATGCAGCCACCCTCTAGGCCGCTATCTTGAAAACCCTGAGTAACATTCTTAATCAATTCATATTAATTTTAAAAGATTTCTTTTACATCTCCTCTGCAGAGTTGCTATCTAAATTAATACAACTGTATCTGGTCTCTGTTTGCAAAGGGAAATGAATACATTTAAAATGCTAAGATTTGGAAAAATCCCAAAGAGTTGATCTGTAGAAAGCTATTTAAGGACCTATGTGTATGTTTTTAATACACTATTAACTTAAAAACCTTTCCTGGAAATCTTCTATTAAGATGACAAAGATTATAGATGTTATGACCCTAGAAGCCAGTCTGAAAGTCAACCACCCAGAAAGGGGCTCTGAGACTAATCCTGAGTCACAAGTTTTCCATGGAGAGGCAGGTAAACATGCCAGCCAGTTTTGTTCTGCAGATCAGACACCCGGAAACGATGTGAAATAATATCCGTAAAAACTCTTGTATTTGCAGTCCTCACCCAACTCCATTTAATTTGGGTCTCTAATCTTTTCTCCTGGCATTAGACATCAGGTTTATGTACACACTATGATGAAGTGGAAAACTTGCAATGGGAACTAGATGTCAAAATTGTGCAAGGTCTAGTTATATGGTCACAAGGACTAGATTGGTTAAAACCACAGAGAACTTCAACTGGTATCATTTTAGAAGATTTCAAGAGGCACCATCTGTGTGGCTGGATATGTGATCATTTCCAGGGATCATAAGAGATCTTTGCTAAGCTCAGAGGTTACCGCAAACTGTAAACAGTCTAAGTTACACTTTCTGCCATTGTTGGGGATACACACCAACTGCCATTCCCACATCTGCTGCCAGAGCCTTGAAATTCCTTAGGGGACCACAACATAATAGTTAAGGGGTCCGGGCAAGGCTCGCCATCGTCCACCCAGACCTGAGCTGGCAACCAAGTCAGATCCTCCATGGTGGGTTCTCTAGGCCACAGCAGCTGACTCCATGCTGGGCAAGTGTCCCAGCATGGGGGTTCTGTCAGTATGTACTGGGGAGACCCTCATTCCAGTGAGTGGATGAAGTGGTGGACTGTGAGGTGGTAAACCTGGAGAGGCTGGTGGTCATCTGTATGGGGTAGCCTGCCTGAGGACAGGGTAAGCAGAGAAGAAAGAAGACCTGGGAGACACATAGGCATTGAGAGAGATTGTTGATGATCTAATGGAAGTATTTGGATCCAGTCATCCTATAGGGACTGTGCACCAATGAACTTTCATTGCCAACTGTCCTGTGTGTGCAGAGCATCTGAGCTACCAGACTTACTTTGTTATTTTTTTAGAATATGCTTTTAAAAAATTTAAATGACATAAAATAGTTGTACATATTTATGGGGTTCGGTGTGATATTTCCATGTAGAGAGTGTGTAATTATCAAATCAGGGTAACTGGCATGTTTATTACTCCAAGCATTTCTTTGTGTTGGGAAAATTCAAAACTCTTTCTACTACCTATTTTGAAATATTTAATTAATTGTTGTCAACTATGGTTATACTATCATGCTTCAGAATATGAGAAGTTATTTCCCCTATCCAAGGCACCCCATACCTGTAACTATTCTCTGTCCATCTCCCCCACTGCCCACCCTTCCCAGCCTCTGGTAACCACCAGGCTCTCTACTTTGATGACAGCAACTTTTTCAGCTTCACATATGAGTGAGAACATGTGCTATTCATCTTTGTCTTTCTGTGCCTGACTCATTTCATTTAACATAATATCCTCCAGGCTCATCCACCACATTAAATTTTTAAGCGGCTTTAGTGAAATATAATTTACATCCATACAGTTCATCTGTTTAAAGTGTACAATTCAATGGTTTTAGTATATTCACAGAGTTTTGTAACAGTCACCACAATCTAATTTTAGAACATTTCCATCACCTCAAAAAGCCTAGCATACACAAAGCCCTAGGTTCGAACCTCAATCTCACACACGCACACATACACACACACACACACACACACACCCAGAATTGCTGTGCCCATTGAAACTCTCTATACTGCTAATCTACTTTTTGTCCCTATAGATTTCCTTGTTCTGACCATTTAATATAAATGAAATCATATAACATATGGTCTTTTGTGACTAGATTCTTTGATTTAGTATCTTTTCTAGGTTTATTCCAGTTGCAGCATGTATCACCATCTCATTTCTTTTTGTTATCTTAGTATAACATTCCATTCTATGGATATATCACACTTTATCCATCCATAAATAAGGTGGTGGAATTTTGGATAGTGTGGTTCATGCTGCTATGAACATTCGTGTACAAATGTCTGTGTCACAGAGACAAACCCACATACCTATAGCCATCTGATATTTGACAAAGGTGCCAAAATACATCTTGGAGGAAAGACAGCCTTTGAAACAAATGGTGCTGGGAAAACTGGATAGGTATGTGTAGAAAAATGAAATTAAACCCCTCTCTCTCACCCTGCATAAAACTCAAATAGAAAAGTATCAAGGACTTAGGAATTAGACCAGAAACTTTATAAGTGCTAGAAGAAAACAGGCTCAACACTCCATCATATAGGTGCTGGCACAGACTTCCTTAACAAGACCCCCAAAGCATAAGAAATAAAACCAAGAATCAATAAGTAGGATGCCATCAAACTAAAAAGCTTCTGCACAGCAAAAGAAATTATTAAGAGCGTGAAGAGAGAGCCTACAGGATGGAAGAAAATCTTGGCCAGCTGCCCCTCTGATAGGGAATGAATATCTAGAATACACAAAGAACTCAAAAAAACTTAGCACCCAAAAAAACCCCCCAAATAACCCAATCAATAAACAGACCAAAGAACTAAATAGAACTTCTCAAAATAAGAAGCACATGTGGACAACAAATATGTGAAAAAATGTTCAATATCTCTAGCCATCAGGGAAATGCAAATCAAAACTGAACTAAGATTTCATCTCACTCCAGTTAGAATGGCAATGATCAAGAATATAAACAATAATAAATACTGATGAGGTTCTGGGGAGAAAGGGACACTCATATATTGTTGGTGGGACTGCAGACTAGTACAACCAATCTGGAAAATTGTATGGAGATTCCTAAAAACAAACAAACAAACAAAAAAACAATAACAAAACAAAACAAAATAAAACAAAAAGCAGGGATGGAACCACCATATGATTCAGCTATTTCACTCCTTGGTATTTCCCAAAAGATCTAGAATTGGCATACTATGAAGATACAGCTGCATCATTGTTTATAGCAGCATAATTCATAATAGCTAAATTATGGAATTAACCCAGATGCTCATAAATAGATGAATGGATTAAGAAGGTAATATACACACACACCATGGAGTTCTACTTAATTTCTGTACATTCATGTCAACACTTGTTATGTCCTTTTTTATTTTAGCCATCCTAGTGAGTGTGAAATGGCATTTCACTGTGACACTGATTTACATTTTCCTATTGAGTATCTCTTTATGTTCCTGTTACCCATTTGTAAATCTTCTTTGGAGAACTTCCTATTCAAATCCTTTGCCTACTTTTTATTGGGGTTTTAAATGAGTTGTAAGTGATCTTTCCTTTGATATATTTCTGCATACAAGTCTTTTATCATGACATGGGAAAATACTTCTCCCATTCTGTGGATTGATGGTATTATTTGCAGCACAAAGGTTCTTCATTTTGATGAGGTCCAGTTTATCTAACTTTTTCTTTTGTTGCTATGTTTTTGTTACATCTAAGAAACTATTGCCCAATCCAAGGTCATGAAGATTTACTTCTATATGTTCTTCCAAGAGTTTATAGTTTTAGCTCTTATATGTAAACCTATGGTCCATTTTTATATATGGTGTGAGGAAAGAGGCCAAGATCTTCCTTTTTCATGTGCACATCTAGTTGTCCCTGGACCGTTTGTTTTCTTTTCTTTCTTTTTTTGGGGGGGGCGGGTACTGGGGATTGAACTCAGGGGCACTTGACCACTGAACCACATCCCCAGCTCTACTTTGTCTCACTGAGTTGCTTAGCACTTCTCTTTTGCTGCGGCTGACTTTGAAATTTCCATCCTTTTGCCTGTCTCCTGAGCTGCTGGGATTACAGGCCTGTGCCACAGTGCCCAGCCCTAGACCATGTGTTGATCAAAAGATTCCATCTATTTTTTATCTGGGTACCCTTGTTTAAAATCAATTGACCGTAAGTGTAAGGTTGGTGTCTCAGCTCTCAATTCTACCTCATTGATCTTCACATCTCTCCTTGTGCCAGTACCATAGTCCTGATTACTACAGCTGTAGAAGATTTGAGATTGGAAAGTGTGAGCCTTTCAAATGAGCTCTTCTTTTCCAAGGTAGTTTTGGCTATTCTACATCTTGGGCATTTCCATATGAATTTTAGAACAGCTTGTTAATCACTCCCATGACAAAAAACAAAACGAAACAAAATGCCAACTGGGATTTTGGGGTCTTGCTGGGGATTATGGTTATAGATCACTTTGGGGGTATTGCCATCAATAATCCTTAATCTTCTAATCCACAAATAGGATGTCACCGATTTATTTAGATTTTCTTTCAACAATGTTTTTTAGTTTTTAGTGCTTCTTATTCCTAAGTATTGGGTTTTTTTTTTTTTTTAAATTCTATTATAAATGGAAATATTTTCCTAATTCTATTTTTGGATTTTTCATTGACAGTGTATAGAACTACAACTGATACTTGCATATTGATCTTATGTCTTAAAACCTTGATGAACTCATTTTTTTATTAGTCCTAATGGATTCTTTAGGTTTCTTATATATGAGATCATGTCACCTGTGAAAAGAACTTTGCTCTTTTCTTTCCAATTTGGATGCCATTTGTTTCTTATTCTTGCTGAATCTCTCT
The DNA here is from genome assembly GCF_902686455.1 of Sciurus vulgaris. Taxonomy (NCBI): domain Eukaryota; kingdom Metazoa; phylum Chordata; class Mammalia; order Rodentia; family Sciuridae; genus Sciurus; species Sciurus vulgaris. The sequence continues at coordinate 79,055,231 of NC_136464.1, forward strand.
AGTTACTCTAGTGTGACGTCGAATAGAAATGGCAAGAGTAGACGTCCTTGTCTTGTTCCTATTCTTTTGGGGAAAGTAATCAATCTTTTCTCATTAAATATGATGTTTCTTGTGGTTTTCTTAGATGCTCTTTATTCTATTCCTAGTGTGCTGAATTTTTTTTTTTTTATCAGTTAGTGGTCTAGAGTTTTGTCAAATGCTTTTTCTACATCTACTGAGATACTCATGTGGATTTTGTCTTTTATTCCATTAATGTGGTGCATTACACTGATTGATTTTCAGATGAAGTCCTTAACTGTTATTGTTGAATTATCTTCCTCCCTTCAATTCTGTTAATTTTACTTTGTGTATTTTGGGTCTCTGTTGTTAGTTGAACATAGGTTTTAATTGCTACATCTTCCTGATGTGCTGATAATTTTATCATTGAAACAGTCTTTTTTATTTCTAGTGACATTATTTGTTTCACTATATATTTTGTCTGATGTTAGTATAGCTGTTCTAGCTCTTTTATGGCTGCTTTGCATAGTATATCTAGTTCCATTCTTTCACTTCTAACTTTTTGTTTGTTTGTGTATTACCAGGGATTGAACGCAGGGTTGTTTAACTATTGAGCCATATACCAAATCCTTTTTTATTTTTTATTTTGAGACAGGGTCTTGGTAAGTTGCAAAGGTTGGCTTTGAACTTGTGATCCTCCTGCCTTAGCCTCCCAAGCCACTGGGATTACAGGTGTGTGCCACAGTGCCTGGTTCAATTTATTTGTATATTTGAACCTAATATGTGTTTTCTGTGAACAGCATTTAATTAAGTCCAGTTTTCTGATCCAGCCTGACAACTTCTGCCTTTTGATTAACTTGTAAAATCCACTCATGTTTAGTGTTTCTATTGGTATGGTTGGACTTATGTCTGCCAGTTTGCTTCTTTTTTTCTATATGTCTCATGTCTTTTTGTTCCTTTGTTTCTCCTTTGCTGCTTTCTTTTGCATTAAGTGAATTTTCCAGAGGAATGTTTATATCCATAATAATTTTTTAACTATATTTTTTTGCTTTCTTAATGGTTGCTCTAGGATTTACAATACACATCTTTTTCTACTTATTTTTCTTTTGTAAATTTCAGTAGTTAAATGGCATTGACCTGGGGAGAGGGTCTGTCCCACTTCCCACATTACCGTTCCAGTCAGCCCCTGCCATATCACTTTTTAATCTGTTTCGTGCAACAACATCCAATCTGTGAACACCCTGGGAACAGTTTGCACTAATCTCTGTCTAGAAAAAAAAAAAAATACCAGGAAAGGTAAGTGATTTAATGTTCCACACAGAAGTCTCTCTTTATCTTGTGCCAGCCACTTCAAACAAAAATTTGAAATCACAGCCAAAATGACGGGACGATGTGTTGATCTGAAGACTACTTTACGGTCATGGCTCTCCAGCACTACCTGTTCTTCCGCTTAGAGGCCCACTCACTCAGTTCTGCTTTGATCTTTAAAATTCATTTTAAAGAGTATTCTGTGCCTATTCCTAGCTCTGTGCGTGTCCAGAGGGCTTCTGTCCAGTTGCATTAGGGTTCAGATCTGTGACAAAATTCACATGCAAGGAGCAATTAAATCAAGAACAAAAGCAGGCAGCGCTGTACTGAAGTGCAGGAGAAGTTCAGATAAAAGGAACTTTGGTGTTGATTGGAGATGCTGGTTGAGACGCCAGAGGGACTCAAGCCCGGCCTTGAAGGATGGATAGGATTAGATTAGCAGTGAGGGGAGAAAGTGTGGCACCTGAGGACCAGGATGCCTTTCTTGCCTGGAGAAAATCAGTTTCCAATGCACACCCGTCACTGACTCCACTGAAGGGAAAGGAACAATGTCTCACCCTTTCCGGTAGCTCCTCCTTCCCAGGCAGTGCCCAGCCCAGTGTCATCCACAGACCTCGGACGTCAGTGTTCCACTGTTACTACAAACGCAACTTTTTACTCCAGACTCACCCAGTCGGAATCTTCTGGGGGCGGGCCTGGGAATGTGTAGTTTACCGAGTTCACCAGGTGGTTCTCATGCCTGCTACGGATGGAGAACACTGTTCTCAGGTGTTTTATCTGGCCACTCTCGGTCCCCAGGGCACCTTTGCAACAAAGTAGCCAAGGCCTGGGTCCAGGCCTCTACCAGTGGACCAAGGCTGGGCAGGTCAGAATGTCCAAATAGCAGATCATATAAATGGAAAACTGCACAACTGCACCCAGGCCAGGAGAGTAGTTAAATAAATAAATAGAAAGGATGCCTGGCTCTCCTCTTCCACAGCTGCCTCACATTTTTCAAGCCCAGGCTGGGCAGCAGCAGCCCTGGGGGTGGGGCCGGCTCCCTGGCAAGAGGCATCGGGGCTATCTGGGGAGCCCCTGCTTAAAGCCCCTGCTCATGAAAATAGCTCTCTATCAGCATGGTTATTACTCAGCGCTCATTCTTCTGACAGGAAAGCAGAGCCATACCCAAGCCCCGTAGTCATCCTGTCAACCTAATTTCCTACGCTCCCCTTTTCTTTTCATTAACATTAGTTTGGGAAAATTTCTCCTGATTCATTGAACCTCCAAGCCCACAAATCATTGAGTCTTTGCTCTCATTCTGGAGAGTGTCTGCAGAGCATAATGAGAACCACTCACATATTCTCAAGCTAATATTAATTTCTTGACAGTCTCTTTTTGCAAAATAATGCTAGGAGGGGCTTCAGAGGGAGGGTCTCCAGAGGAGGCTAGGTCCCTTTGAGTAAGGCCTATCCAGATGGATGGGCTGGGCTTTCCAAAGCCCAGCAGTTTGGTTTCCAGTGGTGGTTGGATTTAGCTGCCAAGAACCCAAATTAGGGAAGGATTTGTTGACAGCTCATAAGAGGACACTCTGAAAGACTGATTGAAGGTTATTGCCAACCCTAGACAATAAATAGACATATATGCAGCCCAGAGGAAAAAAAAAACATGTGCAAATATATATGTATAAACGTATATATATTTCTCTGTGTTACCAAAATAAATGTGTTTCTCACAGTCTTTGCCATGGATAGTATGATCAAAACCAGCTGCTCCATGTAGCTCTTCATTGAAAGGAATAAGAGGGGTGGGGCTGGCAGTAATGGGGGATCTGCAGACAACTTCAGCATCAGGCTGACTTATCACCCTGGAAATGGATAACATCCTGGCTCAAGCTACCTGTCATGTGGATGTGATGTGGCTCTGAGCAGTCCGGTAGATGACAGGTATTTACTTCACCCCCAAATCTGAGAGGCGTGAGCTCACGTCACAGGGGGAGTCAGTTTACTTGTGAGCCAGTTCATTTGCATTTCTCATTAATCCAGGTTAGACCGTTTTTCAAGTTGCTACCACGATCTATTCAAAACAGTTCAAACATTTGACTTTGTTTCGGTTGAGTTTACTCTAATGTGGTTTTTGCATAGCTCTCTCTTTTATGGTAATCCAATGTTCTGCCAACATTTCTCCTGCTATGTGCACCAGCTAAGGAAACCAGATGCTTTGGGTTGGTCTTTTCAATGGGTCTGAGTGTTGTTTTTGTTTAGTATTTCAGAGGTTTGGCTGAAGAGAACCACTTTATAAATTTGACCCCTACTGTACCCCATTTCCCAACCTACTAATAGTTTTGGCTACTGCTCACATCTTGATTTGAAATTTCTCCCCATCACCAGGCAGATTAGCATGTGGAAAGACAAGTGCATTTAGTTTATCTTGTGTGATTTGCTTCATTTTTGTGTTGATTGTTAATTCAATTCTGTAGGTTAAAGAGGGTGGGTGGAAGAACAGAAGGCTGACCATGACCACGCCCTGTATTGTCTCTCCACCAATCATAGACAGGAGTAGAATTGTTCTTTGATGTGTAGGTGTTTTTTTTTCCCCTTCACACCATCAGTGTGGGAAGGAAACAGGCCGACTCTCGTGGGAGTGTTGGCTTTTAATGCAGGCTGAAAGCATTTCAGAAGAGTAACTTGGCATTGAATCAAACTAATAAGTGGAACTGCTTGTCCGTATGGATTGAAAGAAGACTTTCTAGGGCCTCAAGGGTTTGTGGGAAAGAGAAGAGGAGAGAAAACAATGGTGAACTCTGTCAGAAGGAGCTTTGTAAAGTAGGCAACTTGAAGTCAGTGTGCTAGGAAGTATCCAGTACAAATGGGGACATGTCAAAGGAAAACAGCCTGGGACTTTAACCCTCTAGGACCTGGATCCTACCCTTCTAGTTGGTTATTATGATTCACTGGTCTTTTTGACTTCATACTGAAAATGAGGAAAGACTAAGAAGTCCATGACTTGATTCAGAAGCCAAAGAAAACCAAGGAGGATCAAGTGGTACCCCAAGAATGGGTATGGGAACCTTAAAAGTGCATAGGTGGAGCCAGCTTCTGAGACTGCATATGGCACTTAATAATGACAGCATCATGGAAAACAGAGAGGAGAAAGGGTGAGATTTTTAGTAAAGAGAATCCGTGGGATGCCGGTTCTTCCCTCCAAGGACCTTTAAGGTTGACCTGAGACCTGGAATTTAAAACTAAAAGACACAGGGTAAAGAAAGTATAAAAGGGAACCAAAGTTCCAAAACAAAAAGAACAGAGGGCAACCATTAATGGGTTAAAGTCCGTTTAAGGCTGAAAGTCTAAAGTCCAAAGAAGAATGACCAGACATTGGTTTTTCAAGAATAATAGCTACAACCACACACAAACTCCAAAGAAAGAAATCTCCAGGGAAGAATATTCAGAGGAGAGTCTTGGCATCTATTCCAGATGTTCAAAAGACTGCACTTTTCCACTATAAGTTTGTGCCTTTGTGAAGTCCACTAACAAAGAGGCGGTCCATTTGAAGTGGGACTCTTACTACTACTGTAAAATGTAAATAGTTATCATGTTCCCATGATGCACCAAAGCAATGTGAGGAAGCTCAGAGAAGAAGAGTAGAAACTGGGTAAAGAACCAAGGTAGAGGCATGGGCATTTTTGGCAGAATGGCAAACAAAGATTAAGAGCCACTATGGTTAAAGTACAGTTTGTTCCCACAAAAACTCATGTTGAAATTTGATTCGCAAGGTAATCATGTTGAGAGGCTGTGGAACCTTTAAGAGATACTTAGGTCATGAGCAACTCCGCCTTTATGAATGGATTAGGTCTTGAGGGAGTGACTTTGGTCTTGTGGGACAGGTTTAGTTATCAAGAGAATGAATTGTTATAAAGCAAGATTACCCCTGGTGTTTTGGCCTCTTCTATGGTAATATGCCCACACTCTTGCTTTCTCTCTCACCCTGTGAACTATTCCACTCTTCCTGTGTCCCCAAAAGGAGACAAACAGATGCTGGTGCCATTCTTTTGGATTTCCAGAATTGTGAGATAAATATACCTCTTTTCTTTATAATTCATCCAGCCTCAGATATTTTGTAATAGCAACACAAAATGGACTAATTACAAGAGTAAATCAAGAAAATGGCTCCAATTTGTAGTCCTAGTGGAGCATTATATAAACCAATTGCAGGCTTTGGTTCTAGAAATTATCAACTGAGTTTGGATCTTATCATAATTTTCAAACATACTTTTGAAAATCTAGGCACATTTTATTTTACTCTTGGACTCTAATGATTTTAACAAAGGGAAAACTATCTTGTTTGGGAAGAGATGATTAATTTTGACAGTAGCTATCAACAAGACCTGGATTAATTAGCTTTCCAACAATTCTGAATGTTTATTATAAATAGTCAGAGATGGATGGTTACACAATGTAAGTGAATGGTTTGTGAAGAGATTAATGCCATTTTAAGAGTTTTTCAGGATTTGGCTCACTTAGAGGATATAGATAAACTGGATTTCAACTATTGTGTCATTTTATTTTACTGTTCCTTTTCATCCTTTTCTGTTATTAAAGTACTCTTAGGAACACTCACTTTTAGAAATCCCTATCTAAGCCAAGACATAAACAACATTAATCATACTTAAAATTTTGGAGAGGAAATTATGATGATTTGAGTGTTTTCTGAAGAAGATTAACCCTAAGGTCATAATGTGCAAGAAATGTTTTACGAACCACATTAGGACCATTGGCAGAAAAATATGAGCCAGGGCCCAAAGAATGTCATTTCTACAACAGATTCACATGATGCATCAGCCCAAATTCTAAAAGCTCAAGTCAATCAATGCCCAAAGTTAATGCAGTAAGGTCTGTGTGTGTGTGTGTGTGTGTGTGTGTGTGTGTGTGTGTGGTACAGAGGAGTAATTCACTCTTACAAAGGCAACAAATTGAGTGACATAAGTATATTTTTTCTTCATTACATATGATGTAGATAAATAAACATGTATAATTGTTGGCCATTTATTTCTTTTTTGGAGAAATGTCCATTCAGAATTTTGCTTATTTTTTTAATCAGGATGTTTATTCCACTACTGAGCTTTATGAGATCATTCTATATTGTGGATATTAGTACCTTATCAAATATATGGCTTGCAAATATTTTTTTATAATTCCAGTATAGTAGGAGGTATTCAAATTAACCTAGCAGTTTGTGTTCATCTCTCACTTTTACAGTTATATCAGGATTATTCTAGTTACAATTGAGACATACAAAATGGTATGTGAGAATGAGGACTGTCCTGAGATATCTGTTTCATATATTAGGTAGTCATTTCTTTCAGCCTCCATGAATCACGTCTGGTTTTATTTATTCATTTATTTATTTATTTATTTATTTATTTATTTATTTATTTATTTATTTTTTAAGAACCCAGGGGTGCTTAACCCCTGAGCTACACACCCTGCCCTTTATATATATATAAAATAATATAAATATATAATATTTATATATAATATATCATATAATCATATAATATGATATATGATATATAATGTATAATACAGAGTATATATTATAATATAATATATAATATAAATATATAAATATCCATAATACATATTTTACATATAAATACATATTTTATATATATAATATATGTATTTTTTAAATTCAGAGATAGGGTCTAGCTGAGTTGCTTAGGGCCTCATTAAATTGCTGAGGCTGACTTTTTAAATATTTTTTCATTTGTAGATGTACACAATTCCTTTTATTTATTTATTTATTTTTATGTGGTGAAGATGAAACCCAGTGCTCACACATGCTAGGCTGGTGCTCTACCACTGAGGCCCAGTCCCCTGAGGCTGGCTTCAAACTCATGATCCTCCTGCCTCAACTTCCCAAACCTCTGGGACATGCATCACCTCTTGCATGAGATTCAACCTATCTAATACTCATCTCTTTAAGAAGTTCAGTAAGCCGATTACTTTTTAGTTGGGATTTCTGCTGAGTTCAAAAGTCCTGAACCTCCCATAACATTCCTACGTCCAGGACTATTCCAATGGCATAGATATATAATCTCAGGACCTGCTAATTGACAAGTTCAGGTAAGGGGTATAAATCTTGCCACCTTAGGTGATTTTAACAATGATTAAGGGATGTTCTAAGAGTAATTGGTGCTTGTTATGATATATACCAATTGATGTTTTTTCTAATTAATCTTGAATATGACAAAAAGAAGACTAAAACTGGAGTCTCACTGGTAGGAATTCTAATATACATATTAAAGGCAAAGTTGATGTTTGGACAATAAAGAGACAGTCATGGAATTCTCCTTAAATGGGAATAGCAAGATTTAACACATTACACCAGTGATTAGAAAGGGAAAAATCAGTAAGAGTTCATGGAAGGTAATCCAGTATGCTGAGAAATATTATATAACTTGAAAAGTAAAGATTGTACAGGAAAAGGAAAGTCAGTAGCAGACTTCACTAGAATGGTTGATGATACCATTGCCCCTAGTCAAGCTGAGCAGACTTTTTTTTACCAACATGTTTACAGAAAAACTAGAGCAAACATTTGGTCTTTAAAGATTCCACTAAGTCAGAACACCAATGGCTTTTCCAGATTATTCATGTATAAATGGCTGAAGATTGAAAATAATTAAGAAGGTCAACAGTTAATTTTAAATCTCTCTCTCTCTCTCTCCCTCTCTCTCTCTCTCCCTCTCTCTCTCTCTCACACACACACACACACACACACACACTACAGACCTAATTATTTTTAGAAATACAGGGAAGAGTTGAGTTACTTAAGGTTAACTTAGGTCTTAGATGTGCAGTAATTTCAAAAATATTGGGAATTCAATGCAAACAGTTTCTTATGAAATTTACTTCCCTCAAAAATGATCTTAAAAAAAAACTTAACAAATCAGGAAAAGTTTTGAATGGTTTATTGTCTCTACAGGGGGATTAATTGACTCTAAGAGAGAGACTACATGACTGTTGAGGATTGTGAAGTATATTACTATACCTGAATCAAAGCCCTCAGTATTGTCTTTACATATTTAGAGAAATTTTTCTTTTAAACTTTAAGAATACAATGGAAAATAGGACACACAATTACCCTGTAGGTCAGCATTAATTTTCCTGATACATCCTTCTTTTCTTCCATGGTACAGAATAATTTTCCAATGTCTTTTAGGACTAGTTTTCCCACTGTTCTTCTGTTTACCATTATCTATCAACATCTTTATTCAAGAAACTTCTGTCTTTGGTGCTTGATGGATTGCATGGAAATATCCCATTTTTCCATCTGTAAGACTATTAATTTGAGTTTTATTCTAGTTTTGTTTCAATACTTTTATCAAAATTTTCAATGAGGAATTTGAGTTTTGTCTGGCAAAGAGGCTATTTTCATTCTGTTTTTATGTATTACTACCATAATTTTGGCTTAGGACTCAGTATGAAGAGAATTCAGGTCCTATCTCTTTCAATGTCTACTCCTAAATACTTTTAAAAGGTGCTTGCTCAAGAAATTGTTTCTAGAATTTCCAATGGATTCTTTCTTTGTTTTAGAATTAGATAAGAATTCAATAAATTTTCATAGGAAATCTTTTCGGTGTAGCCTCCAAAATATTGCCCCCTCTGTGTACAGCTTTCCTAAGTTCTTCTGATTTTTGGAAAATTTAGGATCACTCAGTTACCTCTGGATTATCCTGACTCTATCAATATTTTCAGCATCTAATTTTCTTACTAACTCATGAGCATTTATATAGACCTGGGAGTGCTAAAATATATGGTGTTAGAAATATTCTACATGTCTCTGCAAATTTTTCTATTCCTTGTTTAGACTTGAATGGTTTATCACAATGATTGTTAGCTCAGACTAAGATGTGATCAAAAAATAAGAAGCTTGTTTATTTCTGAAGGATATTTAACTTTTAGAATTTCAGGCTGGACAAGAGTTAAGAAAAGCATGTCAGGAAAAGGTGTTAAAGGCCAAGAGTACTGGACAAACAACAGGGAAAATTAAAGCGTAGGGTAAATGGCCATTAAGTTCAAGTTGTAATAGGAATTTCACCTCCTTTCTACTCTAAGACTCCTCTCAAAATAATAATTTTGTGTAAAAATTTCACAGTGAAGTCCCTGTAATTTTAAGTTATTCATGGTGATATGTTTTTTTGAATGACAGTCATGTAAATAGACTGATAATGAAAAACATGTGAGATAGGGATCCAACCTGTGAAAGACACAATGAAATCATGAGAATCAGGCAGCAGTTGGTAGTCTTGCTTTTTACAGATTATTTCTAAAGTCTTCAAATGAATGGTTAATTTTTTTAAATCTCAGAGTCAATAATCTGATTTTTTTGGTTAAACACACTGTTTTATTTAACTTTTTCACTGCTATGACCAAAGGACCTGACAAGAAAAATTTTAGAGAAGGAAAAGTTTATTTGGCTCATGGTTTCTGAGGTTTCAGTCAATAAATGTGACTCCATACCTCTGGGCCCAAGGGGAGGCATAGCATCACTGCATAAAACCACAAAAGCATGCCCCCAGGGAACTATTCCTCCTGTCACACCCTACCAGCCTACATTTACCATGCAGTTAATCCCTATCCATGGATTAATGCACTGATTAGGTTAAACTTGTCATAACCCAATCATTTCACCTCTAAACTTTTTTTGCATTGTGTTATACGTGAGTTTTTCTGGGGACACCTCATATATAAAACACCACATGTAAGCTTTTTCTATGAGAATCTCGTAAACTAAACAAGGTTAGAGATACCAGTCTGAAGAGGAAATTTCTAAACTCATTTGCTCTAGGAATCAATTCCTCAGGATCAATGTTAAACTTTTTTCTTGATAAAACATCCCCTATACACTCATAAATGATAAGGACAAAGTCAATGACCAATTTAGTAAAAAGACCGATTTCCATCAAGCATTAAAAATTTTTTAAAATAACCAGGTTATATCATCTATTCTAAAGTAGGTCCTATTTACTAGAAGACAGAATAAAATTAGCATTTGGAAGCTTGACAAGAACATATTATAGTTCAGATTCAACTCAATACTTGTCATTTCAGTTAAAGAGATTCTGGAATCCATAGGGATTGGCCAGTGAAGCATGATGTTTCCAAGTCTTAGACCACATCAGACAGGGAATTTCAAGTATAACTCAGTAACACTTATTATTTATTGATCTCTTCATCAGATAGTCTATTCATAAAGCACATCTAAATCTATTAAAATATATTACAATTGAGCATTCCACTTTGAACCTAAGTGGTTTTTCATAGGGATCAGAGTAGAACATTTATAGATTCTGAACTCAAGTGATTTAAGGAAGATCTTTAAAAGCCAGGAGCTAATTGGGACTGGGAAAAGTTCATGATATAATAGTTTAGAATTGGTGGATATAGTGAGATTAAAAAAATAAATGATCATTTGATAAGTGTACTGTTTGCTCAGATGAACATGCTATTGTCTCCAATAAATTTATCTGTATGAAATTCATCTGAAAAGACAATGAAATTATTTGTTGTTTACAACAAATTACTGGATGAAAGTTTACTAGAATCAATAATTATGTTATTGTCATGAACCTTAACCTGAGTCATATTGACTTACCAAGCAGCTTATTTCCACTATCTTTATCTTACATAAAATTACTAGTAGTTAATACTCACATGACAGTTATTATATGCCAGATATTATTTTATATCTGTGTAACTTAATTTTTACAGTACTTTTGTGAGGTAGATACTCATATTATTCTCTTTTTATGAGACACAAAGACTAAGTAACTTTCCAAAAATAAAGCAAGGGGGAGTCATGGGTTGCGATTCAAATCCCAATAAACTACTATCAAAAAATGAGTTTTAAATCATTGCATTGTTATGCCACTAACACATTAATTATTTCATTTAGGTTTTGAAGATAATAGGGAACCTACATTGACTATACGGAATAGAAGATATATACTATAGAAATATAGTATATATATAGGGAAGATAATAGGGAACCTACATTGACTATACGGAGAAATAATTCTTAATCTGTCAATTTGAAATCAGTGTAACAACTGGGATAGTTGGTTAAAGCTTATGAACTTTCTGCTCTTCAACCAAAATTTAAGAATGACATTTTATATTATTGGGGAATTTTGAACAGTGTCATCATGGATCTAGTACAAGAAACTAGAATAATAGAATGAGGTATGATCCTAGAAAGAGGGCAGAGAAGAGAACATTTTTGAAAGGAAGAGTTTAAACAAATACTCAATATTGTATATATGCCAGAATCTTCTGAAAGTACTAAAATATGTCTTACTTGAACAAAGTAAACCTACTAGTGTCCATGTGGGAATAGTAGTAGGTATCAGAGTATTTCAGTTACCAATAGTCTTGAAATGATTTAGTGGAAACTAATTGATGTGGCTGAAAGGGAGAATTTAAATGATATATTCATATTTTTCTCTTATTTAAAATTATGTTGGCATATTTCATCTTTTCAACAATGTTTTTTATAAGATTGAACAATGATTTATAGAAATTAAAACAAATGGATATCTAATTTCCTATTGTGAGCTGTAGGACACTTCAAATACCTTTGGAGGTCCAAAATAAATTGTACTATATTGTTCTGGGAAATGCTAGTATTTTTAAGGTGACTATAGATGAAGAGTATTGCTTTAGGAGATTCTTAAAAATAGGGATTTTTTTTTAAAGAATTTGCTTGATGTGAACACAGTAGTGAAAATAATGATTCGTTATATTTCAAAGTCAATTAGTATATGTGTATTTCTCCAAGCGGGAGAAGAGAATATGTGTTATTTAAAATGTTGAGACATTGTAGTATACCAAAGAGAAAATTTAATATTGGTGTAAGATAGTTTAACATCTATGTATTTATTTTTACTACATTTTGACCCCAAATTATTCTTTTAAATCATCTTCCCGCTGGCTAGTTTGTTTTTAATGTGTTTCTTTCCTGTTATAATTCATAAATGTTTGTTTAATCCCATAATGCCCAAAGCAGCCATATATTAAAAGCAACTGATATGACACTTTTAATTTCTAGATTAACATTCTTTTTATTTGATTTAGTGTATCTTGTTTTTGTGCAGATGCAGTACAAATGCCTTAATTCAATATGGATGCAAATTTACTCCTGGTGCCTGTTTAAGTTTGTGTGTACATGTTATTTTTTTCCCTTTAGTATTCAGATAATTTAATGTTCACTACATTTGTTGAAAACAATTTTGGGGGCAGGTGGCTCAGTGGTAGAGTATGTGCTTATCACATATAAGCCTCTTGTTTGATCTCCAATATCACAAAAAATTAAAATAAAAAAATATAAAACCCAAAAAAATTTGAAGACTTATGTTAGCTTTTCCTAAACAGATATTTTGAATTTTCTTTAATGTGAATTTAAGTGTACCATCTAGTAAAAGCTGGATGCTTCAAGTAGATTCACGTTGTATTAACAAAACATATATAGCAATGTAATTTGTTAAAAATCACATAATTGAAAAAGTGCTGATATTTCCTGAAAGAAATTCTAGGAAGATTCTGTTCTCATAGGAAGTTGATGAAGCAAGCAAGCTAACCTTTTCTTACAACAAAACATTTAGTATAGCGTATTGCTTTTGTATAGTGTCCATGGCCATCTGTAAGTATCTCATTTAATTTCCTTAAAATCACAATTGTGGATTTTTTTTTTTTTTTTTCAGGAAACTCATTGATTTATTTTTCTTTGGGGAATGTTAGAGTTATTGGGTATGGAATGTGTTACCCTGTGTTGTTAGATTTCTTATGTCCCTACACTTGTATTTGTGCATAAGGCATATCAATTGCATGTACTAATTTTAATGAGTGGTTTTCTTTTTTTTTTTTTTTTTTTTTTATTGTAAACAAATGGGATACATGTTGTTTCTCTGTTTGTACATGGCGTAAAGGCATACCATTTGTGTAATCATAAATTTACATAGAGCAATGTTGTTTGATTCATTCTGTTATTTTTTCCCTTCCCCCCACCCCTCCCACCCCTCTTTACCCTCTATACAGTAGTTCCTTCCTCCATACTTGCCCCCCTCCCTAACCCTAACTCTAACCCTTCCCTTAATGAGTGGTTTTCATAGCAGAAATATTTCTCCCAGGATACCTCCTGGGGTGAGGGTTATGTGGATTATGTTGGCTTTGGTTCAAGGTAGGTACTTAAGTGTATGGTCTTTGTAATTTCTAGTTTTGTGTAGTGTCCATGGGAATTCATAATCAATGTTGGGTTAACCGAAGGATGTTTCAGTGCCCCGGGGTTCCACCAATATCTGGGATGTTATTCTCTTAGATGGGGCAAGATGGCTGGCATCTCTGTGAATACTATGGATGCATGTCAGTTTGGGGACCTGTCAATTTCTATTGGTACCCTTGGAGTGGACTATTCTTGCAGTCCACCTGACAGTTTTACAGGACTCCAGGCAGGAAAGATCTCAAAATGGAGCTATGCAGCAGGAACTTGGGTTGGAGTAGTGCTGAGACTGAGCTCAGACTCAGGAAGCAGGGTTCAAGTTTCCACAGCTGAAAGAAGAGGGGAAGCATTGTTGAGGTATTAGTAATTCTTTATTCAGATAATGCAATAGCTCCTACCCAGTTCTCAGCTCTAGTTTCAACCCCCACCAGTCCCACTGAGCCCCCAAATCATTTTCAGAGGTCATTTTTTCATATTCAGGCCAGACAAAAGCACACTGTCAACAGGTAAATTAGTGGGCATATGCTCACAAATAAATGTTTATGACCTTGAGTACAGACACTGAATCAGAGTGTTATGACCTTGGCTACACACTAAAAACATAGCCCACCAGAAACTTTGACAAACAAGCCTTGCTATAGTCATTTTGGGCCTGCCCAACAGTTGGGAAAGTTGCAAAGGTGAACTGGACTCTCAACAATGCATAGGACTGGTAGCCTTACTGCTCCCCAAAGTATGCTCAGGGTCTATGAGGTCTGGGGGCTTCTCTAGTTCTAAGTACTTCACAGATTTGTGGCATTAATGGGGACCTCTGGAGACCTCCATCTTAATTTCTCCCCAGGGAGCAGAGTCCTTCTTGGTTCAGGATTGATTTTTGGAGACAGGTAGGTAGATATTGTGTGCTTAGTTCCCTACTTTATAAGGCCGTGTGTGTCTCCATGCTCAGAGATGTCTCTGTTACATCCCCACTGTGCTCCGACACTTCTTCAACACTCCATTTTTCTTTGTTCTGGGCCCTTTGTTTACATGTGGAGGAAACATTGCCAGGCACCTCTAGTCATCCATATTTCCAATTTCCTATTTGTAAATTCATAAACCTACCTTCTAAATAATCCAGAGATAAAGAAGTCATAATCAGAGGATAATAGTGATTGAATAACAACAATAATAAAATTTCAAACTTTTAGGATCTACTTCTAGACTTTTTGGAGGGCAATTTATAATATCCATTTAAAATAATGGATATGTGCATGTATATGTGGGTTTGTGTACACAGGAGGCTATGTCTAAAGATCAAAAAAGTGATAAAGAGCCGAAAATACTGAAATAACACAGCTACAAAGACAATGATTAGCTCTTTGATCAATCTGTCACAAAAATGATCAAGAAAAGAAACAGTAAAATAAATAATATTGAAACTCATATGAGACATTATAAAATAATTAGTGGTTTTTAAAGCTAATTTAAGAATATATGACAATAACTTGAAATATTGGTGAATTGACACACATCCTGAAAAACATTAATTTTAAATATCAAGCATGGCAAAATAAAAACTCCAATTTTTAGAAACAGCAATTATAGTTGCCTTACACAGAAAACCCCAGGCTCAAATAATTTTATGGAAGCAATGCAAGAAATATGTAAAAATTATTATGTTAGTCTAACTCTAAATTTCACAGGAAAATTCTGCCACCAAACCCAGTTTGGAAGTATGAGAAAGAAGAATCACAGGGCAGTCTTACACACATAGAGATAGAAAGTTTCCTAATAAATCATTAATAAACTGAGTTGAGCAATGGAAATAAATTAATAATACATTCTAGACCAAATTTGATTTATTTTGGGAGCACGGGTCATTTAATTATAAAACATTCTATTACCATAATTTTTCACATTCAACTAATAAAGAGAAAAAAATTATTCCTTATATTAGTAGTTATACTAAATGTATTTAAAATATTTAAATGTATTTAAAATATTTAAAATGTATGTGAAATCATTACTCAAAAAATACCCCTCCACCCCCTGGAGGCAGAAGATGTAAAGGTTGGTCAACAGGTAAAATGTTACACATAGGAGGAAAAAGTTTTGGTGTTCTGTGTATTAGTGGGGTGAATATAGTTAAAAATAATAAAATGATATGTCTAAAAAACAATTCCAAAAGTATATTTGAATACACTCACCATAAAGAAAAATTTAAGGTGATAGCTATGCTATTTACAGTGACTTGATCATTATTCTATGTATACGTTGATCAAAACATCATATTGTACCTCATAAATATGTATAAATACTGTGTCAATCCAAATAAATTTTAAAAGTACACTGAAGTGCAAAAAATTAGTTTAATTTAGAAATTCACACACAAATTTTCTTAAGATAGAAAACAACTTTCTTAAGTGAATAACATATCAACAAAAGCCAAAATCACCATAATGTTTAATAATAAGTCAATATAATTAGTTTCATAATCAGGGAGAAGAAAAGGCTATTATCTTTTACCACTTTCAGTCAACATTTTGTTAGAATCTTGACAAGTACATTAAGGCCAAAACCATAAAGTCATTTGGCTCTAAAAGGAGTCAGTACTGAATTGCAGATATGACTTCCTTCTTTACTTTTCACTTTACTTTTACTTTATTAACTTATTAATTGTTAACTGTACAAGTTAATAGGTTTCATTCTGACATTTCCATATGCATATAGTGTATCTTGATCATGTGCACCTTCCTTTCTACCACTCTCTCTTCCCTCTTTCCCCCAAGTACCAGCGGCCCCTCCCCCATCCATTTCTTAAGTTCTCCTACTTCCAGGTCATCTTTGTTGTTTTTTCTTTTTTAGTTTCCATATATGAGAGAAAACATGATATTTGTATTTCTATTTCCAGCTTATTTAAATTAATATAATGTCGTCCAGTTCCAACAATACTCCTGCAGATGACAGGATTTCATTCTTCTTTATGACTGAATAATAATCCATTTTGTGTGTGTATATATACACATACACACCATATTTTCTTTATCTGTTCATCTGTTCATGGATACCTATGCTGACTTCATATCTTAGCTAATATGAATAGTAACTAAGCTATTTGTTTTGTATACTGAATGCATTTCCTTGGGAGATACCCACAAGTGATGGTGTTGGATCATATAGTAGTTAGGATTTTAGTCTTTTGGGGAATACCCATACTGCTTTATATAGTCACTAAACTAGTTTTTATTCCAACAAACAGTGTGTAAGTGCTCCCCTTCCTGACCCTTCCACATCATTGCCAGCATTTTTTATTTTTAATTTTTTTGTAAAAGCCATTCTGACTGGAGGGAGATGGTTTCTCAATGTGGTTTTGATTTGCCTTTCCCTGACTGCTAAAGATATTAATTTTTTCTCATATATTTTTGGGTATTTGCATTTCTTCTTTTATGAAGTGTCTGGTTAGATCTTTTGTCCATGTTTTGATTGGGTTGCTTGTAATTTGTTCAGTTTTTGAGTTCTTTACAATTATGGATATTAATGCTCTGCCTGATGCATCGATGACAAAGATTTTCTCCCATTCAGGAGGTTGTCTCTTGGCTCAGAAGATTGCTTTCATTCCTGTGCAGATTTTTTTTATTTGCTACAATCCAGTTTGTCAATGATGCTTTGATTTTAAACTATTAGAGTCCCATTTAAAAATTGCTGCTTGAAGCATTTCCCCTATATTTTCTTCTAGTAAATTCAGTTTCAGTCTTTGATCCATTTGGAATTGAATTTTGTACAGGGTAAGGGCATCTTCTATGTATGCTTATCCCATTTTACTGGCACCATTTGTTAGAGGCTGTCTTTTCTAAAATCTAAATTTTTTGACACCTTTGTTGATAATTAGTTGGCTCTTGATACATGGATTCATTTCTGGGTCTTCAGTTCTGTTGGTCTAAGTTTCTGTTTTTCTTTCAAGACCATGCTATTTTATTATTAAGGCTTTATACATGTTTTGAAATCAGGTATTGTGATACCTCTAGTATTATTATTTTTGCTCAGGATTGTATTGGATATTCAGGATCCTTTGTGTTTATATATGAACTTCAGGCTTTTTTTTCAATGATGAAAGTCCTTGATATTTTGATGGGGATTGCATTAAATCTGTACATCACTTTAAGGAGAATGACCATTTTAAGAATATTAATTTTCATAATCCATGAACATCAAAAAGCTTTATATTTTTTAGTGTCTTCTTCAATTTCTTTCTTTAGTGTTTCATAATTTTCTTTGTAGAAAGATCTTTTACCTCCTTAGGTAGGATTATTACTAGGTTTTGTTTTTTTGATACTATTCTAAATGGAATTTTTTTCTCAGTGAGTTCATTATCTGTGTATTGGTGTATAGAAAACTACTGACTTTTGTATGTTTATTTTATAACTGCTATTTTGATGATTACTCATTTTTAACCAGCTCTAAGAGCCTTTTGGTGGAATATATAGAGTTTTTTTTTTTTTTTTTTTTGGTTGTTGTCTGTTTGTTTGTTTGTACTTGGGATTGAACTCAGGGGTGCTTACCCACTGAGACACACCCCCAATCCCACTTAGAATTTTTGAGACAGGTTCTCACCAAGTTGCTTAGGTCCTCACTATGTTGCTGAGGCTGATCTTGAATTTGCCAACCTCCTGAATTACTTGGGATTATAGGCATGCAACACCACACCCCATTAGTCTTTAGAGTTTTCTAAGCACTGAATCATATTATCTGCAAGTAGAGTTAATTTGACTTCCTCCTTCTGTTGTGTCCATTTAATTTGTTTCACTTGTCTTATTGCTTGGCTAAAATTTTCATTGCTATACTGAATAAGATTTGTGAGAGTGGACACCTTTGTTTAGTTTCTGATCTTAGAGGAAATGTTTTTATTTTTTTCTGAATTCAGCATGATATTGGCTGTGGAATTTTTCACATACAACCTTTATTATGTTAAGGCATGATCATTCTAATATTTATTCAGGGATTTAATCATGAAGAGATATTGAATTTCATTCCAGACTTCTTCTCTTGGGAAGATCATATTATTTTAATCTTTAATTTAGTTATGTGGCATATTACATTTATTGATTACATATGTTGAATTTCCTGTATTCCTGTAATAAAACCAACTTGATCATGATGTATGATCTTCTTAATATATGGTCGAATTTGATTCACATATATTTTATTGAAAATTTTGCACCTATGTTCACCAGGAATATAAGTCTGTAGTTTTATTTATTTATTTTTTTTGTTATGTCTTTGTCAAGTTTTGGTAGCAGGGCAATACTGACTGCCTAAGAATGAGTTTGAAAGGGCTCCTTCTACTTTTATTTAATGAAATCTTTCAAGGAGTATTGAATTGTTTTTCACTAAATTTCTAATGAAATACAACAGTGAGGCCATTTTAGTTCCAATCCTTTCTTGGTTCATAGACTTTTTTAACTACCTCAAACTCATTATTTGTCATTGATCAACTTAATATTTTTACATGCTCTTGGTTCAATTTTGGTAAGATATTTGTGTCCAGGAATTTGTTCATTTCTTTTAGATTTCACAATTTATTAATATATAACTTTTCAAAATATGGTCTTTTCAATCTCTGTGGTATCTATTGTCTCCTTTCCTACCTTTTTTTTTTTTTTTTTCCAGACCAGGGATTGAACCCAGGGGTGCTTAACCCCTGAGCCATATCCCAGCCCTTCTTTTATGTTTTATTTTGAGATAGGGTCTTCCTAAATTGCTTAGGGCCTCAGAATGGCTTTCAACTCATGATCCTCCTGTCTCAGCCTTCCTTACCTTCTGGGAATACAGGTGTGCCTCACCATGCCCAGCTCACCTCTACTTTCTAAAATTTCAATCTTTTCTTTCTTTTGGTTTGTCAGTATGGTTTATTTTTTCGAAGAAACAACTCTTTGTTTCATAGATACCTTATATATTCTTTTAGTCTTTTTTTTTTTCTAATTTCTATACTGAGCTTTATTAGTTCTTTACATATACTAATTTGGGTTTTGGTTTGTTGTTTTCCTGAGATACTGTGATATAATTTTAGGTTTTGATATCACTCATGTTTTTATGTAAACACTCATTTCTATGAATTTTCCTCTTAGTACTACTTTTACTGGTTCCCACAGGTTCTTGTATGTTGTTTCCATTTTCATTTCAATCCAGGAATTTCTTAATTTACCCCTGATTTCTTAGTGATTCACTGTTCCTCAAAAATGTGTTGTTTAATTGCCATGTGTTTGTATAATTTCTACAGTTTGTCTTGCTTTTGGTTTCTAAGTTTCATTCTATTGTGACCTGATAAAGTGCTCAAAATTATTATAGTTTAATTTTCTAAGACTTGCTTTATGGGTAATACATGGTTTATTTTCCAAATAAACTTCCATGTGCAATAACAAGTATCTGTGACCCAAAACTGTTGAATAAAATAATACATAAATTATACACAGATGTCAGTTGAGATCATTTGATTCTAAAATATTTTAACTGATTTTTTTATTGTTGTTATTGTTATTGTTATTTTTTGTTGTTTGTTTGGCCTGCGTGATCTATCTATTAGTTAGAGTGGGTTATAGAAGTTACTCAATTTTATTGTACTGAAATGTGTAACTAAAATCTGGCAAAGATTATCTCTGGAGCTTTTTGGACTGTGCACTCTGAGGGTCGGGCTAATATTGTACAGGAGTGTATTCCCAGACACCTCCATGGAGTCACAAAAGAACTGCAGTAGGATGGGGATGACAAGACTCTTTAGGGTTTTGGTGCTCCCAAATTTGACATTCACGTGAAATTATGCAAAACGATTCACCACCTTGGACTCTGATACCTGGACTACCAAACTACCAATTTTAAAGTGAAATTATCTTCTGTCCCCTTTCACTCCCACTTCCTACCACATAGACTTCTCAGCACATTTGTGTTACAATCTCACCACTGAGTCAAACTGACTCTCTAGGTGGTTGTCAACTAAGCCAGGGCAAATGTATCTCCTCAGTGGGGCTGGAGGTAGGAAAATGCAAGGGCAATAGACTCCCAGAAGAGTAATCTTAGACAATATTACCCTTCTCAAGATGGCCCCCCGTTATAGTACCGTGAAAATATTCCGGGAAGTATGGAGATCTTCTCCAAAGCCAGCTCACATGCAAATTCTAGGTCTCCTATCTGTTCAGATTAAATGTCTATGGTGTGTCAAATTCCTTGCTAGTGATGCTCACTAGGACTCTCCTTATTTCTCCTATAGTCCTGACAGGGTGATACTCATCATCTTCTTGCCATGTGGCAGGTTGTAGGTGCTGGAGCACTCAGTTTCTTTCACTATCCCAAATCTCTGGGTTTCTATATTTAAAGTCAATGTGATTATCACCATAATTATTTTCCTCAATAAGTGAAATTCCTTTTGTATTTGACACATTTTTATATTATAAATGCAATGGATGAATAATTTAGGAGTTCTAAGCATTAGGAAAACAGTAATAACAAGAAAAACAATAATTATAATTTATTTGACCTTTAATATGAAAAGTTTTTACAGTTAAAAGCTTAAAAATAAGAATTTACATAACATGTCTAAAACTATGGAAAGCTTTTACTCATGTAAACTTCACAATAACATCAGAACCTCTAAAATTTGCTTTATAACTTTTTAAACTCTCATGGACCATTGGACAGTATATCAGAATTTCTTCAACAACATGAATAGGTATTTATAATGACTGATTAATTCATTATTTCATAGCACATATGATAGAATCCAAGTAGCCTCTTTCATTTGAAGTGGATTTATTAACATGTGACAGGTGACTTCGGAGGAGCAGGAACTGAGCTTGGATACTACATAGGCAAGATAAAGAGAGTCAGAGAAATCTCTAACTACAATTCTGAATTTTCTAGCACAAACCCCAATGGCGCAACACCCCCTACCCACTTAATATGGTACCTACAATACACTGGGCTAAAAGTTAATTTCTTTACCAGAGTTGACCCCATGGAACCACAGACTTCTTTTGCTGTGTCTGATTCCCCTTTGGTTCATTCATTCCTTTTTTTTTCCCCCAAGAGTTATGAAAGTGTTCTGTTTAGCAGATTACAAAATAAACATTATCTGCAAATGACTCTGGGAAGTATAGTTTTATGTTTTCTTGATTTGACAGTATAAAAGATAAAGACGATAGACTGGATGGTCTAATGTACGGTATCTGTCCTATCTGCAAATTATTTCAAATTATAATGTTTAATAAAATCATATAGTGCTCTCTACTATAAGTTCATTTTGTATCAGTGTATTCTTGTTTGATATTTCTTTATTGGTAGAATCTCTGTAGTAAAATTTCTGAGTCAAAGATCTCCTTTCTAAAATTATTGCTATATTTTCTTTCTAATTTCTTTCTTTCTGTCTTTTAAAGATATAAATTGTAGCCCCACAAAAATCATCTAAAAATTGTCTTCTCATTTTCTAACAAATCCTGGATATTGTTCTTTTAATAAAATGTTTGATGATTTGAAAACCAAAATAACACTGTATTTTCATTAACATTTGTGTTTATAATAAGCCTTAAGGTTTATATCTTTCTAAAATATATTGTATGCTTTTCTATTTAAAGAGTTGTAATAAATTAAATATTATGTTATGAGTTAGGATATTAATATAACTTTTGATTAGTACAGTGTTCTATAAAACAGTATTTGAGCTATTTTACTAACAGAATGAAGATTTTTACCCCAGACAATTATGCTTTGTGAATTCTTCTATCCACTCTAATAATTTTTACTCTTCTCTTTTCATGCATAATAAAAATTTGCCTTCTTTAGTCATTTTCTCTTTTGTTCTTACACTTTCTCTAATTTTATTAGTGTTTTCTAATTCATTTGGGTCTTTCCATAAATGTCTAATTCATAAGCTTGCCAGTACAGACATTTGGAATCTTGGGGATTATAATATAAAGCTGCTCCCCTTATGCTGCAGTCATTTCTCCCCCTCCCATCTCACAACCTAGATTGTCAGTCTGTGAACATCCTAGCTAGCCATTGGTTCATCAGTTAGCCTGCAAGTCTCCTTCTCGGGCATTGGTCTGTTGTTAGCCCCAGGAAATTTCAATGTTTAGGAGAAGTTCCTGCACCATTTCCTCTCTTTTCTTTCTCTCCCAGCCAGGAGCAGATGCTCTGTTCGCCTGCCTAATAAAATCTCTGGTGTGAGTGACCGAGTCTAGAGAGTCTTTCTGGGTGCTGTCGCTGCATGAGACTCAGAGGGGGCACCCCAGAGTGCTTGCTCCCCTGGATTCAAGGGTCTGAGCTGCCTTGGGGCCCGAACTGAGCTGCATTTTCCTTACAAGAATGATATTGATATCATTTCCTGGTTTCTATTTCTATTTATGTTAATTTAAATTTTCCAAGAGACAAACTCCTGATAATAGAAATATTACCAACATTTATGAAGAAAAAAAATCTCACAAAAGAATGACAGTTCCAACACCATGTTCAAGTAAGTCCATTGAGGAAAGAGAAAATACCGTTAATTCTACAGAAATTCTGAAAAGATTGAATTTTCATTCATTATAATGGTGCTCACTTTTTGAATATTTTAGAGAAAACTGTGTGCACACAATCAGGCACAAAATGGTTGGTTTTTGTTTTTCTTTAGGTTCTTCTCATTCCATAACTTTCAGACCCACCCTGCCTTCAGACTTTTCTCCTTTTGTTGAATTAAACATTAACCTAATTCCATGGACATTAAAACAAAAATAGGGCAATGAACAAACATTGCTAAATTTCTATTTCCCGTATATATTCAAATATAAACTTTTTGTGCCAGGCAATGATAACCCTGTCCTTCTTTTATTTATTTTTATTTTTATTTTTTTGCAGTGTTTGTATCAAGTCCAGGGCCTCATGCATGCTAGACAAGGGCAACACTGTATTTTTTTCCTGATCCCTCTAATAACTACCTTGAGTCATATGTAAACAAAATGTTAATACATTACAGGCCTGTAATCCCAGCAGCTGGGGAAGCTGAGACAGGAGGATCATGAGTTCAAAGTCATCCTCAGCAAAAGATGGGTACTAAGCAACTCTGTGAATTCCTGTCTCTAAATAAAATACAAAAAATATGGCTGGAGATGTGACTCAGTGGTTGAGTGCTCCTGAGTTCAATCCCCAGCACCCCTCCCCCCAAATAAATAAATATTAACACATTCTTTCAAGGTCACAGGATTGTAAACCTACATTATTTCACTTCAATAGGAAAATTTGTTCAATACACTGTAACTCTAAATCTAGCAGATTTGTTTCATATTGAAGTATGTCACATCTTTATAATATGAAATTCCCATGAATAGGTCTTTTATAAGTAATTAAACGCTTATACTTTTTAATTTTTTAATTCACAGTTTGATTGTTTAATGAAAGCTTAGGTATACATAATTGGCTTGTGGCAAAGAATTCTACTTAAGTAGGCAAAGTAGGCTGTAAACAAAAACTTATTAAGAATACCTCTGTTTGAAGAATATAATTTTAAATAGTGATGTTGATGCTGCAGCTTTTATCTTTTGACCTTGTTGAGTATCTTAGTAAAATTCATGATTGAGAATTTCCTCTGAGCCTTATCATTAAGAATAATTAGAAAATAAAATAACAAATTAGTTTTCAGAAACGACATAAATGTAAACTCTTTAACTGCTTTCCATAAATTGTTTCTTGAATAATTTTGTTTTTCTCATGGACACAAAAACATTTCCCTTTCTTACCACTTTATTTTTTAACTATATAACATGAAGAAAAGTTGGTTAAGGTGAAAAAAAAAAGCACTAAATAACACAAAAGGCCTTTTAGGAAGGTTTCAGAATAATAGTGAACAAGATCTTATGTAAAACATTGAGTTTTTTTTTGTTGTTGTTTACCCCCCCCCCCCCCCCCCGACAGAATATCAGGGAGGGTAAAATAGTTCCAAGGAAAACAGGTCTAAGTTGGCTCATGATTTCAGTCTGTGATATGCTGTCTCCATTGTTTTAGGCTGTGGGTGGACAGAAACATCATGGTAGAAGCATGTAGGAGGAGAGCTGCTCACCTCATGGTAGCCAGAAGCCAAAGAGAGAGATTAAAAGAGCAGGGAACTGGGGACACAATAAACCCTTCAAAGGCCCCAAAGACCTACTTCCTCCAACTTGGAGGTCTCACCTTCTAAAATTTCCACCAATTTCCAGTAGTGCCATGAGCTCGGGATCAAGTCTTTAACACATGAGCCTTTGGGGGATATTCCAAATCTAAAGTGTTATAAGCTTTTAGATGGGAGACACCATCTACTGTATATTAGATTATTATAAAAGTTATTTATTTAGTTTAGACATGCACACTGCTCTGATGACTTAAGACATATTTTGCAGTTTTCAGTTATTCCTATATATTCTGAACAATCTGTGCCCATAAAATTAAATGTATTGTTACATAAAATGAACATAAAAATACTAATCATCCCAGACCTAAGTTGATATACTAATAAAATATGGCTTTCTTTTGAATGTAAGAAACTGCTACTGAATATTCAAAACTATGTCAGTCACTGCTTTAAAAATGTGAAGACATTTGATTGTGTATCATTTGCTCATTGGTTAGAATAAAACAATAACTTAGCATTTTTAAAGTCCAGCATTACTCTGTAAAACAAAATGACTTTTACAAATAATGCAACTGAGCTACAGCATATTTAATAAACATTTCAAGATCCAGGATATGTGGCTAGTGTTGAACCTGCTCAGTCTGTGAAAGTTGTGTTCTAAGCTATAACACTATGTTGTTTCTTCTGAAGTCAGTGGTGACATTGGACCAATAGTTGTTCCATCCTTTTTTTAGTCTTCATATGCAAGAATGGTTGCTTTCTGGAAGTTTTGGCAAATGGAAAAATTGTAACCATCAATGGAAGGAAAACTCAAAGAACTTCCAACTCAAACAGTATTATATGTAAGAATTATACATAAGAAAATTATAATGGGAGTTGGAGGATTTACATACTTTGACTTTACATTTATATGAAATCACAAAATAATAAAATGTAGTAATATTCATTCACAGTGAACAAAAACAACCTTAAAATATTGATTTACTTCTCCTGACAATGTATTTCCTCTTCTGCTTTCTTACTGCGGTCCCTGACTAACCTTCCTTTTTATTATTATTATTTAAATCCTTCAACTTTTTAATAACAATAATGAACTTCTCCTTCACCAAATATTGTCTCTTTATAAGTCTACTGCTGTTGGTAGATCAATTAAATAAAATGAAGTAAATAAGATTTTTTTTAAGTACACACTGAGGGACACTCTACAGTAAATTGTAGTGTTGAACACTCTGGTACAGAACAATAATCACTAATTACCTCGGTATGACTAGATCATGTTATTGGAATGTCTTAAATCAATTATGTAATCCAATTAATGATGACACTGAATCATCATAAATACCTCATCCCCTCTGTGGAAAAATTTGAAATCTATAAATGCTAATGTGAAAAGAGTAATCATTAATAGCATATCCAATCTTAAATTAAGAATGACTTCCTTTCTGTATGCTTAAGTTTATTCAGTTCATTTTGCCTTCATTCAGTCTGGTCTAATTCCATGTCTTTGTTGCATGCAGTTTTATATGATACGATTTAAGAGTCTTGTTCCATTGATCTTATAAACTTCAAGATCAACTCCTTTTTTTGGGGGTGACACAGTCAAGATGTAAAACAAGGAGTTCCTGCCATAAGATTCCACCCCTGTGTGTATTTTTCTTGGAAATGAGTATATCAAAGATCAACAGGAAAAAAATGTGAAGAGTCCCTTTGCTGCTTCTTGTGACAAAAATTGAAAATAAAATGTTTGTGTAGCATGAAATTTAAAGAGAGCTCATTGCTTCGGTGAGTGAAATGTCAAATTGCTTTGAACTAAGCAACTGATTTAGTGAATGTATATGTGCATGTGTGTGTAAAATTGCAAACACCTGAGCAAGAGACACTAGATGACAGTGAATTTGCAAACTGATAGAAGAGGAATGTTGACAAGTGCAGAAATTTCAGATAATCTCTAATTTGTCCTTGATTTTTCTGTTTGATTACATAGGACCAAAATCCAGCACTTTGCAGGACTACAGTGGGCCCAGTAGAGGACTGTGAATGCCCTGTTCTCATTACTTTTCAAACCTCAAGTCAATGAGTTTTCTTTTATTCTAGTAAATTCAGTCTGGGGTAGTGTATCATTGCTGGTATTTGAGATAGAAATTCCAGCAGATTTCTGTCTGTACAGACCATCAGTGATATTTCATGTGATCACTAATTCTTAATATGAATGTACTCCACCATCCTATACTTAAATAAGATCAGCCCTCCCTGAACATTTACAGAGTCTGTACTATTTGTCCTTGGATGAAAAGAAAAAAGTAGGAATGGCTTCCCAATTTTAATTTCTTAAAATAATGATACTATAAAAATGTAAAGATATGCCAATTATGCCTAGACATTTTGCCAGGAACAATACTCAGAAATTACTAGAGATTATCTCTTCATTCTTATTATAAAGGCATATATGGGAGAGTTTTACTTACTTTCATTCTCACTTATGCAAATGAAAATAAGATGTTAGTAATTTGTCCAATATTATAAGACTATTAAAAACCAGTTAGGATTTGAACTTATACTTTCAATTTCAAATCATATGTTCTATTTTTT
The DNA here is from genome assembly GCF_902686455.1 of Sciurus vulgaris. Classification (NCBI taxonomy): domain Eukaryota; kingdom Metazoa; phylum Chordata; class Mammalia; order Rodentia; family Sciuridae; genus Sciurus; species Sciurus vulgaris. The sequence continues at coordinate 79,082,487 of NC_136464.1, forward strand.
TAATATTCTGCTTCAGTTTTAGGTGGACACAATGTCTTTATTTTATTTTTACATGGTGCTGAGGATCCAACCCAGGGCCTCATGATTGCTAGGCAAGCGCTTTACCACTGATTTACAACCCCAGACCAAATCGTATGTTCTTAATCCTACACTACACTTAGGAATCTATTCCTTTTTGAAATGGCTGTGCAAAGGTCAAGGATTTGATGAGTTATTTGTTTTATTCATTTGCTACAGAGGATGAAATTCCTTAATTTCACAAATACAGAGTAATTCTAGATCAAGTAATTTTCTAGGTGCTGAAACAATTCCTTTTTAATTATAGGTAGGTGGTAAGAAAATAGTTGAATAGAAATTATAAGGAGACAGGCATTTTTGACCACTAAAATCACACAATCTTTAGAATATGAGGACATTGAGTTTTATTTCTTTAAGTTACAATTTAATGAAATTATGCTACCACTTGTAATACTTCTTGCTATTTATAGGATATTTAAGCAAATTTGCCCCATAGCATTTCTTTAGCCATGCCCATGCCCATGGATTGTCAGAGAGTGAATTCCAGTATAAGCTATAGAAAATTGAAGAAAGTAAACATTTTCTCCTTTTTTCACTTTTTGTTATTCTTCTTCTGTTATTGTGAGTTCTCTATCATCTCTCATAAGTAGTTCCAAATCATTCCAATATTCTGCAAAATTGTTCCTACCTTTTTTTGCTTTAAAGGAAGACTTTTGTGTCTGTTAACACAGTACCCATGATCCTACTTTTACACAGCAATTTTATTTTCCCTCCTTTCCCATGATTTCTACTTGAGGACATTTTAAATATTAAAAAGGAAAAAATGGAAGATTAAGCTATAGTGTATTTCAAAATTTTGAATATAAATTTGGGAAATATTTTTATCATTATAAATTTGAAGTCATTCATCCTTGATTTAACAAATAGTTGCTGTTAATCAATTATTTGTCATGAAATACACTAAGAGGACATAGCCATGAGGAGTAGAGACAAAGACTGGGTTGACACTGAGTTGTCTGTCTTCAGAAATCAGATTATCTTAAATTGATACTATGAAGCAAAGAGTTATGAGAGTATATATTAGGGAACCTTACCTAGACTGGGAACTAAAATAGGTAAGTTAAAGATAGATTGGTCATAAACATTAAGGATGAAAAATAATGCAATATTGAAAAATCTTAAGGTAGCTGAGGATGGAAAATAAAGTAAGGAAGGAACAGAAATATCTGTTGGAAATGGTGGAAGCAAAAAGGAGCCTGGGAGTAGGTGAGATTGGAGAAGAAGGAGAGAACCCTGTATACCACATAAAATATTTTGACTTATGTTCTAAAATCATATTATTCAGTGGATTGAAGATCATAAAAATATTTTAGTTTTTAACCAGAAGAAGTGACAAATATTAAAAGATAAGCAAGGGTTTACTTGTCAAAAATCACTTGGTTAGATAGAAACTTAAAGTAAAACATTGGGACAAAATTTCTTGTGGGTGATTAGTTAGGAAAACCTACTGGGTAATCTAAGAGATTAGGTGATCTTTCTTACTTATTTATTTATTTATTTATTTATTTTCAGTACCAGGAATTGAACCCAGGGGATACTTAACCACTGAGTCACAACTACAGATCCCCCTTTTTATTTATATTTTATTTAGAGACAGGGTCTCTATAAGTTGCTGAGGCTGGGTTTGAACTCCTGTTCCTCCTGCCTCAGCTGCTGCAGTCACTGGGATTACAGATATGCACCAGCATGCCCAGTATGATCTTGCTGCTACTGGAGATTGAAGACAGTGGTGTCCATCAGCACTTTTTCTTCAAGAATTAAACTCAAGACTTACTGATGGATGTGATATAGAAAAAATAAAAAATGGACAGGATCCTGGTTTCCTTGGAGTGAGCAGTGCTGAAGAGTTATTGCAAAAACATTGTTTGATCATTAAATGCAGTTTTGGGACTAGATTTGTAATTCATGGATGCATCCTCTTCTGGTAAGGAGAATATTTGACAGTTGTGGTCAAATCTGTCTAATTTGTCTAATCTGTACCATGGGTCTTAGGCTTTGGTTTACAATAACGACAGAATTTCAGAGATTTAGTATCTTCAAAACCGTCTTTACATATATGTGTTATACTTCTTTTGGGGTTTGAATCCATTCTGTTGTGTAAGATTATTTAAAAATATGTAGCTTATTTTTAGCTTGATGACACATTTGCATAAATCAGTCACACTGAGCATTCAAGTATTAGTATTCCTATCCTACACTTCAGGACAAATTGGATATTGGAAACAGGCAGAGGCCTAAGAGGTTAGAAATTTTAGGCATGAAAAACAATGATTTTGTGACTTAACCAGAACAGTCAAGGGTGAAATTAAATAGATTACAAAAGACCATTTCCAAGATACAGGGTCAGCAACTGTTTCCCTGTGGCAGACAGATTATTCATAGACCAAAAAAAACCTGTATCCAATCCTCCAAATTGCTTTCTAGTCCTCACTCTGATCTTGATTATGATATTTAACATACATGATACATGTTAGCTATTCCATCCAAAATTACTTTCTTTTCAAGATAATTCTCAATATACTTATTGCTATTAAAATGTTTTGTGCATTTCAAAACTACTTAATTATACTTTCATTAGTATATAATTTAAAATATACACTTTGGCTGTTATGAACAAGTTTATTAATAAATTAGGTTCATGTGTCTAACCAACCTCTCTTCATTAGTGTTGTGAGTCTATAAAAGGTAAATGTACATATATGTATAAACATATATACTTATATATTTGTACATATCTATATTATATCATATATTTATATATAATATTTTTAATATTTTTAAGTCTATATATAGATACATATAGCTCTCTTTCTCTCTCTCTCTCTATATATATAAATACACACACACACACACACACACACACACATACATATACACACACTGATCCAGAAGCCAGCAGTATCTAAATTGTCTGTTGATCTGATATTTATGATAATATCTTACGGAGGAGATCTGAAACCTACAAGAAGAATCAAACTTAGCGGGAGTTATCTAAAGGGGTCTGACTGAGGAAATATACTAAATTCTTACTCCTAGGTAGTTTCTGCTAGCAAGAGAAACTAAAGACAGAGACTTATGGACAACTCGCAAGATTGACTTCTTTTTTATTTTTTAATTTCCATGCAATATATGGTAATAATCTTTATACTCGTATATAACAATTAACCTACAAATTCGACTAAACTTTGAATAAGTAACCTGTATAGTTGGAAAAGGCTGAAAAATTAGTATTAAGAAATAAAAACAGAGAACACAAGAAATGTAGTTTTAAGTGAGTGCTTGGTGGATGGAAAAGACCTGATGTGTCTGATCCTAGCAAAGAGAGAAAGCCCACCAACCTTTATTTTATAGGGCAACACATCAAAGGAATTCATTGCAAGGAAGTGTTCTTTAAGATAAACAAGAAGTGAGAAGCTGTGAGAATTTGGCCTGGTTGAGGCTTTAGTTTAGGCACACTGGTATCTCTTTCACCCAAGGCTAGCAGGCATCTAAATTCAAAGCTGTCGAACTCATAAATTTTGTGCCAGGCATGTTCATAAAAAAGTGGAAAAAATTAGTAAATAAATCTTGAAATCATCTTTCAAATAACAAATAGTTGGATGTCTTTATGCAAAGTTAATCTTATATTTGTACAGGAATATGTCAAATACTTATACATATATATGTCAGTGTGTCAAATGTATATGACACAGCTCTGTTACCCTCACTTTGTATCTCCTAAGAGAATTTTTTATATCTCAGAAAGATACACTTGACATCTTTCAGGCAAAGTTTTCACATTTTAACTGCCATGGATATAATAGCTTATGATACTATTTTTATTTCATACCATACAATACCCATCAAGGTATTAGCAGTGTTTGAAATAATGAATTAGTTATCACTATTGATTGACAGGCACTAAATAGAAAGTTTGTTCAACATAGGGGTAATAGACTGCACATTAGTAATTTGTATTTTTGTAAAATAATGTTCTATGATATTTTAAAGTCTATAATAGTTTCTAAAATGCTAATGATATATATTATCAAGTTAATGTGTTAATATTATCAGAATTATAACATCTGATAGATTTTGTATCTTCCATTTTCATAAATAGTTCGATAATGTATGTTATTATATAGTGCTTTTTATATCGTTAATCTCTTGCTAAATATATACATATATTCTTTCTTCCTTTCTTTCTTCCATTTTTCTGATCTGCTTCCATTGATGACTCTATACTTTTGACTGCAGACTGGCAATATGAGGGTAAGATGACAAAAATAAAAACCCCAAACAACCTCATGAGCATTGCTTGTCTGTCTTTGTTTTATTCTTTTTAGAACATTATTAAAATTCTCTTCACTCTCTTTAATTAGACCCTTTATCACAATTAAAGTCCAATTATGTTTGTTTCTGTTGTGAAGCTTTAATTACCATTTATCCTTGTTAATCATTCCTTTATGTTATTTCTTTGGGTTAAATTATCATCTCATTATCTCTGTCCTGGAGGACTTCTTCTCTTCAGTGATCTCTGCTGGTGTTTTCTCAGTAAGATTTGAATAGTTGTTTGGTGTACAAAGTGACTGTGTCGTGACATGGTAAGGAATCTGTGGTTCTTAGGAAATATTTTTTAAATAATAAAATTTTTAAAATAATGATACATATTAATTTGGTTGTACAGTTTTTCTTTACAAATATCAATGTATATCTCAATGTATTTGATCTTGGGGTGAGTGCTCCCATAGTTATTAATTCTTACCTTTGATCATTCTCTCTCTTTAGATTGCAAACTAGCTAGGGGAGGACCACCTGCTACCATAGTTGCTATTGATGAAGAGAGTCGGAATGGTGAGTGAGTTGTTTTTACGTCTTTTCTAAGAAGGGTTTATCATAATTCAATCCTTGATTTGATCAGTAGTGATGTTAAATCCAAATCCAAATCCATAAACAATTCCCCTCTAATTTGTCTACTGTATGGGTAAAAATTATGCTATTTTTGGAAGTGCTTTATTTGGATCATGAGAGCTTCTTTCAGTGAATTCAAGTGTTTAGTTCTAATTGAGAGGAGGTGATTTTGAGTCAGCACAAGGATGCATGTAAAATGGACTGGGGTATTTCTTTGTCAGTATGTAGAGTTGACAATCATGCATATATTCTTCTAAGTGAAACACAATGTATTCCTCCAGAGTGATCCACAGGTAAGCCTTACACTTGAAACTTAAATTGTCTGAAATCTGGTAAACTAAGATTCAAAGCTACTTAGACATAGTGATATAATCAGTGAATGAATTACCTGAACTTGCTTTAAGGAGAGAACATGACAAAAGGTTGAAGGCTGAGGAAGAAGTCTGAATTTTCATGTGTTGTCTACAGTAATTAAAAACTAATACTAAACATATTTAAAACTTAAATGATAATTTTTCTTATCAAAATAAATATAAACATTCAAGATTGTGTATTGTAGCATTCTCCTTGCATCTTTGAACTTTAATATATCAATAAAGTTCTCCCCTTTATCAGGTAGCAATAAAATGGTGATCTCTGGGGCTCTACTATTTCAAACTATTCTGTGTGTGAATGAGGTCTGGGACTCATTTTGTCTATTTATTCTGTGGTGGACTTTCCAGTGGATTTGTTTGATTTATACTTCTTCTCCGTTTTAAAAATTGTTCTTCCCAATTAACATTTTTAAAAAGTAAATAGATTAAAGTGGTTTATTAGAAAGTGAGCTTTTTCCTGTAATTTAGCCTATACACACTTATAATATGTATAATATCTTCAACAGTTCACTTCATTGTGGATTTATTTTACTCATTTGAAGAAATGGCACAAATTTATGTTTCTGAGAATTCTTTGTAATCAGTCAAAATGTCTGCAATATTGCTACCCTCCTTTTAAGTAAATTTATGTATATACACAAAATTCTTCTTACATTAAAAATATTATTTTGATTATTTTTTAAAATCCATATTGATAATGAAAGCACATGAAGTTATAGTTATCATGACCTATGTAAGTAAATTGGAATTAAATTCTAAAAGCATTTGCCCAAAATACCAGAAAATAATATAATTGGAAAAGATTCTTTCTCACATGTTGAATTACCTTTTATTTTTATTCAGAAGTAACCTATATTTTCTAAAAGTTCTACAATGAAAGTTTGAGTTTTTCACCAAAGAACAGAAAGCCTATAAGTATGATAGATGGTCTATGTACATTTTTAATGGATTAACTAATTCCCTTGAACATAAAAGCTGAGCTGAAATAAGACATTTATTTTTACTAAATAAATCTTGTTTTAATATATGACTCTGTACAGAATTTTGCCAACCAGGTAATTATAGTCACAGTAATGATGATATTTTATCTTCTTTTGCACTGATTATATTACTACTTCTCAAAGGAGCTTTGAATGCTACAAAGATGTTGTCTAGCAGTGCTATATAAGAACATGTGGTAAAAGTTCAATATTTGTGTTTTGGAAGAATGTGACATGATACAATATAGTAATGTTGTGCTCCTTACTTGGCATATTTTGTAGAAACTGCCAACTACTCAGAATGCTGCCAAAGTTGTTCAAGTGCTATCACAAGTAATATAAACACCAACCTAGAAAATAAATATTTTTCATTTTTCTTTCATATTGTTTCTAAAAACATGTTTATCAAACTTCTGCCAGACAGTTGTAATGTAGTGTGTAATCATCCTTGTCTTAAAAGTCTAAGGGAAACAATTCATGAAAAAGTTTTTCTTATTTTTTCTTTAGGCAATCTTAAGAAAGTTCCCAATAATAAGGTTATTGGTAACCATTCTCTTAAACTTTCTTAATTTTTCCTTTCCTGCCTCTTTTAATTGGTAATAATAAAATATCTGTGTATTTTTTGCCAGTAAGATGAACACTCATTTTTAAGGGTTTGGGTTTCTTAAAAGAAAGGCATAGAAAAAAAAAAAGCCTATATTAAGCAAAATTGGTAAATTCATTGTGAATCAACTTGCCATTGGCTAAAATTTATTGCTGTCTGTTACTAAACTGTCTTTGTTGCTTCACAGATTTAAAGTTAACAGAGATATTATGGGGTTTTTGTACATTTGGGAAATAAAAGATGATATTGAGGTTTCTCTATAATTTGGAAGCAGAATGTCCAAAGGAAAGGGTACCACAGCTAACTAATGAACTTATAATTGTCAGGACACATATTCTAGAGCTGGGATATGGTCTAGTTACAGAGTCCTAAGCATACTTGCCTTCAGGAAGGCAGAGGAAATCATATTAAGGCACACTGAATGCAATCAGTCAATCTGTCCCTATAGTTTCTCTTGCCTAAGTTATGTGAGTAGGAGAGGGAGGATGTGAGCATGAAGGTTGTTCCTTTACTTAAAACAATTATGGTGTTAAGGAGAATTTAGATGTTGCCCTCTAGCATCTTTTCCTTCCATTGTCAGAATCACTAGGCTTAGAATACAAGATGAAATTTAAAAAATGTTTTGTTTATATTTTTCTCTTTTTTATGGTTCCCAATTTTATGACCATTAGATTAACAAGAAGCTAAACTTTGCCATGCACACCCCTATGGGTGCAGTTGGAATTTCACATGCGCCTCCTAAAAGAGGCTTTGGACTTATGAACAGAATAATCAACATGTATTTATAAAAATTCCTAAATATTAAATAAGGTGTATGTGGGAAGAATATTTTTTGACACTAGGTATTTATAACCTTCCATTTTTGATGGTTTTATCTTTATTCTTCTCCCATGTTCTCCAGAAAGATTGAAACTACCAGAAATTTTTGTAAGAAAATCATAGTGAAAGAAGTATAGGTAGCTCAAGAGTCAGACCTCGGTAACCGAGGCACCAATATGTAGAGATTAGTCAGCGAATGGTGACCGGGGGGGGGGGGGGGGGGGGGGGGGGGGGGGGGGTCCGCTACTGAGACGTTGTGAGTCTAGAGATTCTAGAGATACACAGGGATGAAAAGATGCTGCAGTAGGTTTTGAAAGATTATTAAATATTTAAAATCCTTACCTGGACCTGGCCTTAGTCCATCTTTCTTTCAATGTATGACAACTAGGACACTTTATGAGACATTTCTGACTTTAATTCTTATCCCTTCTCTCTGTTTCCTTCTGTCTTAGTTCTGTGATAGTTACTTTGGTTATGTCAAAAGTGCATAATGTAAGTTTTGCCTATATAATTTCCAAATGTAAAAAAAAAATAAAAATAATAAAACACTTCATAGAAATCAAACTTTTAAGGATTGTATAGACTTTTTGTTGAGGAAAAGTGATCTAGTGCATATGCCTTTGGAAGGGATAGTTCTATTTTTAAGCAGTTTCTCCTTTATGTGCTTTTGTCTCACTGCTATTCTGCATCGTTGCATTACAATGAAGGTAAATAGACTTTGTCTCTTTATTTGAAAGCATTCATTATCAAATCCCAGAATTATTTTTGAGCAAAAGATCATTACCTCCAGAATACAGCAAAAGTAGAAAGCAAGTTTAAATGAATAAAAGAAAATATAATTTTGTATAACAGACTATTGATTAATGAAACAAGACAATTTTCATGAGAAAAGTAGTTCTGTAATGATTTTAGCTAATTAGCAAAGACTGTACAATCTTATAAGATATTAAAACAAGTTTAATATATTACAGGGTTACATGGAATCATAAATGTTAACATAAAGCCAAAGACCTTTAGCAAAATATGGCAGTTCTATTTTTTCTGGATAAATTGGGAAAATATTTCCCTTTGTTACACAATTTTTAGTATACTAATTTAATTTTTAACTACAGAAGGATTAAATATTTTTATAAAATGTTAGTGATCATCTGGCTAAATTGCTCGTACAGGTTGCATAGCACCAAAGTCATGATTGCAAACTCATTTATCATTCCAGCATTTCCTTTTCCAACTCATTAAGTCATTCTGTGTTATTTACAGTACAAGCTGTACACAGTGATGAAGAAATAGAGGTTTTCCACAAATTATGAAGAAGTCATCATGTCCATTTCTGTGTGTATTTTAATCCTTTTATTACTGTTTTAATGGAAATGATTTGACTGGTCATTATTGGTGAAGCTATATCTGCAGCAGTGCATTCTGCTTCTTTCATTTGTGCCAAAGGATTATTTTCTAAAATGTCAGCAGTTACAAACCTGAATGTGTAGCAGAAATAAATAAACAGAAAACTTTCTAAGCATTAAGAAAATAGGTTGATATTCATCTCCTTAAATTATCTACAATTTTATAGAAATTTTATATCATATGTCTTTCCTCGTTTGTTAACTAAATAGCACTAAATATGCAGTGAGATTGCTGGAGCTTAGGGAAAGGCCATAAAACAAGGGACAGAAGTGTGCAAAGCAGACAGAACGCAGAAAGACCAGCAAACTAGGGAAAACTAACCAGCAAACTAACTGTGGAAGTTAGTGACACCTCAATTACTGTTTAAATTTCAGGGTGCTAATGTTATTAAATATGATGAAATATGTGGCAAGAAACTCTTGGTTTCTCAGGAAACAAACATCACATTTATGGGAAAAGATTCTAATTTTATTTTTCCTTTTCATTTAAAACATTTACTTATAAGGAGCCTGAATTATGTAAAATTAAATTATGTCACACAAACATACTCTTAATCCCAAATAATGCTATTTTAATGGGCAATTTTTCTATAAATGCAGTATTTAAACCACAGATCCTTAAGGCAAAAGACTAAAGCTATTTTTTGATGTTATTTCCATAGAAAGTTGAAATATGGGTCATAGTGGGCAATAAGAGCGGACTTTGTATCATAAGGAAGTAAGTTTCTACTTACTTGTAACCTGGTAGAAAGGCAAATTTTCTTTTTTTCCCTCACAATAGTAAATTCTTCATATTAAAAATAAGTCATTCTAATTTATATTTTCATTTTTTTTTAAGCTAAAGAAAACACATCTGTGTGACTCAGGTAGCCCACAGGTCACCAGTTTTGGGGGTAATAATCCAGGCAATAGGGATAAAAGAAATGAATTAGAATGATATAAATAAAAGGCAGAGACCCTTGAAGAAGGAAAAAAGAGCATCTACAGGATTACATTTTTGTGGGAATGGAGTGAGGGGAATTCCCTTTCAGCTTTTGCACATCCAACTCAATGTTTATATTTAGATTATGTGATTTTTGGAGGTTGTTTAAGGAGTGAATCTGATGGAAATCACAAAGGAACTTGGCAGTGGAGAAAGCACCAAAGGTCAACTGCAGGCTTTACAATGTTCCTGGGGGTTTTCTCTGCACACAAACATTCTAAGTGTTGTGTGTTCATCTGATCTTCCTAAAGCACATTCTTTGGAAGCTTTAGATTGCATTGTTTTCTGACCCCCAAGTCTTTTCTTTTCAAAAATTTCTTTAAGTATATACAGTTCTATCACTACTTCTGTTCCTCGTGATCAAATATGGGGTACAAGACTACTGGTGGGTGTTGCTCAAGCAATTGGGCTGTGAGCTTTGTTTTTTGTTAGGAAACAGAAAATCTAAAATTGGTCACGACCCTCACCTTTGGAGTGTAGTAATCAACAGTGTAAAGTTTCTTGCAATCACTGGAAGAAAACAGAAATTCCAAAAAAGATCTGAAACCCTTTGGGGACTTAAAAAACCTTCCATAGCAATTTTCAAAACAAATGTTTAAGTGCCAAATATTCCTAAGTGGAACTGCTAATGTATTCAATTAAATTTAAGTATACTATTTGGAGTAAAAAATATAGAAGTACGTAAATATCATTTCATCTGTAACAACTTCATAAAACTTTGGATTATGTATTAAAGCTAGCATTTATTTTAGATTCCTATTAGGTGGTGCAGTTTAAGCATAAAATGCATAATTATTTCTTAGAAGAAATAAATATGTACCTTTTAATTATACTTAAGAATAAAAGGTTTGGGGAATTGTAGACTGTGCAACATGGAAGTACTCTCTACAAATGGGTTTATTAAATAGAATTTGGAGATATATGAATATGTTGCTTTATTTTTATGCTGTATTTTAATCCACTGAAATTACATCATTGGGGACCAGAAACAAAATTTTTATTTTTTTAGAATCAGTCTTTGATTTATTTTTCAGATCCTGCAGTTTGCCATAGAGTATTCTTATTCTCAGTCTTGATTACTGGGCTGCTTAACAGTAAACTTTCCTTATTTAACTCAAGACACTTTGGAAATGTCTCTTTCTACAAGAGCATTCAAAATCTTTTTGCTGCTCTTCCTGGCATTTTCTCTCTGTTATTTTCCTTGGAAAAGTTACAAACATATGGAAACAGTGATTTGAACTCTCAAGTTTGTGTGCAATTGTGAAAAGCTTACTTCTCAAGATGGTTTTGGTAGGAAAGGAATAGCTACCATTCAAAAGATATTGTCTTTTTTTTTTATTGTAAACAAATGGGATACATGTTGTTTCTCTGTTTGTACATGGCGTAAAGGCATACCATTTGTGTAATCATAAATTTACATAGAGTAATGTTGTTTGATTCATTCTGTTATTTTTTCCCTTCCCCCCACCCCTCCCACCCCTCTTTACCCTCTATACAGTGCTTCCTTCCTCCATACTTGCCCCCCTCCCTAACCCTAACTCTAACCCTAACACTAACCCTTCCCTCCCCCCCATTATGTGTCATCCTCCACTTATTAGCGATATCATTTGTCCTTTGGCTTTTTGAGATTGGCTTGTCTCACTTAGCATGATATTCTCCAATTTCATCCATTTCCCTGCAAATGTCATAATTTTATCATTCTTTATGGCTCAGTAATATTCCATTGTATATATATACCACAGTTTCTTTATCCACTCATCAATTGAAGGGCATCTAGGTTGGTTCCACAGTCTGGCTATTGTGAATTGAGCAGCTATGAACATTGATGTGGCTGTGTCTCTGTAGTATGCTGATTTTAAGTCCTTTGGGTATAGGCCAAGGAGTGGGATAGCTGGGTCAAATGGTAGGTCCATTCCAAGTTTTCTAAGGAATCTCCACACTGCTTTCCAGAGTGGCTGCACTAATTTGCAGCCCCACCAGCAATGTATGAGTGTACCTTTTTCCCCACATCCTCGCCAACACCTATTGTTGCTCGTATTCTTGATAATCGCCATTCTAATTGGGGTGAGATGGAATCTTAGGGTGGTTTTGATTTGCATTTCTCTTATTACTAGAGATGTTGAACATTTTTCCATATGTTTGTTGATTGCTTGTAGATCTTCTTCTGTGAAGTGTCTATTCATTTCCTTAGCCCATTTGTCGACTGGATTATTTCAATTCTTCAAGTAGAGTTTTTTGAGTTCTTTATAGATTCTGGAGATTAGTGCTCTATCTGAAGTATGATTGGCAAAGATATTCTCCCACTCTGTAGGCTCTTTCTTCGCATTGCTGATAGTTTCCTTTGCTGAGAGAAAGCTTTTTAGTTTGAATCTATCCCAGTGGTTGATTCTAGCTCTTATTTCTTATGCTATGGGAGTCCTGTTAAGGAAGTCTGATCCTAGACCAACAAGGTGAAGATTTGGACCTACTTTTTCTTCTATAATCTGCAGGGTCTCTGGTCTGATTCCGAGGTCCTTAATCCATTTTGAGTTTAGTTTCGTGCATGGTGAGAGATATGGGTTTAGTTTCATTCTGTTGCATATGGATTTCCAATTCTCCCAGCACCATTTGTTCAAGAGGCTATCTTTTCTCCATTGCATATTTTTGGCACCTTTGTCTAGTATGAGAAAATTGTATTTATTTGGGTTTGTGTCCGTTCCCCCAAGTTTCTCTGTCAACAACTTTACAAGAAAGTAACTGTAATAGAAAGTTAAGGAGACCACTTGCTTGTAATTTTCTCTTCCCTATTATGAAGAACCTCTACCAAATGTCAACAGATTAACTATTGTTATTTCAATTGGTCTCTCATTTGTTCAATCATTCATTTAGTTAGCCATTTCTTCACGATACAGTTACTGGTTTTTCTCACACTAAGTTCTGTGAGGTTCTTTGGGGGATGCGTCAGGGAAGAAAATAGGCAAAATCACCTCCCAGCTGCAGAACAAGATCAGTAACCAGAGAGACAGTAAAGCAGAGCAGGAGACAACAGGGAGCATTGGACAGGTAGGGAGACAGTGGGTGCTATTTTAGGTAAAATATTTATTTCAAAAGGTCAGATTTAAGCAAATTCCTATACAAAATTAAGACTGAAGATGTGAGGCACACATTTAGCTATGAAATTTATATTATTGATGGGAGAAAAACAAATTCAAATGCTCCAAGGATGAATAAGACTGGTGAAGAAATAGAAAGAAGTCAATCAGAGAAGATGAGTATTAACCAATGTGTCTTAGGAAGTGAAGATGAATGTTGGTAGAAGTAGATCAGTCACAAATGCTTTTAACACTTTTATTGATGTGCCAACAAGTCAAATGATGGTGAATTCATCTAGCAACCTATCGTTTACAAAGAATAATTCTTTTTCTTTCTTTTTCTTTCTTCCTCTTTCTTTCTTTCTTTCTTTCTTTCTTTCTTTCTTTCTTTCTTTCTTTCTTTCTTTCTTTCTTTCTTTCTTTTCATTTTTACAGACTGCATTTTGATTCATTGTACACAAATGGGGTACAACTTTTCATTTCTATGGTTGTGAACGATGGGGATTCATACCTTTCCTGTAATCATACATACATAGGGATAATTCTTATTTCCATTCGTTGCTCTGTATCCTAGTTTTGTGTAATTCAGAATTCAAATACAAAATCATGGATGCATGTGTGTTTGTTAATAATCTCAGATCATTTTTTTTCCTTTGGAAAAATTATGCTCCACTAAAAACAAAAGTCATAAAATGTAATAAGTCATTTTACTTGGTTTGGTAGCATCATTGCCTCATTTAACACATAATAGAGGATTACTTCAATTATCCCAAAGGTCAGTGGAAACATGACCATTCCATCATAAATTAATACTGAGTGTCTGAAAATCAGATGATGTGGTGCCATCAAAATTAATCAGTTGTTTTTAGCTGTTATATCGTTCTTGAAGTATCATTAGTAAAGAGGGAACATTCAATACTAACAACATCACATTTCAGGGAAATCTTTGGAAACGTTCACTCCACTTGATAGAATGATTATTTTTATATGAGCATGTTTGGGGAAAATTCTGATTAACGGGCTTGGTTTTATTTTCATACTTTAGAACAGGCAAGGTTGGGGAATTATTAGTAAAGGAACAGCATCCCATCAATAATTGCTATTGGGTTCATTTACTAGCCTTAAACATGTTTATTTAGGTATATCAAGACCCTTATTGACAAAAGTCAGACTGAATGTTACCAGGAATTAAAAGTGACAATTAATTTAAATGCTATTTTTGAAATCTATCATGATTCTTAAAAACATTAGATTTAAAATTTTGTCATATTGAACAGGCTTCATAGAACCCTGTTGTAAGAAAAAATTTTCTATTTTTGTATTACTAATGACCAATTAATACCTTTATTTGAATTTCTATCGTGTAATGTGTAACAAATATGAAAGTTAATATTTTTCATGTTATTTAAACATTCTTTTTTTACACGAATCTTAATCTCTTTAAAATGATGTTTAAAATAATTCCACAGGTTCTTAGTAGAACTTGTTTTTTTGAATCTGGGTCTTGGGAGAAAAGCAATGATTTTATTTTTTATTTCAACTTGTTTGAAAATTCCCACTAAGCTTACAAAGCACCATTCTCATTCATTTTTATTCAAATTTTAGTAAACATATGTTAATCTTCCCTTTCTTTCTTTTCCTTTCTTTTTTATACAAAATCAACTAAAGTTCATGATTGATTTTGAGGAGACTAAACTACCAGAAATTTGAAATTAAATAAGAGATAATTATCATCTTTTCACACAATACTAATTAACCTGTCAACCTTGCATATTTCTCTGATTAGATAGAAATAACTATGTTATGTATAGAAATTTTTGTTATTGTTGGAAGATGAAACACTGATGGAAATTGTGTAAGCATTCTTTACAACTTAAAAGCTCATCATCTGAGCTTCAGTATTATAAAAGCATGCTGTTTAATAGTGATGAGGTATTATGTTGTATTTTAAACGTTAATGTAAATTTAGCATTCTCCTTCAGGGTATGTCTATCTTTGACTTTAATTTTAATTTTTAAACTTAATAACTATTAGTTAAAACAAAATATACAGAAGACATGCTTTCTTCATTCTATGACACAGATTTTTGGGGAAGGCCTGGACAATGTTTTTGGGAGTCTTACAAGAATAAAATATGTAATTGTACTTATTTTAACAATGGTTGATAAACAAGGAGAATCACTTGTTTATTTTGTAAACATATAGAATTTAGTTAGTATATGAATGTAAAACCATGCTCTCAGGGAAAGTCAGGATTGAAGGCAAACATCAGGCTAACATTTTTCTACAAACAATTGGAAGTGCTTGCCTTTACTTTTAGAATGGAGAATATTAGAAATTTACATTCATTAGATTACATTTTCTTTTAGAACAAAAACTGAATCTGCTTCCATTCATTGCAATAATCCCAAAATCCTCCTGGTACATACTTAGTAGGCATTCAAACTTTTTTTTTTTTTTTTGCTGAATCATTAACATTAATATGAACTCCACAAACACCAGCTACCTTCATAGTTAAATGACACTTTACCTATTTAGGCTAGTTTGTAGTGTTATTATCATAAAGAATTTTCAACATAATCAACCCTTATTCAAATTCACTGTGCACATGTAAAAATATATATGGTATTCCTTTTTAATTCCAAGTATTGATTTTGTTTGCAAGACCACATCTACAATGCTCAGACATAGTTTATTTTTTTTCTCTGCAATAATAGGAAAGAATTACAATAATATCAAACACGAGGGGATGCTATTGTATATGTGTGCCTGAATATGTGTATATAATTATATTGAATATTACTTAAAACTAAAGAAAATATAATTTAGAAATTTTTAAGTCTATTTTCTTGACACTGAAAGAGTGAAAGATACTCAGATCCATACTTTTTCTACTATTTGCATATTGGAAAGTATTTTATAAAATTGAACATCTGATTATATAAATAATCAGCTAAACTTACAAAATAATGTTTTATTTGTTTTGGGAGTGTTACATAATTTTTGCAGATGAAATTTATCAACATAATGATTTGATATGTTATTAAAGTGTCTGTAAAAAATACAGTCTAATTATAAAACAACTGATGTTTGATTTTTAACAACTAACCCTTAAAAAAAAAATACTTCACTTAGGCTATTAACCTGTAAGGAAAGTTGGATCAATTAGAAGTGTTTGAATCAGTGACATATTTGAAAAGCATAATTAGATAATATGTAATATTTTAATTAAGAAAATGATGCACAATTACATGATAACTTTTGTTGGCTATTTGCTATGTACTCTCCATGTGTTAATTCTTTTAAAATATAGTTATTATAAATAAGTAAATATTTATTGACTAAGTCTCTAAAAACTGCAAAATGTTGGAAACACACCAAGTATTTGAATTTTAATTTCATAAATGAAAAAAAACTCACTTGCAATTTGACTTTTTTTTTGTTTATATATTTTTTTAATAGTAAACAAATGGGATAAATGTTTCTCTGTACATGGAGTAAAGGCATACCATTTGTGTAATCATAAATTTACATAGGGTAATGTTGTGTAATTCATTCTGTTATTTATCCCTCCCCCTACCCTTCCCACCCCTCTTTTCCCTCTATACAGTCCTTCCTTCCTCCATTCTTGCCCCCCTCCCTAAACCTAACCCTAACACTAACACTAACCCCTCCCACCCCCCATTATGTGTCATCATCTGCTTATCAACGAGATCATTCGTCCTTTGGTTTTTGAGATTGGCTTATCTCAATTAGCATGATATTCTCCAACTTCATCCATTTACCTGCAAATGCCATAATTTTATTATTCTTTATGGCTGAGTAATAGTCCATTATATATATATATACCACAGTTTCTTTATCCATTCATCAACTGAAGGGCATCTAGGTTGGTTCCACAATCTGGCTATTGTGAATTGAGCAGCTATGAACATCGATGTGGCTGCATCTCTGTAGTATACTGATTTTAAGTCCTTTGGGTATAGGCCAAGGAGTGGGATAGCTGGGTCAAATGGTAGGTCCATTCCAAGTTTTCTAAGGAATCTCCACACTGCTTTCCAGAGTGGCTGCACTAATTTGCAGCTCCACCAGAAGGTATGAGTGTACCTTTTTCCCTACATTCTCTCCAACACCTATTGTTGCTTATATTCTTGATAATCGCCATTCTAATTGGGGTGATGTGGAATCTTAGGGTGGTTTTGATTTGCATTTCTCTTATTACTAAAGATGGTGAACATTTTTCCATATGTTCGTTGTGTGCTTGTAGATCTTCTTCTGTGAAGTGTCTGTTCATTTCCTTAGCCCCATTTGTTGATTGGGTTATTTGTATTCTTGGTGTAGAGTTTTTTGAGTTCTTTATATATTCTGGAGATTAGTGCTCTATCTGAAGTATGATTGGCAAAGATTTTCTCCCACTCTGTAGGCTCTTTCTTCACATTGCTGATAGTTTCCTTTGCTGAGAGAAAGCTTTTCATTTTGAATCTATCCCAGTTATTGATTCTTGCTTTTATTTCTTGTGCTATGGGAGTCCTGTTAAGGAAGTCTGCTCCTAAGCCAACAAGGTGAAGATTTGGACCTACTTTTTCTTCTATAAGATGCAGGGTCTCTGGTCTGATTTCAAGGTCCTTGATCCATTGTGAGTTGAGTTTTGTGCAGGGTGAGAGATAGGGGTTTAGTTTCATTCTGTTGCATATGGATTTCCAGTTTTCCCAGCACCATTTGTTGAAGAGGCTATCTTTTCTCCATTGCATATTTTTGGCACCTTTGTCTAGTATGAGAAAATTGTATTTATTTGGGTTTGTGTCCGTGTCCTCTGTTCTGTACCATTGATCTACCTGTCTATTTTGGTACCAATACCATGCCGTTTTTGTTACTATTGCTTTGTAGTATAGTTGAAGTTCTGGTATTGTGATACCCCCTGTTTCTTTCTTCCTGCTAAGGATTGCTTTGGCTATTCTGGGTTTCTTATTCTTCCAGATGAATTTCATGATTGCTTACTCTATTTCTGTGAAGTACGTCATTGGGATTTTAATTGGAATTGCATTGAATCTGTATAGCACTTTTGGTAGTATGGCCATTTTGACAATTAATTCTGCCTACCCAAGAACATGGGAGATCTTTCCATCTTCTAAGGTCTTCCTTAATTTCTTTCTTCAGTGTTTTGTAGTTTTCATTGTAGAGATCTTTTACCTCTTTGATCAGATTGATACCCAAGTATTTTATTTTTTTTGAGGCTATTGCAAATGGAGTTGTTTTCCTCATTTCCCTTTCAGCTGTTTCATCGCTTGCGTATAAAAATGCTTTAGATTTATGCGTGTTGATTTTATAGCCTGCTATTTCGCTGAATTCATTGATGAGGTCTAGAAGTTTTCTGGAGGAGGTTTTTGGATCCTCTAAATATAGAATCATGTCATCCGCAAATAGTGACAGCTTAAGTTCCTCTTTTCCTATTCGTATCCCTTTAATTTCTTTAGTCTGCCTAATTGCTCTGGCTAGAGTTTCAAGGACAATGTTGAATAGAAGTGGTGAAAGAGGACATCCCTGTCTTGTTCCTGTTTTTAAAGGGAATGGTTTCAGTTTTTCTCCATTAAGAATGATGTTGGCCATGGGCTTAGCATAAATAGCCTTTACAATGTTCAGGTATGTTCCTACTATCCCTATTTTTTCTAGTGTTTCAGCATGAAGGGGTGTTGCATATTGTCAAATGCTTTTTCTGCGTCAATTGAAATAACCATATGATTCTTATCCTTAAGTCTATTGACATGATGGATTACGTTTATTGATTTACGGATGTTAAACCATCCTTGCATTCCAGGAATGAACCCCACTTGATCGTGGTGCACAATTTTCTTAATATGTTTTTGGATACGGTTTGCCAATATTTTGTTAAGGATCTTAGCATCTATATTCATCAAGGATATTGGACTAAAATTTTCTTTCCTTGATGTGTCTTTGCCTGGTTTGGGTATGAGGGTGATATTAGCTTCATAGAATGAGTTTGGTAGGGTACCCTCCTTTTCTATTTCCTGGAATACTTTGAGAAGTATTGGAATGAGTTCTTCTTTGAAGGTCTTGTAGAACTCGGCTGAGAATCCGTCTGGTCCTGGGCTTTTCTTGGATGGTAGATTTTTAATGGCTTCTTCTATTTCATTGCTTGATATTGATCTGTTTAAATTGTGTATGTCCTCCTGGTTTAGTTTGGGAGGAGCATATGTCTCTAGAAATTTGTCAGTATCTTCAGTACTTTCTATTTTGTTGGAATACAGATTTTCAAAGTAGCTTCTCATTATGTTCTGTATCTCAGTGGTGTCTGTTGTGATATTTCCTTTTGCATCATGTATTTTAGTAATTTGAGTCTTCTCTCTCCTTCTTTCTTTGTTCGTGTGGCTAAGGGTTTATCTATTTTGTTTACTTTCTCAAAGAACCAACTTTTTGTTTTGTCAATTTTTTGAATAGTTTCTTTTGTTTCAATTTCATTGATTTCAGCTCTGATTTTAATTATTTCCTGTCTTCTACTACTTTTGCTGTTATTCTGTTCTTCTTTCTCTAGGGCTTTGAGCTGTAATGTTAGGTCATTTAATTGTTGACTTTTCATTCTTTTCTGGAATGCGCTCCATGCAATAAATTTTCCTCTTAGTACCGCTTTCATAGTGTCCCAGAGATTTTGATATGTTATATCATCATTCTCATTGACCTCTAAGAATTTTTTAATCTCCTCCCTGATGTTTTTTGTTATCCATGTTTCATTCAATAGCATATTATTTAGTCTCCAAGTGTTGGAGTAATTTCCTTTTTTTACTGTCATTGATTTCTACTCTCAGTCCATTATGATCTGATAGAACACAAGGCAGTATCTCTATTTTTTTGCATTTCCTAAGGGCTGCTTTGTGGCATAACATATGGTCTATTTTTGAGAAGGTTCCATGTGCTGCTGAGAAGAAAGTGTATCTGTTCATTGATGGATGGAATATTCTATATATGTCTATTAATTCTAGGTTATTGATTGTGTTATTGAGTTGTATGGTTTCTTTGGTTGGATTTTGTTTGGAAGATCTGTCAAGTGGTGACAGCGGTGCATTAAAGTCTCCCAGAAATATTGTGTTGTGCTCTATTTGGTTCCTGAAATTGAGAAGGATTTGTTTGATGTACAGGGATGCACCATTGTTTGGGGCATAAATATTTACTATTGTTATGTCTTCCTGATTCATGGTTCCCTTAAGCAGTATGAAATGTCCTTCTTTATCCCTTCTGACTAACTTTGGCTTGAAGTCCACTTTATCTGATATAAGGATGGAAACCCCCGCTTTTTTACTGGGTCTATGTGCGTGGTAGGTTTTTTCCCATCCTTTCACCTTTAGTCTGTGGATGTCTTTTTCTATGAGATGAGTCTCTTACAGGCAGCATATTGTTGGGTCTTTCTTTTTAATCCATTCTGCCAGTCTATGTCTTTTGATTGATGAGTTTAGGCCATTAACGTTCAGGGTTATTATTGAGAAATGATTTGTATTCCTAGTCATTTGGCTTATTTTTGGTTTTTAAGTTGGCTTGGTTTCTCCTTTGAGTGGTTTTTCTCTAAGGTAGTTCCTCCCTTTGCTGACCTCCATTGTTGTTTTTCATTTCCTCCTCATGGAATATTTTGTTGAGAACATTCTGTAGTGCAGGATTTCTATTTGTAAATTCTTTTAACTTTTGTTTATCATGGAAGGATTTTATTTCATCTTCAAATCTGAAGGTTAGTTTTGCTGGGTATAGTATTCTTGGTTGGCAACCATGTTCTTTCAGAGCTTGAAATATGTTAGTCCAGGCCCTTCTAGTTTTTAGATTCTGGGTTGAGAAGTCTGCTGCTATCTGTATTGGTCTCCCCCTATATGTAATCTGATGCTTTTCTCTCGCGGCCTTCAAAATCCTATCTTTATTTTGAATGTTAGGCATTTTCATTATAATGTGCCTTGGTGTGGATCTATTGTGATTCTGTGCATTTGGTGTTCTGTAAGCCTCTTGTATTTGATTTTCCATTTCATTCTTCAGGTTTGGGAAATTTTCTGATATTATTTCATTGAATAGGTTATTCATTCCTTTGGTTTGTATCTCTGTGCCTTCCTCAATCCTAATAATTCTTAAATTTGGTCTTTTCATGATGTCCCATAGTTCTTGGAGATTCTGTTCATGATTTCTTACCATCTTCTCTGTTTGGGCGACTTTATTTTCAAGATTAAATATTTTGTCTTCATTGTCTGAGGTTCTGTCTTCCAAGTGGTCTAGTCTGTTGGTGATGCTTTCCATTGAGTTTTTTATTTGGTTTATTGTCTCCTTCATTTCAAGGATTTCTGTTTTTTTTTTTTTTTTGAGAATCTCTATCTCTTTGTTGAAATGATCTTTTGCTTCCTGCAGGTGCTCTTTCAGCTTATTGGTATTATCATTCATTGCCTGCAATTGCTCTCTTACCTCATCCTTTGCTTCGCGAATCATCTTAATCATGTATAATCTGAAGTCCTTTTCTGACATTTCTTCTACCATACTGTCATTAGATTCTATTAATATGGAATCTAGATTTGTTTGGATCATTTTCTTCCCTTGTTTTTTCATGTTGTTCTTGTATCTTCCCCTCTAGCGTTGCAGATCTGGGGGTATTGCAGATTTCCCCCTATAGGCTTATAGTGGCCCTATAGGTTTCCAAAACCCTTTCTTTAAGGGGAGATCAATATTAGCAGTGCCCAAACCAGACACTATGCAATCCTAGACCAAATAGCCCCTATGGGGACAATAACATCATGTAAATAAGGGAGAAAGCGACTCTGAGGGAACAGGTAAACAGAAGGAAAAGAAAGCAAGAAATGTAAAGAAATAAAAACTTAAATATTTTTTTTAAAAAAGGAGAAAAAAGAAAATCTACTGTATAATAGTCATATTGTAATGAAACCTCCCAGTGTTCAGTAGCCCGATGTATGAGAATTACCTGAGAATGAGCTTCAAGCCTCCAGCAGGCATCGCAGGATGGGATTTGCCCCATCCGATCGGAGCTTCGGCTTCCAGAATTATCCAAGATGGCTGCTCTGGCTTCCAAATGTGTTGGCAAATGGGGAGCTGCAGCTCAGGGGTGCACGTGGTCAGCTGGAGGTCCTGGAGACAGGATGCAGTTGGTCCGGCAGTGGTTCTGGAGGTCGGGTGTGTTTGGTGTGGTTGTGGGATCCAGGAGGCCGGGTGCAATCAGTTGGTCTGGGTTCCCGGTGATAGGGCACAATCAGTTGGTCTGGGGGTCCTGGCGGCAGGGAGCAGTCAGTTGATGTGAGGGCCCGAGAGGCAGGGAGTGATCGGTTGGGCTGAGGGATCCTGGAGACGGGACTCAGTCAGTCCGGCCAGGGGTCCTACAGGGCCCGGCTGTTGTCTCAAAATGGTGGCAGCCACGTGTAATCAAACCTGCAGATACTGTAACAGTGAACTTCCAGGCAGCAGCAGGCAGCTGGTTCTCCACTGGCGGTCCACGGTCAATCTGCTGGCAGCTGTCGACGATCAGGAGGTGAACCTCGAGCGTTGGGTGATGGATGGGGCAAGGCAGGCGATGGACAGGCGAGAGGCAGGCAAAAGGTGGATGACAAACGCCTGACAGTGAGCAATCTGCTCTCAAAAAAGGCGTCGATATGCTGGCAGATTGCAGGTGATCACAGCAGACAAATGGGGTAAAGAGCAGGGGATCGATAAGCAGCAAAAATTGCCTCACCAAGAAACAGATATCCTCTGCTTGAATCTGGCGTTGCGGAGCGACAAGGAACGCAGCCTCCCTCTAGACCGCCATCTTGGATCCTCTCCAGTTTATCTTTAAAAACATAAGAGTAAAACAAATACCTTCCTAATGTGACTGATGAAAAGCATCCAAAATGTTATTCCAGGAAAGCTGATTTGGAGGTGCCGAGGGTGTTACTTGTATCCTGACCAGATCCTTCTGCTTCCTGGCCACCATGAGAGTCACCTCATAGATGGCACTCAGTTGGAGCCGCCCCATGGAGAGTTTGCTCACACCCACCCACCACATTTCTCTAGCTCTGACACCAGGGAGAGAGAACACATCCCCTCCAATCTGAGGGGACCTGCTGTTTTCACTCTATTCTACTCTTCTGTTCAGGAGGCAGAAGTGTCTTCTGGTCCATTGGGAGAGATGTATAAGGGTCACATTTTTGCTAAAAGAGAAGCCGTTGCTGGGCATACACTTGGACATGCTGTCATTCCTGGGCAGTCTAAGTAGACTCAGCTTTGCTCAAGGCTCCTATTTGGCCACATGAAGGATTTCTCCGGTGGGCTGCAAAAGAATCCCAAGTCTTGAAAACCAGTGTGTACAGGAATACAGGGCAGAAGAGTCTTCTAAGTTCTTCTTAAAGCATGTTGGCAGAATACAGTTATGGGTCAGACAGTGACTCAACACTGAGAGGAAATTCAGAGCAGGAAATGAACTAAAAAAGGGAAAAAGAGAATCATCAGCAGGACAGTGTCCAGGTGCCACACCCTGATACAGCTGCTGAAGTTTGATGTGAAATTTCTGGGACCTTCAGCACTGCTGTGCTATGGATTGAATATTTGTTATTGAAGCTCAGCCCCTAGTGTGATGGTATTTGTAAAAGGGGACTTTAGGAAGTAATTAGGGCTAGAGGAGGTCATCTAACCTCATAAAGGGATGGGGCTTTCTTTCTTTAGTGACCATATAAGAAGAAGGAGAAAGAGAGAAAGAGAAAGAATATGAGCGCGCGAGAGAGCTGAGTATGAACATAGAGCACAGGCCATGTAAAGATACATCCAGAAGGAAGCCCTTTCAAAGCTAGAAAGAGAGAACTCACCAGAAACTACATAGGCTTCCCTTGACCTTAGTCCTAGTATCCAGAGGTATAAGGAAAAAAATGCTGTTGCTTAACCACCCAATTATCCACTGTATGTTATCTTGACAACCTGAGCAGATTAAGACATATTGGTGCACAGCAGCTGCTCCTCACCCACCCCTGCCTCCCTGGTGTCCCACAGACAACCCTCTACCCAGTACCAAGGCTTGAGGACTAGCCCTGAGGGGCCTCTGAAGTTCTGCTCCAGACCTAATGGCATCAGCCATTCAGGTAGTGGGCTGTGCTCTCCCAAATGTTGAATAACTTGAGGACTACTTTTTGATTAAAAAATGGTCTCTAAAGTCCTTGACCCTCCACTCACTGGCAGATGGGGTCTGTCCTTCCCTTGAAGTTGGATAGCTAGTGATATTTTTTTCTAATAGGGTACAGAGGTAGTGATGTAATATGACTCCTGAGTCTACATCACAGAGGGCAATACGGCCTAGTTTTTGTCCACTAGATGAACAGAGCTGCCACATGAGGCACCCTCCCATCTCCAGGTCACATGCTGTGTTATGGGCAAACTATATGTGCCTTGATCAGACAAATTCCTTTTTACCCTAAGTCTCCATTTCATGTAAGAAATGTTTCTCCCACACGAAAACCCTGCCTATGTAACCCACCTCCTGCTTAGCACACCCTGCTTAGAAATGCACAGCAGTTGGAAAATGTTTCTGTTATTCTTATATAAAGCACTATTATGTTCTCTTTTCAGTTTCCATTTTTCTTGGGTAGTATACTGTACCCTGAACTGGATCATTCTGACCCACTTTCCTATGTTGCTATGGTTTTGACTTACTGGCGGCTTGTGGTTTTTGGCTATAAAAGAGATACCCTACCTTCTGCAAGGGATCGAGGTGTGCAGAGACAACTTGGTCACTGCCCCTTGACCCGCCAGTGAATAAAATTCCATGTCTTAATTCAAGACTGACCTAGTGATTTATTTCTAACACATCACAACAGCTGGAAATGCTGCATGTCAGGGCTCCACGGGGCAGTCGCAGCTGAGCCCAGCTTTCCAGTCATCTCACCCAGGCACCACATACGGGAATGAGGAATTTTCCATGTTATTGAAGTCTCTTGCTTTATAATCACCCTGACTTTTAGATCTTCCTTACTGGATTCTTGATCTAGAGAATCTGTGAACACCATTAAATTATGGTTTTACACCACTATATCTAGGGCAGCAATTATAACCAGGACCCCACCCTGCATTGAAATACAAGCACACTTAGTTTTAGACAGTGTGAGCTCAGAGTCATGAATCCAGAATCCGCCTCCCATCCCATGACCTCAGAGTTTGCACTGCTCTCGTCTCCCTAGCATGCCTTGACCATTTGCAGACACACTCTGGAGCTTGCAAAGTGGAGCATGTTCAGAGGTCATGGCCTCAAATCAGAGTCCAACAAATAGTTGGACGTACTGGGGACATTTAGCTTTGGCAGAAGGTTTACTGGAATATGTGGGCCTTCTTCAGATATTAAAACGTTATTAGGAAAGAAAGTTGTGGCTCTAGATGAGAGTCGAGAGCAGTGGGCAAGTTTGGGCTCAGTTGGAAAAGGATCTGACCTTTCAAGAAGGCAGCTCGTCTCCATTTTTTGAGGACAGTTATGTACATTCTACACATATCGAGCAGAGCCCTAGGACACCAAGGATCACTCCTGGTTGGATGCCAGGGAGAACAGTCAAGCTGCAGGCTGGAATAGGATAAAGTGATTTTAAAGCTCCTTTCAACCCTGAAATGTTGACTACAAATCAGAAAGTAACTAGAAGTGTACTCATTCACAGGTTTTTTTCCCTGGGGCAACAGTGCCCACAGCTCCCCCTCAGTGTTCCTTCAGAGAAATGCCCACAGAGGTGCGAGGTTGGATTGCTCCCCAAAGATCCATTTCTGATCAATGAAACTGGTCTTACCCTGGTCACTGTAAAAAATCCAAAAATGCTTTTTGATTGTACAAATGTTTATTATTCTGCAAAACAAATATATTTAGAAAGACTACCATTGGCTTCTGTGGATATCCAGGCTCAGTGGCCCTTGGGTCAGGGTGAGAGTTGTGCTCAGGGTTTGGCATGCTGCCCTATGCTACATGCTGTGTTAGGAGTTAGTTGGCAACTGAACAAATCTAAGCCTCTTTCAACATTGTGTACTTGGGTCAGAACTTTGATTTGTAGTCTAATCTAATTAATTTGTTAACAGGATGAACTGAGAATTTCTCTTCTATCCAAAGCTTCAAGTTTTCTGATGAGGCTTTTAAATGAATATTATAGGCATCCCAATTGTCATGGAAAAGTGTCCCTTTACTAGTTTCCCCAATGGTATGAGCTCTAAAACAAAAGGGTTTTCATGGCCTTCTCACTGGTTGCTTGATAGAGAAGTATATCAGCTGAGACAGATAATCTCTGGTTCTTCCTTAGAACACTCTAGTTCTTCCTCAGAAGACCCTGGTTCAGTAGATGGGGCTGAGCCAAGGGATCTGTGTAACCTGTACCTACACAATTGACCAATAAAACTTGAGAAACAACTGTCTAGAAAGTAAAGAATGACCACTGAGCCCCTGCAGGCCCCTTCATGCTGACATATTTGTCTGGCTACAGGAATGTGAAGGTTGGCATGGTACATTCACCTGCAAATGACCGGAGGAAGAGGTAGAAAGAGGAACCCAAGGCTGGTCTCATCCTCTGGATCAGAAATATTGACTGGAAAGCACTGGAAACTGGGAGATAGAAATATAAAATCTTGGCTGAGTTTCCCACTCCACCCTTATCCATTGCCAAGGTTGTGCAAGCAGGGCTGGCAGCTCCAGCTTCTCAGCCTCTGCTCTCATTCTTCAGTGTCTTCAGGGGTCACTGCCCACCAGACTCAGCAGGGCATTCTTGTAGTCACCGCTGGTGTCATCCTGAGGGCAGAAGTCACAGTAGAGTTAGAAGGGAGGTGTTTGTGACATTGACCTGGCTGGTCAAGAGCACCTACTATTATTATTACTAGAAGTCATTTTCTTTGGGTGGGGCCCAGCTCTTTAGGTGTTCCTACACCACAGGTTCCTTACTTTTCTTCTTTCCTTGTTCTTCATTTCAGACTACTGCTTTGTATCTCTTTTTTTTTTTAAATTTTCTTACTAATTACATGGGAGGTGGTTGTAAAAAATGGATCACAGAGACAGTGTGCTCTTAAATAAGAAAGGTGTGTGGGTGACTTCATTACTCCATCTTTTGCCCTGGGGTTCTTTCCCATGTTTCACTCAGGCACTCAACCATTCACTTACTCAACACAACCTGTTATTCTTTCAACACCTGCTATTGTAGTTCAGGGAGGCAAGTGCTATGGTGTGAATCTGAAATGTCCACCAAAAGTTCATGTGTTGAAGGCTTATTCTCCAATGCAGTCATGTTCTGAGGTCCAGCTTTTGGGAAATGATTGGATGATGAGGTCTCTGATCTCATCAGTGAATTAATCCATTGATAGATCATTAATTTGATGGCATTATTAGGAGGTAGTGGAAAGTGTAGTAGGTAGGGGTTATTTGGAGGAAGTAGGTCACTGGGGGTGCACTGAAGGGTACTTCTTGTCCCTCACCCCTTTATCCTTCTCTCTTTGCTTCCCAGCTCCTTGAGGTAAGCAGCTTTGCTCCACTACATCCCCTCTGCTGTGACACTCTGCCTCACCACAGGTCTGCAGCAATGGAGTCAGTGAACCATGGACTGCAACTTTTAAAATCATGAGCTGAAATAAATCTTCCCTCCTGTAAGTTGTTATTTTCAGGTATTTGGTCACAGTAATTTAAAGCTAAGTTCACCAAGATTGAAAGCAGGGCATCCAGAGCTGTAGCTGGAGGCAGGGCCATGGGGCAGAGAGAGCTCAGGCTTTGGGCCACTGACACGTAATGTGGCCCTGTCATCCTACACTGACCATACCTTAACCTCTGTGAGACATTCTGTCCTCTACAAAATGCCATCAGTGTTGGCAGACATCTTGCTGAGATGTAGTGAGGAGTGAATGGTAGGAAGAAGATGAGCCTGCCTACTCAGCAACCAGCTGATATAAGGATTGAACAATGTTTCTTCCCCTGTAAGATGGACCCAACAGATCCAATAACTCCATTTCTTAGTCATTAGCAGGTCTTAATAGGACTGCCTAGTCATGGCATGTAGAGCCAGGGGAACAGGCAAGGGGAAACCACCCAGTTCTCTTTTTCTGTGGTTAAGGACACTGGGCCCAAAGAGGGTAGTGGTAGGTGAGGGGAAGGACTGGAGCTAGTTCTGCTTTGCTCTGAAGAAGTTTAAATCTCAGGAAATATCTATTCCTTGATAGTTTAGGAAAATTTACCAAGAATCTTGTTGTTTTTAACTACATTTTCTAAAGAAAAATGTTTGGTTCTCTCATTCACAACTCCAACTGAATTTTTCTTAAGTGACAACATTAGGAAACAAAAATCAAAATCTATTGCTGGATAAATAGCTGCACTTTTTTTTTTTTAAATTTTTTGTCTGAAATCATTAGTCTGCTAAGTTTACATTTCTACCACAGGGTCTACATCTTAGGTTGAAGTGATCAGTTCACCTAATAGAGTTTTTGTTCTTTGGAAATGTTCTGTGGCTCTAACTGAAATGCTGAGAAGGAATCTTTCCAATGGCATAAATAACCATGTGTGGTTGAGAGGATTCATGAAAATCTGCTTTGACATAGTAGCAGACTAGGCTGGTTTGTGCTTAGCCCTCCTGTCTCCTGCCTCCTGACAAAGTTGCCTGGGAAGTCTAAAACAAAACAAAGAATAATTCCAGCCCTTCCCTACCCCCTGCCTATTTGCTGCCCCATTCTGAAACATCTTAAAGCAGAAGTGTTTTTGTTTTTAAACATACAGTCATCTTTCAGCAGGAAATAGATTCCAGGATCTTCCTTCCTCGCACCATGGGTATAAAAATCTGCAGATGCTTGATTAAGTACCTTATACAAAATGGTGTAGTATTTGCATATAAACTGCATACATTCTTCTGAGTACTTATATAATCGTATCTAGATTACTTACAGTACCTAAAACAATGTAAGTGCATTATCAATAGTTGTTTTATTGTATGATTTAGGGAATAATAACATGAAAAAAAGGCCTGTGCATGTTCAACACAGATGAAATTTTTTTCTGAATACTTTTGGTCGAATCCACAGATGCAGAACATAAGGTATGGAATCCAAAGAGACCACAGGCAAATTGTATTGCAAACCATGTATTTCTTAGAAAATAGAGTAGCAACCAAACCTTTATAGAAGAACTAGTGACTTCATTTAGTAGCTAATGAAGACTTGCACATGAGTATCATGATTTGACTTACGTTAATGAAATTGTCAAGGTCTCAATTTGCATTGATTGCCATATGAGCTATTTTTTTCTCATAGTTGTAGTCATGTAACAATCACTCTACATTTGAAGACTTAGAATTTTCACTAACCAAAATCTGGTTAAGCAATTCACTGGAGCCCATCCAATATATTTCCCCAAAAGTTTTCTGCCAGGACTATTTAAATCTAGACTGAGCAGAGTCCCAATTTACTAAAGGATTTGCTCTTATTGATTTCTCAAACAGGAATTCTTCTGCTACAAGGATTGCATGTATTTTCAAAGGCATAATCATAACTCATATGCAAAGTCAACTTCTTGAGCCAGACACAGAGGGAGTTCCTTGCTTTGACCTCCGTTTTTTCCCTCTGAGGTTCCCCTTGGGCTCTAGCCACACTGCCCTCTTTCTTGTTGCCTGCATACATCACAAAGTAACCAATTCAAGCATGTGATACCCACAGGAAAGGGGTGGTCATTTTGCACATAGGTCATAACATCTAGGTCTCTCAGTAATGTTTATGTCACAAACTGGAGTGAAAATTGGGAACTCATGACTTACCATGATCATGCTGCTGAGGGTCTTGCCATACATCTTCTTGAATTCACCCTTGATAAGATTTAAATCAATTTCACTCCTGGAAACAATGTTCCTTATCAGGGTCCCATCACGTGTCCCTGGTCCCTGGATGAGACAGTAGCAATCAACCATCACTTCTCACCTTTCCTGTCCACCTCAATAGTCAAGGACGAATCTCAATATCTTTTCACTCACTCTTCAGGCCTCTTTCCTTTCTAGAACCCAGGTGCCCCAAATTGCATTGTGCGTTTGGTTTGCCACATTAGATTCTAGACGCAAAAATTCACAACTCCAGAAACAATACTTCTTTCTAGAGAAGCAGCACATCAAAATTGACTTAAATGGCCATTTCATACATAGGATTTTCCCACTCTTTCATCCCAGACCAGTCTCACATCAGATGAAGCTACCTGGGAATCCCATGCCTTTTCTCATTTCTGGAGTTTGGGGTTTCTGGCCTGCCTCTTATTTTAGGTGGTGTCAGCAACCATGTATCAGAGAAGAAGGGCACTGACTCTATCCTTGGAGAATCAAGTTAACGATCTTCCAGTTAGTTTCTAACTAACATCAGAAACTGTGATGAGTGAGTTGGGCATCTGTATCTGTGACTCAGGTAGCCTTTTGTACAACAGGCAAACCAAGGTGTCACAGGCAAATGCACTATGTGTGGCAATTTTCCTCTGAACTTGACCATGGCAAGGGTGCCTTCATTCCTGGAAATTCTTGCCTGTGACCTCTAGTACAAATCTGCTGTCATGGAGGCCATGTGGTACAATGAAAAGAACAAATGGACAGGCTTAAGTTCAATTCACAGCAGCTCTACCACTTAGCAGCTGGGTAATCTTGAGTGGGAGCCTCAGTTATACAATCTTTAGGATGGCAATGACAATATGGATCTCCTAGAATGCTAACAGTTCAGTACAATGGACACCCTTGCATGCACCTGTTCAAATTCCCCTGCAGTTGTGATTTCTCTTTTCTAGACTCAGTTTTCCCTGAGAACTTAAACCTTTCTGATGTTCAAGAGATGAGAATAAAAGAAACCTCAGTGTTGAAGACGGTGGTTATCCACTGTCTCTGAGCTTCCTGGTTATCCAGTTGGTGACATATATGGCAGACTGTAAGGGAGGCAATAGATAGAAAAGTTACCTTCATGGCATAGTGGAGTCTCTCTGCAAAGTAGCTATGAAGGTTGTGGGTGCATTTCACTGGAAAACAGAAAAACTCTGTTAGTATTCTCAAGGTTGTAGGCGGTGTTGCACATACCTTCATTTAATTATGCTTTGTCTCAAGTGTTAGAGGTTAGCATTGCCAAGTCTTGGCATATTTGTTTGTGCCTTGCCTAATTAATAATCTCTGGCAGGGAACAATGCAGATGTGCAGGACCCCACTGTGCTGGGCACTTCATGATCATTTCTCTTCAAAGTCTCACTCACTGTCATGTCTCAGATGAGTCCAAGCAACAAGTCCAAAGCAACTGCACCATTGAGGCAGGGTTTAAACTCCTGCCTATATCCCTCAAAGCTTTGTACCAGGAGGTGAGGCAGAAAAGGGAGACTGGGACACTAGGCATAGATCCAAAGTCCAGATCAGGCAGGTAAAATGGTGAGATATGAAATCCACTGGGCATCCACAGGGTTAGATAAGCCAGAGAACAGCTTAGACCCAGCACTGTCCCTAGGCTCTCACCCAGACACCACCAAGAATTCCACAGTTCCACAGAGGCATCACAGCATGACAGCCAGGACCTCAGAGAGCCCTACCAGCAGGAATCCTGCATTTTTAATTACTATGTGATTAGTGCAGCTCAGCCCAGGGGAACCAATTCACCAGGAACACCTGATTGAGAGAGTGGACACCTTATTGAGAGAGAGGACCCTATTCTTGCTCTTTCATGAAGCATCTGTCATGGATGTCCCTGGAGAGAGTTGGCATCTGCATGAGGAGGTAACATTTCAAGCCAAGGCTGCATAAGAAGTGTGGGATTTGAGGGACATAGGTATGTGTTTAAACTCGTCTCAATGGTGTGGTGTGACTTCTTTGCTTGACAACCCTGATTCATATGTGACGTGAGAGAGTGAGATTTGAGGAGAAATGAACAGGAAGTGCCCAGCACAGTGGGGCCCCACACACCTCTACTCTTCCCTACCAGAGGATATTAACTAGGAGGTTTTGTTATTTAGGACCTAAGGGCTGACAGTGTTGCTGACATGGGGTAGTGGGTGTGCCTAGATGCTCCAACATAGACTGGATTTTATAACCAGGCTCTAAGCTGTCTGGGGAATCTCAGAAAACAGCATTTACAAGAGAGACAGTGTTGAGGTAAGAGTGCCTTCATTGCTGGGCTCCACACAGTGGCAGCCTGGTGTGGTGATGAGTGCCTCAGCCCAGTAGCCCTGACCTCAGCTCCACTGTGTGAGGTGTAGAGATGTCCTGTTGCCTGGGCTACAGGTCTCTACTCTGCAAAGACTTTCTACTGTGATTTCAGCTCTGAATCTTAAGATGTGCTCTAGACTGGGTCCTGCTGATTTCCTGCTATGAGGAAGGTTCTTGACACTACTGGTATTGGACTACTAAACCTTTGCTGGCACTCAAATCTCACATCATCATTTCTGCAATTGCATTTCTGGCTCTGGTTCAGAAGAGTGACTTTGTTCAAGGTCTTGCAACAAGAAAGAGAATGCTCCCTGGGCATGTGCATGCATGCACGTACACACACACACACACAAAACTAAAACAAAACAGAAAAACAATCTCTTAAACACACTGTCACACACCTGCATACATGCATGCATATACTCACATTCACACTGTCACACACCTGCACACTCATGCATGTACTCACTTTCTTGCATATACATGCACATAACCACACATAAACACACTATCTTTCAAACACATCTCCACATGCATGCACACATTCATGCACACATTCTCACTCATAACTCATGCACATCCTCACATATTTACATTTACACCCAATCACACTCATGTTCTTTCTTTAACACATGTCCACCTGCTTACACATATATACACACCCTCATATGGGTGCCATGTAGACAGCACTGAGATTCCTTGGCAGGACACACTGAGACTCTCTGGGTGGAACAATCCTAGGATACATGCTGAGGGAATGGGGTTTGTGTAGACAACCCATGAAGATGAACATGGGGTCCAGTTGCTTGCTGTTGCCTGGGACCTTTGCCCTTTGCCCTCTGTGTTGCCCACAGCCTATGGACATATGTGCATCTGAGCACTGTGCCGCTGTTCTTACCCACAGTGAGCATGGCCTCCTCCAGTGAGCCATGGGTCTCGCTCTTGATGCTGTCCTCAATGCTCTTGTTGGCAATTTTCTCATACTCCTCGAAGACTGTGGAGAGAGGGCTCCACTTAGGGGACTCGCAGATTATAGACTACACTCAGAGAGCCCACCCTCACCACCCTCTTGGTTGAAAGGGAGTCCAAGGCTCTGTGGCTTTCTCCCCAACCCCACAATTGACAAGGCTGTACACTGGACATTCACCACAGAAGGAGAGCCCTAAATCCAGGGCAGCTCCTGTGTCCTGGCATTGCCTTCCTCTGCTCCATACCTCTCATCAGGTGAGTGGCACTGCGTGTGCACAAGATGGTGATGAATTTCATCTCATCGGTCCCATGAATCTTCTCTCCTGCTGCATAGAGATCCGAGCATTAGGACACCCAGAACAAGCCCACAAAGAAGAAAATGGAGTTAGAGGACAGAACCCCAGAGCCCCAGAGCTGGGGCTGATGGGCAGGTCCTGTTCATTTAACAAGGCCAGTATCTCTGCATGGCTGTTTTTATGATAAGGAGTTCACTATCCTATCCTCCTTTTATCCCAGTAGCTCTGGCTTAAATTATTTCTTCCACACTGGGACTGAAGGTACTTTAGGAAAAGCAAACCCCTCCCCTACCTCTGGGCAGCACTGAGCAGGTTGGCACAGGGAAATCTGTACATGCATTTCCGGCACTGGCCTGGTGCCCCTAGGTTTATGGGCTTGTCCTGGTAGGACAGAGCTTCAACCCATACCCTATAATCCAAGTTACTGTTCTTCCTTCACATCTACCCAGCACCTCCACTTCCCTTCTCAGACACCAGAGGGCAGAAGTGAGCAGGGCAGGTCCCCCCTATGTCAAAGAACGCCCCATGGGAAAAGGAGCCAGGTGTAGTACCCAAGTCAACCCTTGAAGTCCAGATAATAGAGGCCAGACAGCCTCACCTGTGCATCCTGAAGGGCCAGTTCTGGGTCCACAAAGCCACTCACATCGTCCCTGCTCCCCTAGGAACACAGACAACAGTTCTGTAAGACAGGGTGGCAACCAGAACAGTTGGAGCTGAAGGGACAATGGGGCTTAGAGGACAGGCAGGACTCTGCAGCTTCTTGGCCATGGACATTTAGAAAGCCAATTATCCTCTCCAAACCCTGGATTTCTCATTTGTATAACAGAAGAAACACTGTTATACATTGTTTAGGGTTGGGGATTCAGAGAGCTAGATAAAAAGCCTGGCATGGGACCTACATGAAGGACCTGATCGTGACAGGCTGCTCATCTCTCAATTTCAAGGTGCCTTCACCTGAATGAGTCTGGAGAGGCACAGAGGCTCCGTAGTCAGGCCCTTCCAACCATGCCGAGATGTACCTAATACACCCAAGCCCAGATCCCAGTGGCTCTACTTTATAGCTGCTCCCTGGGGTGAGCTGTTGGGATCCCTAAGCCATGGGGACCTAGGAACCCGGTGATACCTGCAGGAGGCACACCAGGATCCGCTCCAGGTAGCCGCTCGTGTCTGCTTGGATATCTTCCTCCAGGCTGGACCCATAGTCTGCATGGAAATATGACCAGGAGGCATGAAAGAGACCGAGGGCCTCCTCAGGGCCTGATTTCCTCCTTTCAGCCCTGTCTCCCACATCTCTCCCCATTAAAGTCTTCTAGGAAGGATGAGCTCTTGGCATAGGACCAGAATACAATGCTTAGGTGGCCAACTGGCAATCACCTGACATCGTTTAGAGCCACAAGTGACATAAATGCCCAACCAAGCTCAAAGCACAGTGATGGACAAGGTGAAATAGCCAGACCAGGACCTGCTGATACAGCTCCATTTCATCACTAGGTTTGGCAAGGCCAAATCTTTCAGGCAAACTTCCCCACTGAGTCCACAAGATGGAGGCCTGACTGGTCTCTGCTTTCCTTGCACTGGTCACTACACAGGATAAGTGACCAGTGGCCCCATGACAATGAGACCCTAGCAGATGATCTTCCACTATTCCCGGGGGCAGCCTGTGCACAGCCAGGAAAGAGCCACCGTGTCTATTGCTGAAGCAGACTGTGGTGACAATGCTAGAGGGGCAGTGTGGTGAGGCCCACGCTCCTCCCCACAGAAGCCCTTGAGATCAGATCTGAATCATGTCCAGTCTCACTGTCAGGTTCACAACTTGGCACATGTAGATGCTTAGCTACATCTACAAGTCCTTTCCATTGTGTCCTAGTACACTGTCAACTCTCATTACCTGCCCAGCAGCCAAAACCTGTGACATTTCCATGTGAGGCCCCCCAACCCATCTTTGCAGCTGCCTTACCCTCCTCATATGCCTTCATTATCTCCCACAGCTGGTGTTTGGTCCGAGAGGCCAGGATCTCAATGATGACTTCCTCTTTGGTTCCTAAGCCCTGGGGACAGAAACCTTTGTGCGCTGGAGTGCTCTACCGATGACCTCCAACCGTCCACATCAGTTTTTCTCCAGTTGCCTGAACTTCAGAAAGCACCGCTACTGCTCTGCCCACTTCAGTGGGGCCTCTGTTGGAGGTTGTTACTAGGGGAAACTTCACATTTGTGTTCAGTGATGGATACAGTGAGCAAGCTCTGTTCCAATTCTCCCTCCTTAGCTGGGTGGTCTCATATAGGTGGCTCCACCTGCTGAGCCTAAGCATCTTTATCTGTAAACAGGGATAATAAACTGCCCTCAACCTGAAGGAGGGATTAGAGATCAAAATGTAAAATGCCTGACACCACCCAGGCAGTGAGCAGCTTGTCAGTGGAAATGATCATTGTCACTGGGGTCCTTGTTCCTCCTAATATGCCAAACCAGAAGGTGTGCCAAGAAGTTTAAAGTGAGCCCCAGGAACTGTGTGTGGGACTGTAAAACTGGCTTACTAATACTACTGCACACCAGTTCTGACCCCATTTTGAGAAGTACTGAGTTGGACCCCATAATGGTCAGTCAATTGCTGTATTTGGTGGTCATCTGAGCAGCAAACTTGCTGGGCTCATCCAACACCCAGGTGGTCACTCCAAATGGTGGCTCAGAGAAATTACCTTCATGGCATCGTGCAGCTCCTTGGCCTCATATCTGTATGGTGGATACATGAGGGCCACGATGAGTCTCTCAAACTTGCCACTCAGCTCTGACTTCAAGGTTTCAGTGAGATCCTAAGGCAGAAAGAAGGAAAGAAGATTATACTATCCTCTAGGCCCATGGGAGTGCAGGCAACAGGTGGCAGCTGGCCCAGGGGCTAGGGCTGGATTCTCTTGTGGGCTCTGCCATGTGCTGCCTGGGGTCTCTTGGGTCAGTTCCTTGGCCTGTCTAAGCATCAGCATCTTGACCTGTTGAAAACAAATAATAGAATCCTGATTCATACCATTGCTTAAGGGGTGATGGAGAGACAGGTGACTCAACTCAGCACTCAGTTTAGTGATGATCATATCCTAAGCAAAACGGCCATTGCTCACCAGCCTGCAAGCTCTGAGGGTGGCAGTGTGCTGCTTTCTCACCATTAAATGACTGTTACTTGGCTCATAGGCATGGGAGAAAGAAGGAAGGAAGGAAGGAAGGAAGGAAGGAAGGAAGGAAGGAAGGAAGGAAGGAAGGGAGGGAGGGAGGGAGGGAGGGAGGGAGGGAGGGAGGGAGGAAGGAAGAAAAAAAGGGTTCTTATACGTGTGTCTTTCAAAGGGTACACATCTCTACAAGGAACCACCAGGCCACACCTAGCTAACTGGCATAAGAATAACAGAAAGACCAAGGGCTTTGTTAGACCTGAATTTAAATTACAACCTTGTTGGTTACAGGTAGTAGAACATTGAGTATTACCCAACCTCTCTGAATGTTAGTTTCTCCAAAGGTTGAATGCAAAGAATAATGCACAGCTCTGAAGATTAAGGGAGAAGAATTATAAACTGCATGCTAATTTCTCCAAGGGAATATTTGGACTTTATCACTGATCTTCTGGATTAAATTTCCAAAGATAACAATTGAGCCAATGAAGATTTGTAGGCCACTGTAGCTATGCATGCATTTATTCCTGTTAGAGTACACCCCTAATTATCTGGTTCCGTTCTAGTGGCAGCAGAGAGGTGAAATGCTCCTGCAGTACCCAGGTGGCCAAAGGCAGGGGGGCCAGTGCACGTAGTTCAAATGTTGGGAGAAGGTGCCTGTGCCATGAAACAGAAGGGAGGTGGGCCTACATTGTGGGGCCATGAGAGAGTGATCACCTCGGGGAGCTGGATGAGTGAAACCTGGAGTCAGGAAACAACCCCAAGCAGCTTGGACAACTGTGAGAACTGCACTGGAGAGAAGATGGGAGAAGTGGGGTCAGACTGTCGAAGACCAACACAAGATTGGGGCTGAGCAGCTATAAATAGGTTTTCAAGATAAAATAGATGGCCATTCAAACTTGAACTTCAGATGGATAACGAATAATTGTTTAGTGTAAGACTGTCCTATATGTCCATATTTCCAGTAAGCTGACTGTAGAGATGGGACTCATTCAGCATGGAGCCACCTCTAAGGCTGCAGTCCCCAGCCCTCCCTTTACCTTGCTAAACTGACCCTTGAAGGACTTGGAGATCTGCTGCCGCTGGGCATTGCTTCTCTTGGTAAGCATGTCGGTGATAGCCTGTTCGTTGGTCCCTGTAGATACATAGCATGAAAGCCACTACTACCTCCTGGAGACCAAGAGAGTGCTGGGGTTGGGGGAAAACAACTGCTTGGTGGCTGAGCAGTGGGGCCATACCAAATGCTCTGATGATTTTCATCGAGTGAGTAAGAGGTAGAGAATCCACCTCTTCACTATCCACCTTCCACCTACATTATGTTGGAGTAGATCTCAGGCCCAGCCTTGCAGGGATAGAATCTGAGGACCAGGTGGCTCTGGATATCATCCCTGGGTCTTAGGAGCTTGGTTAAGTGAGATATCCATCCCTTCCCCACCCCTCATGTTGGTCATAGTGGGAGAAGGTCACAAGTGAATATCCACAACCCCCTGGATCTTAGACCCATAGAGCAGCTCATGGACCTATGCCACTGGAAAAGCAGGCTTACCTCTCAGAGTCTGTTTTCTCATTTGGTAAGTGGGGTTACAGCAAAGAACTTGGCAGGAAGCTATTTGAGAAAGCTTCAGGGCCTTGATGAGAATGCTAGTTCTTAATGCCCCAGTTCACCAGGCAGAGCCAAGTAAGGAGTAAATCCTTTCTGGGAAGAGACCAGGGCTTATCTTCTGACTGGGCCTCCAAATGGGCCTTTCCAACTCACAGCTGTGATGAGGGCGGAATTGGGCCAATGCTGGAAACAGAAGGAAGCCGACTCCATGGCCAGCCAACACAGTATGCTTCTACGGTACCCAGATGGCCAAAGACAAAGGGGAGTGCATATAGATCCAATGGGAAACAAACTGCAGAACCCACGTGATTAATGCCCCCTTGGTTCAGCTCCACTGAACTCCTGTCCACTGCCCATGCCAGGCCCAGTACTTTCATCATCTCATTCAAAATGCGAAGCGATACAGATTTCTTTGGGCCATTTTACAAGTGAGAAAACCCAGACTGCACAAGAGCACACAGCAAATAGCCTCCCCTTTCCCTATTACTCAGGGAGGAACATCTGTTGTCTTCTTCTCCAGTCTTGGTAGGGAGGTCAGTACTTGACCACTAACGGGGAAGCTAGCATCAGTGTAATTCTCTGCATGACAGTAACTCTCAGGGCTGTGACTGCAGAGGCAAAGCCCCAGAGAGGCCCAGTCCTCCAGTAGCAGGCCATGGATGTCCACTCACCAATTCCCCTTCATGGCTTTGTAGAGGATCTCTGCATCTGGGTCTGGACTGAAGTGGGGGCTGCCCTTCACTGTGACACCCTCCTGTTCAACCTGCAAAGAACCAAGACTGCTTGGAAGCAGGCAGGGCTAGGAAGGACAGTGCAGACTCCTGGCCCTTGTGGTAGACTGCACTATATGGTGAGCACTTTTCTTGGACACTGGGAACAGCTTGGACCTTGAAGGTCAGAAGCTGAGCCCTCCAACTCCTCGTCCAACAGACTGGAACCAACAGGACCAGAGCTTTCAGGGAGAAGTCATGAAAACTCTGCCAACCTCATCTTACCATTTGAGGGCAGGCAACAAGGCCTGCCATCCCCAACTCCTTCCACCCCATCATCAGAGGTAAAGTGCTTGCCAGGCTTGTGTGCAGCCCTGGGTCAGAGGTAAAGTGCTTGCCAGGCTTGTGTGCAGCCCTGTGTTTCATTCCCAGTACCCCCCCCCCACACACACACAAAGTCTTTGATAATCCCCAGTACTGCAAACAAAACAAAAAAAGAGAAAAAGCATTCCTAAGACTGAATAGCTGCCTGAAAGTGCAGACATGGCTGGATGACTGGAGAGCTGGGCATGCTTTTGTGTCTCCAGTGGCTTGAGCTCAGCCTACCCTCTCCTAATGAGTGGGTACTTCACAGAAATTTAGAGGACCAGGCACCTTGCTGAGCATCCTGGCAGCTCAGAGCATTTGCACATCCAAAGGTTCATGTGGGTCTCAGGATGCGGTTTTAGAAGGAACTGCAGGATGAGTGAGGATTGTGAAAGTAGACCAGATAACCTAAGACCTGGCCCTTGACTTGAAAACCTCTAATCCAGGGCTTGACTAAGGGCTCTCTAGATTTGTGCCTGGCATAATTTCTCAGATACTTAAGAGACGGAGGATCCCTCTTGAGTAGGTGTTTTCTGGGCGAAATGGTGAATAGTGAGGGATATTGGAGATAGGCATTGAATCTGAAGGACCCTTAGAGATTCTTCAAATGGAAAGGAGTTCAGTCACGTTGTTTCATGTTCCACTTACCTGTCCACCTATCTCTTTCATCGTCCCCCATCTGCCCACTCATCTATTCCTCCGTTCTCTACTCAGCCGTCCTAACACCACATCTGTCTACCTTTCCTTCTTTCCATACGCTCTCCTTCCTTTCTTCCATCTATTCATCCACTTCCTCCATTCCACTTTCTTCCCTTCTCTTTCCTCCCTCCCTCCCTTCCTCCATTGATCCATTCATCTACCCTTTATGTAAATCCTGTTAGATCCTGAAACACTGTAGATTTCTACCTACTGTATATCTGTAAGGCGATCTCTTTTGAGTAGATTTTTTTTTTTTTTGCTTGAATTTCAAATGTCTATGACAATCTGTCTCATTTCTTAGCACCATATTTTACGACAGAACCTGTTGGCAATAAATTTGGTGTAAATTCCATCCAGATGACCACTGTGGTTCCAGATGTGGCCCAACTATGTGCACACATACCTTGTGTCCCTTGCTTTAGAGCCCATACTGCTGTTAGGAGTTGTGACCAGAGCCTTCCTGTGTCAGGTGCTTTGGATTTCATCAACTTCCCCAACAGTCACATTCAGCAGGTGTTAATGTCCCAATTTATAGGAGAGGCAGCCGGACTCAGTCCCCACAGCTAATGAGCAGAGGTATTGGGACTTTACTCGTGGCCTGACTCAGAGCTCTGTTTACTTTCTCCCACTCAATTCATGATTCAATCTTTCCCAGACACTGGGTTTTCTTGGGACACTTCACTGAAGAAGGCCTCACCCACAGGAATGCAGATCGTCTGGGACCCTGAGGGACCACAGAGCATTCTGTGTCTAGTTTCTGCCCCTGCCCCCAAGTTGGCATCCAAGGGTCTATGACTCAGCAGGCTGTGTGACCCAACTGGAAGATAGGGTTGGGAGCATTATTGTTATTAACTCCCCAGCTCTGGTTTGCTGCATTGAGAGCAGAGCCTCACTTCCCAGTTTTAGAAAAACAGGGGCAATGTTTCGGGTCTCAGAGGCTGGACATGATCTAGTGTGGACTCTGTAGGTTCTATCCTAGGCCCTCTATAGATTTGCCTCAGGATCCTGCTGGGGGCCAGCCCAGGAGGGATGAGTCCACACAGGCACCTTTCCACAAGCTGACTACATAGCCTATGGGCTACAACAGTATTACACTCTATGAAGGGCACCAAAGGGCTGCCACATTTTGCCTTACCCTATCTCGAGGCTGTCCCACTGAAGCTGGCAGACAGAAATGTCTTTATAAGAAAGGCACAGAGCAATCTTGACCCTTAAGTCAGAAACCATACCAAAAACCAAGGACATACTACAAAAATGGGGGCCTGGAGAAGCCCACAGGGCAGATTCCAAAGATCCTCACAAGGCAGGCAATGGATTCCAGGTGCATTTCCAACCCATCCAGGGCCCTAAAGTCACTCAGACCTACGCACTCTCCAAAGTTGAGCTCTCCTCTGTTTCCCTACCTGTTGCATACTATTCCCTCCCTAAGAACACTCTGCTGCATTCTCCCCAGGGCAGGCTCAAGTGCACACCCTGCACACATTCCTCAGAGGAAGCTCAACATGGAACCCCCACCCCAGCAGCGGTTCTTTCTCTGAACTCTTCCCAGCCCTACTTCCCTGTTGCATTTCAAGGTGTCTTTATCAGTCCATCTTCCCCACTCTGGTCCTATCCTTGTGGTGGCTCCTCTAGATCTGGCCAGTCTCTTCTCAGCTTTCCTCCCCAGGGCTTGACATCGCAGGTAGCCAAGTATAGTCTGAGCTGACCTCAGCATCAGAGGTTCTGCCTTTGATGTCTCAGGCGCCCCAAGTGGCCAACACCCAACACCAGGCGGGAACCCACTTGCCCTGCTGGACCCCACTTACCCAAGCTTTCCACCAGGCCACCTTGTTCACCTTTCCCAGGAAAGAAGAGACACTGCTGGGCCTGAACTCAGACTGGCCCACGTCTGACTCTCACTATACAACTGCAAATCAGGCGCCTCTGGATGATGGGTGTGGTGGTGCAGGCAGGCCCCACCCAGCACCACCCCTGCCCTCCTCCCCTCCCCTCTGTGCTCTGCTTGGCTCTGGCCCCTTCCTGTTGCTCCCAGGCCCCACCTAGGCACTGCCCAGGCTTGCACTGGAGAATCTTGTGGACTGGAAATTGTGAGCCAGCCTTTGAAAGGCCACTTGGTAACACAGTTGTAGCTTTCTCCAGGTTTTAACCAAATCTAGATCACATAAAACAACAACAACTAACAAAAGGAAAAACAACAACAACAAAAATAACCCATGAAATCTTTTCCACTATTGAACAATTTCAACTTATCCAGGTCAGCAAAGGACAAAAGGACACAGCAGCCTGCATTCATTGGGATGTTGCTTTGTCTAGCAACCTCTTTAAATGCACTCTGATTACTGTCCACCTTGAATCCCTGTCTTAGTCCTAAGAAGTAAGTACAACTTCTGGATGCTAGAGTAGGAAGCAGAACCTCTAGATAAGTTGTCCAAATGATACATCTCTCAGAAACAGAGTCATTATCACCTGGTCTCTTGGACTGGTGGGGTCCTATTCTCTGCTGGAACCCCCCAAACACTGGCTGCCAAGAGAAGGAGGAATCTCTGTGATAGGAGGTTTGTTTTTGCTCTCTGGGTTTACCTACCCCAGGACTTGTATCTAGAATGTTCCCCCAAGTACCTCTCTGTCCACACTAACCTTTAACTTAGCTAGATCCTACCCACCCTTTAGCATAAACACCTGCCTTGGGGATTTAATCCTGCAACCAAGAAAGCTCTCACAGGGCTCCCAGAATCCCCACAGCTCCAAGCCCTGAGTGAAACCCAGCCCAATATTGAGTTTTTTAAATTCAGTGAATCCTCCCATGTAACAGCTAAGAATTGGCCTTAATGCAGAATGCCCCAGGTTTGTGACCCCAGGTTCAGTGCTCTTTGCTCCACGCACATGGATTCCTCATGCTGTTCCTTCTGATGGTGTGGGCTGGGTGGGTGGAGACAGAGCTGGGTCAGCAAGCAGAGGGAACGGAGGCAACCAAGCTCCCTCCAGAGCTGCCAGGAAAACTGAGGGAACCTTCCTATGGATAGCGCTGTGAGATGTTCATCTAAAGAGGAAGACCACAGCTGCCTCTGGCCTGTGATGGATAGAAGACTCATTCCAGGCCCGTGAGTGCCAGACTATGCTGCCTGCTTGGAACCCTGGGGGTTGGGACCCAGGCACCCTGGCTGGCCTTCTCAGGAGCTCAGCCACGCTGCCTGCATGCCCACAAGGGCAGTGAGTGTGGGTGTTTGGGGCCAGTTATTCTGGGATGGGTCTCTTCTGGGGGGGGTGTGATCGAGGTCTAGTTATGCTGGTGATTGAGGTGGATCCCCTTGAAGGAGCAATAGTGTGGAGAGTCCTTTGTTGAGCCCAGAAAGAAATGTCATCCCCTAAGACTTGGACCGGCTCCAGGTCAGGATGCAGGAAGAATGTCAGATGTCCCTGCCCTCTGAGGTCCACTGGTGTAGTGGGTAACTGATCCAGGCCTGGATAGAAAGTAAACTAAGGACTCTGTCTGCAGGAATAGGCCCCCAGGAGAGGGAGTTCCCTTCCATTCCTGCCCAGCAGGGTTGCAGGAAAACTAATTAGCACCATTTACTCCTTCCTTTTGGAATGTAAGGACTTTCCCTAGGATCTAAACCACCTCCTTTGAAGTGTAATGCCCCTGTAGAGAGCTCTGGGCCTTGCTGAAGGCTAGAGATTTACTGAGGCCTTGTAAGAGAAGCCAGTCTGCTTTTGTAAACACACTTCCTGCTTGAAAACCCTTACACACACTCATATATCAGCCCTATGGGCTGATTAAAATCTTATCCATTTGTTCCCTTATAATACCTGATTAGAAGAGTGGTCAATTTTACCCCATGATACTTTAGAAACCTAATTAGAATGCTGTCCACTTTACCTCACTGGTCATTTTAGAATGCTGAACCTGTGGTGGGAGTTATCATAGGCCATACATTCTCAGTGATGGGAGTTGTCATGGTAATGGGACTCTGTAAACAGGGCAGGAT
Source organism: Sciurus vulgaris (assembly GCF_902686455.1). NCBI lineage: Eukaryota > Metazoa > Chordata > Mammalia > Rodentia > Sciuridae > Sciurus > Sciurus vulgaris. The sequence continues at coordinate 79,126,615 of NC_136464.1, forward strand.
GACTTGTCTCTCTGTCCTGTCCTCCAGCACCATTTTTCTATAACCCTGCCCCCACCATCTTGAATCCCTGAACTCTTACCTAAGAGTTTGCCCTCATATGTCCATGTAATTACAGATTCTTTATCATATTTCAGAACAGCTGCAAGTTCCAGATAGAGTTGTTTCTAACTCTTAGTAGGGACTACCTATAACTATAGTCACAGGCAACCTAAAACATGGTCAGGTACTATTCCTGACTAATTCCTATTCAATATGGTAACTATGGTCAAAGAATGCCTATGGTCAAGGAATACCTCCAAAGCTATGCATTTAAACTCGTGGAAAAATTACTAGAATATAACAGACCATGTTTGAAAGGACAAATACTGTATTTACAGAAAGTACTTTGTTAAAATGAGCCAGTTTAGGATATTCAGAAGATTATGGGATGCCTCTTTATGAAATAGGAACTCTATTAAACTATCAACCATGTAGTGTCTACACTTACTTAGTGTAAAACATTTTCATAGGCACCGTTATCTCTTTACATCTTTATAGCAACTTCAATGACAAGTTAAACTTTCTAGAAGTGACTTTAAGGCAGAATTTATAGACCAAATTTTGGTGAATGATTTGTCTTGGAGCAACAGACTTGGAAAAGATGATGAGCAGCAAGCCTGGCAAAGAGAGAATCCCAGCTACAACAGCAGAACCAAAGAGCAATGCTGTCCAGCACAATGGTAGCTCTAAAACTAACGTGACTTATCCAAATTCTCTCATTTGGGCCCCAAATGGTCAGACCTTTATGTCCCTGTCCAAAATCACTGAGTGGGGTTGTCCCCGAAATTAGTTGTCCTTGGATAAGGGTAACTTTCCTGCCACGGAGGCAATTGCTGAGAACTGACAGCCCAATGCTACCTGCAGATGCCCCACCAGTAATAATGATAAGTCTTTCCTTGATGAAGTATCAGGGAATTACACCTCTGTTCATCACAATGTAATTTAAAAATGGAAGGACATGAGAATGAGAGAGGTGAGAAGTTAATACATTGAAGGTCTCATAAAAATTGGTGGTATGGAAAATCATATCATGGTTTATCAACTTTATTTACAGACCTCTTCCAGAGCTCCAAGTTGACTGTCTTGAACTCAACAAATCTAGACCTCTTTAATAGGAACTTTGTACTTTAAACTACCTTCCTTTAGTTCTATCCCAGCATTTCAGGATGTTCATCATGTTGACTTCTTTTTCTTGTAACACAATAACTACCTCTGCTCCTTTTTTGAAAAAATCCACCACCTGAACACTTCATTTTATCTTGCTCATTTCTCATCATCTCTGAAAACTTGACCAATCACTTATCCTTTTTCAATTTACCATCAACTTCTCCTTTGTGGCTTACTTTTCCAATACATTTAAAATATACCTAAGATGTTCTGCTTCTCTTTAGAACTTCCATGACAGCATTTCTCATTTTTAACTTACACCTCCCTCTGGCTACACAGCCACCTATTTCATGGCAATTTCTAGATTCCATACAATCCAGCTTCATGTCCATTTTCTATATTCAAATTGTTTCTTACAGTGCAATACTGACATGGAAATTCTCTAATGCACTATCCCCTTCCATTGGTGCACTGGATCCCACACTTCCTCCTGAAACATCAGTCACCCTCCCCACTTTGCCTGTTATGTCTGTGCATCTTTAGTTGTGCCCCCTATCTTCTTCTCATTCCCCTGAAAGGATATTTAATTCCCCACACTTCTGTTCAGGCCCTGTCTTTCCTGTGGTTATGTTTCTACTATGGTGAGTTAATTTTCATCTACATTTCAAGCTATGGTTGTATTTTTTTGTGTTTTCTGACATGAATTCCAACTTTACAGTAATAGAGTATAGCTAATTTTCAAGCAATGAATAGTCTTGCAATCTTCCTATTCATCAACTCAGCAATTCCCTTTCATGGTTCAATGTTTTATCATCCTTGTGACCCTTTCTCATATTTTATTATGCACCTGTCAAAGTCCTAATAATTCTTTAGATGCTGAATATCCCAATCACTTATTCTTATTTTTAACTTTTTGAGCATTTAAATGATTTTATAAGGTTTTAAACTCATTTATCTTATACTTGCCAGAGTATATGTATAAAAAAGGTATGAAAGATGTTCTATTCAGTTATTTAGATAAATTTAAATAATACTGATTCTTTAACCAAATGGAAATAGTAATAAACCAAATGGAGATAATAATAATACTGATTCTTTAACCAAACTGAAGTTAGATTTAGACATTCACAAACATTATTAGAGTCCCCAGTATGTGCCAGGTACCAAGCTTAACTGCAAAAGAAAAAATAAGACTTTTCCTGAAATTCAGGAATTCATGAGTAGGGGCTGAGATAGAAAAGTAATATATTAAACTGGAATTCCATGGTAAAAAGAGTACTGAAGAAATATGAAACTATCTTATATGCCAGATTGTATAGTCAGCAAATTTTCTATTTATTCAATGGCAAGTAATATATCACATTGCTTCTGATTTCTCATTGTATGATTTTGATTTTATACTTCATTTTATTCAAAAATATGTATCCAAAAATGTTTGAAGACATTGTAAGCACTCAAACACATGTATGCTTAATCATTGAAGATATAGGTTTGCATAAATATAATTAGATGGTATTCCAACATGCATTGCAGAATACAACCAAAAACAGGTAAAATTAATCATTGACTATAAGCACAAAGAAAGAATTGGTAAACTAGATGTGTCTTCTGTAGAGTACTTCATATTTCAAAGCAGTAATCAAAACTGGTTTACTTAATAAGTTAAATGACTAAAAGACAACTGACTAGTAAAATGTGAAAACTAATCAAACAAAATCTCCAAAATTTGGGGAACATAAAAGTCATCAAAAGAGCAATAATGTATAGAAATATAGAAATACATATGTATTGAACATAGTTAATACCAGATAAATATTTTTTATTTTCTTTCTTATTTCTGGCTCAGTTCCTTTCTGTTTAAAAGTTAGCATGCAGGCTTATTTTCTCCAATAATGAGATGAAACATATGTGTTAATTTCAAAGACTACTTAAATGACAGGCAGAGCCACACACAGGTAGAAGTAGTATCACCTGACAGAGTATCATAAAAGCATGGTGAAGGCCATTTCTACAGAAAGGTAATCAGAAGCATATTTGTGTTAGCCCCCTAGAATAGTAAAGACTGGAAGCTACAAAAGAGTTTCTTAGGCAGGCATGCCTGACAACTATCAAGATAAACTGCCAGAGTCACAAATGTGTAGTCAGTTAAAGGCCTACAGATCTTCCTAAGCTACACAGGTAGGTTTAATCTGTTTGTGAGTATGATTATCTAGCCCTAAGTAACAGAAATATAGAGATTGCTACCAAACACAGGTTATACCAATAAAATAATATTTTACAGAAATCAGGTGACTTTAAGAAGTTTAACTATATTTTCTTGGGAACATCAATGACATTAAGAATTAAATGTTGTGTTTACATTCCTGATACCTCTGACAATGTTAACGTTCCCAAATAAAGGCCTTGTTCTCTCCAGCCTTTGTTAGACCTTGTTATGGAACAACAACTCAGTTTTTTCACCTCCTGGTGAGAGATTATTGACTTCTGTCATCTTAATGATATTCATTGACATGTTTCAGATGCTGCAACATTTACTTTGTATTAATCTCATTTCAGTACTCATGTCTTTTTGTTTCTCTCTCATAGAAAACACCACAACCCAGATGACTTTAAAACCTCTCTTCCCCAATCAGACTTCTACTGTGGACCCCTCAATTGACCTGATTTTCTAAAAGGGAACCCAACCAGCTTGCCCACATGGCCCCCTTCCAGCTCAAAAGAGCCAGAGCAGTCTTTGCCTCTTTCCTTATAGCAGTAAGGATTTCCTAAAAACTAGAGGGGGAAATGAAGCCAGAATTGGGGACAGGCAGTTAATACAGAAACAGGGAATCAGGTTAAATTGAGAAAATGGATGCCATGAAAACCATCTGCATCTGGGAAGTTGGAGACTGCCCTTGGTGGAATGGAAAGTCAAGGATCTCTGGAGCCCCTTGATTACCAGATGTACCTGTCCTTGTCAAGAACTACAGGCAGGGAGCTGTTAATTAATACCCCCTGGACTCTTACCTGCCTGAATCACTTTGGCCCTCCCCCTGCCCATCTGCTGTTCACCTTTTTTGCGATGTCACTGGCAACTCCTGGACCTAGGCAGGAAGGAGAGATAAGGGGGGAGAGAACAGAACAAAGGACACCCTAATCTATAAGATTTGCAGGCATGCTTATTTCTTGGGACTGTAGAACATCAGCCATGGCCCCCTTCTCCCTCCCCGATGTCTGTTTTATTACCTTTAAATAAAACCTGCCTAATATGCGTGCCTTGGCAGGCTTCTCTGATGTCGTGATGGCAAAATCAAACCTGGTTGTGAAATGAAATTAGGAAAATGTTATGGTAAGAGTCCAATGCTTGGGGAAGAGGTCAGTTCCCCTCCCCTCTCTTAGAATTTCTGCAGTAGGGTCCCTACCATTTGTAGTGTCAATAACTGCACTAAGAGTGTGACTACTCCCTCCTGAAATGTAATAGATGTCTGTGAAAAGAACTGTTTCTTCTTATCTGTTCTGGGACCATGCTTTATGTTACAGACCCTGCACAAGGCCTTCAGCCACAAAGATTAGGAATTAAAAAAAAAAAAAAAAAATAGAGGAAAAAGTCCCAAAGATAGGATGGATCTAAGATGACGTCAAATAAACTATAAATATTGTGAGAAACCGTGGATCCGGGTTTAGAATTTTGGAGTGCTAATCTCCCCTGGGCCTGCTGGTATAAAATAAAGCTTAGTTTCTTCTACTTTCCAAGTGCCTTCTTGTCATTTCCACAACATCATACTTCAACACCTTAGGAAGCAGAACTCGTCACTGGTAAATGGTGGTATCATTACTGCTCCCCTTACTTGGAGTGGTGGTCCTGACCATCAACCTGTTTTATTTTCTCTTTCCCCCCAAGAAAACATTTTTCCTACTTTAATCTCTGGTGGCCTAATTACACATCGATATCCGGACCCCATAGCACCTTGGCGTGCTTCTCTAATGTTCAAATTTCAACATTTGAGGAACCAAAACTAGTTATTGGTGAAAGTGTATTAGTGGGGGGAAGTGAGGAGAATGGGGACTGAAATAAAATTCCATACATATATGATTTTTGTCATAATAAACCCAAGTACTCTGTAAAATTATAATGCTTTAATAAAATAAAGTGTGCCATGAGAATCTCTTTTTCTTTTTTTTGGTTGTGCTGGGGATTGAACCCAGGGCCTTTATTCATGCTAGGCAAGCACTCTACCAACTGAGCCATATCTCCAGTTACTCATGAGAATCTTTATAGGGAAGTAAATATAGCTACTTAAAATAGTTACATAGCATTCCATCAATTCCTCTTGAGAGACATTTGAGATTCTCCATCTCATTTTACTAAACAGAGCTTACAGAGAAATTCTTTGCATTTATTCATTTTTCTCTTAAATGAATCTTGCATTAAGATACAATTCTTGGAAGTGGAATTGTTGTTCCCAGGTTGTGAGATACAATTTTTATACAAATTGTCAGTTGAAGGCAATCCATTTTCCCTGGGTCCAATGGGTCTAGAATGACTTGGAAACTATATTATTGATGCCTTTAAAAATCATAGCACAATATATCAATTTTTACAAATATATCAAATTTCTACATATTTTTCTTGATTCAAAATCAAAATTCTGTACTTTCATTTATGTAAAGAATATATACTCTTGTTAATTGGGTATATGCTCTATCCAATAGAGGGAAGCTGATAAAGAATGACTTTACTTTTTTTTTTAGCAATCTGAGTATTGTAGTAGTCAGGGTTCTCTAGAAGAAGGGAACCAAGAGGATGTGTGTGTGTGTGTGTGTGTGTAAATGATTATGAAGAGAAGATTTATTAGATTGGCTGGGCAGTCCCACAGTGGTCATCTGCAGACTGGAGAGCTGGAGGAACCAGTGGCTGTGCAGTCCAAGTTGTTGAAGACTCAGAACAAGAGGGATCATTATTGACCTTAGTGCCAGAGGGAAAATCACTTTTTTATTTCCTCCAAAACGTTTAAAAAACACATTTTTTAATTGCTGTTGTAAGTTGTCATAAATATTGGTTATGCACAGCAAAGGATTCTTCTTAATCAGTGATTGAATTTGATATTGGGACCTGAGGTTGTAGCTCAGGGGTAGAGCACTTGCCTCGCCTATGTGAGGTACGGGGTTTGATCCACAGTACCAACTAAAAATAAATGAAGTTTTTTGTGTCCCTCTGCAACTAAAAATATATTTTTAAAATTTTGATATTAGATTTCTGGTCCTCTGGCTCAAAATATGATTAATACAAAAGCTGAAATGCAGGGTTTGCCCATATCTTAAAAGTAGTGGTGGATGACTGCAGTTGGTACATACCAAGATAGGCTATGATGCCACTAATGGACTCAGAAAAGTTTCTGTGTGTGACACACATACACACATATAAATGTATAAAGAAGGACTTATATTTTCTTCTATCTTTTTTTCTTATTGTATTATCTACAATTAGTAATCCATATTTGATCAGGGAATTATTTTGTGGCACAAAAATCCAGCTAGTTTACTCCAAACAACAGGCATTTCATTCACACATATTTCTTTTCCTACTAATATAATATGTCACCAATTCTTCCAGATATTTCTGGGTAGCTGCTCCTTAGGAAGGCCTGGGTGACAGACTGCCCCCAGGTCCACAGGTACTATGGTGTGCTGAGGACTCCCTGGGCATAGGAAAGCCATGCATGTTGGTGAAAGAAGGCCTGACCACCCAGCTGCCCTGTCCCCTCCAGGGCATGGCCGGGGTAGTGCAGGCCTTTGACCATCGGACCCACCTCCTCTGGTACACCCCTTGCCTCTGGGGCTGCAGGACTTGCAGACTCTATTACCTGTTCTTCTTGTCTATGTCATTGACATGACAGCCCCCGCGAACCAGCAGACGCCTTACTCCTTTGACATCACCGTCCCTGGCAGCTTTATGGATTCTCCCAATCGGGTTGTATCCATCCACTTTAGACCAGGCGCAGACTGCAGCAAAAGTCTTCCACATAGAGGTCATCCTCGGGCATCAGAGGCCTTGTCAGTACCTTGATTTTTTTTCAGATGATTTACAGAAGTTTTGACTTTGTAAACCCTCGAGGATCAAAATAAAGCAACAGTACACTCTTCCCTTTCTAACATAATTTAATCCAACCTGTCTTATCATAGCACGTATCTCATCTAGATGCTGAAATCATTCTTTGAATAGACTGTCTTCAATATTTAATACTGTATAAGAGCCGGTGCAGTCATAAGAACTTGTCCAAATCAGTGTTTTTTAAATATATTCTATTGGAGCTAGATAAAAAGACTCACTTTGCTGAAGTTAGGTCCTTGTGGGAATGTGTACATTAGTAAGAAGGTTTTCAGTGAATATATCTCCTTGTGCTTCATCCTGCATTAAACCTCAGTTTCCATATGAAAATAAAACTTTCACAGAATGTGATGAATGTATATGTGGTTCTCTTCTGACATGTTTTAGTTTTCCATAGGTGCTTGGCTTACTTTTATCTCACAGATTTCAAAAAAATTAAATTTGGATCTCTTATTAAATAGTGATTCCCCTGTGAAAAATTCATTTAAAAAAAAAAAAAAAGGAAATTCTGATATTTAGGACATCGTATAAGAAAGAACTTTTTATTTTTGGCTTAAGTCAATGGATCCATAGATAAGTGGACTTCTAATTTCTAACTCAATTGGTTGAAAAGCTAGTGGACTAGAAGTTTATTTGCAGAACCAGGGTCTTTCAGCAACTCAATATCAGGCTTCCTGTTTGACTTTGGGCAAGTTTTTAACTACTCGATATCTAGAGTTACTCATCTGTAACATGAGTAAAACAATATTATAGCCATGTTATGTTTGGCTCTCAGGCTGCTCCCAACCTAGAATATGTAACTGAAACGCACAGAGGAATTTCACAGAACTAATGAATATCTGCAGAAGCTGGAGGACTTTGAGTCAGACATTGACTTCATGGTCTTACAATTATGAAGGAGCCGCTAAAAGACCAAGGTACCATTGCTCTGTCCTTTCTGGTGTGACCTCTCTGTCCCTCTGCTGGAAAAGTTTTTCACTCCCCTTTCCTTCATTAGCCCCTCCCACAGATCTCCTCTAGCAAGCATAAGAAGTTTTCTTTGTCTTGTCTTTTCTTCTTCCCATCTTAACCCTATAATCTGATTTCTATCACCCCTTATGATTTTGTTTTTGTCAAACTCAATGGTTCCTTTATATACACATCCTTCTACAAAAGAATGTTTTTTCCCCAATCTGTTTTAGTGCTGCAGTGGTTGATATGTAGACTTCAGAGATATCCACATGCAGTAGATCACCAGCGACTTTTCTGATAATTCCTTAGAAGACACTTATTTCTCTTTCTGCCCAATGACATTCCTTCTGACTCTTCTCCATATGGTGTTTCCAATAAGTGACTTGTCTTATCATATGGTATCCCTATCAATCATATGTGCACTCTCCACCTTCTATTCCTTATCTCCTTTGGATATGCAACATGAATTCTAAGATACTTTTTATCAACTATCCATTTTCAAAATAATAATGCATAACAAACCACCTTCAAAGTTTGTGGTTTAAAACAGTAACTGCTTGTATGTGAGTATTCTGGGTTGATTTGTGATCTGAGCCTAACTTGAATGACCTCAACCAGGTATGTTCATGTATCTGTTTCATTTGGTGGACAGGTAAGGACTCAGTGATCTCACATGTTCTTAGCAGGGACAACTGGGATGTCTTGGCTTTGTGTGACTTCATATTCTCCAATAGACCAGGCTGGGCTTGCTCACATTGTAATGGCAGGGTGACAGGAGCCAAGATCTGTGTGCAGGCTCAGAATGGAGCCCTGTCACTTCAACCACACAATCTTCTTGACCAAAGCAAGACACAGGTCCAGTTCAGATTCAAGGGGTGGCAGAAAAGTCTCTCCTCCAGATGGAGTAAGATGAAAAATCATATTTTAAGAAATATGAAACCAGGCATAGGATCAGGATTGTAATTCTAGCAAACTCGGGAGACTGAGGCAGGAGAATCACAAGTTCAAGGTGAGATGCAAGCAACTTAGTAAGACCCTATCTCCAAATAAAACATAAAAAGGGCTAGGATGTAGCTCAGTGGTAAAGCACCCCTGGATTCAATCCCCAGTATAAGAGAGAGAGAGAGAGATCGAGAGAGAGAGAGAGAAGAAAGAAATATGGGTTCAGGTAGAGAAATAATTGTGATGATTTTTCCAATCATTGTATCACAATGGCCCTGTATAAATATCCCACTATCGAATACAGCTTAGCAAAGGGAGGGAAAAAGCTAACCTCCTTCCCCAGCCTTGTTGGCAGTAATATCAGCCTTTTGAGACTCTTAAGGTTCCTATGATTAGAACTTTAAAACCATCATTCAACCTACTCAAAATATCAGTATTGTCTGTCTATATCACATTTGGCCTCAGATTTTGAAATCATTTCCTTACAAACATGTGATTTCCAGGGATCCATCACTCCCTACAAGTCGTCATTCTCTGTCTGTGAGTGTTGCCTTTACCTTCTCCCGCTCTTGGAAAAATCTCTGCTCCTGGTCATGGCTTTTCACAAACATAGATGCACAGGTTGATGAGCTACTTCTTAAAATCAACAGTAGAGGATAACAGAAAAGGATGAAAAGGAACAGTAAAATAAAATGACACAAGAGTTGAAATCCAGTTTATCTATATCCTCTAAGTGAGCCAAATCCTGAAAAACTCTTAAAATGACATTAATCTCTTCACAAACCATTCACTTACATTGTGTAACCATCCATCTCTGACTATTTATAATAAACATTCAGAATTGTTGGAAAGCTAATTAATCCAGGTCTTGTTGATAGCTACTGTCAAAATTAATCATCTCTTCCCAAACAAGATAGTTTTCCCTTTGTTAAAATCATTAGAGTCCATGAGTAAAATAAAATGTGCCTAGATTTTCAAAAGTATGTTTGAAAATTATGATAAGATCCAAACTCAGTTGATAATTTCTAGAACCAAAGCCTGCAATTGGTTTATATAATGCTCCACTAGGACTACAAATTGGAGCCATTTCTTGATTTACTCTTGTAATTAGTCCATTTTGTGTTGCTATTACAAAATATCTGAGGCTGGATGAATTATAAAGAAAAGAGGTATATTTATCTCACAATTCTGGAAATCCAAAAGAATGGCACCAGCATCTGTTTTGTCTCCTTTTGGGGACACAGGAAGAGTGGAATAGTTCACAGGGTGAGAGAGAAAAGCAAGAGTGTGGGCATATTACCATAGAAGAGGCCAAAAACACCAGGGGTAATCTTGCTTTATAACAATTCATTCTCTTGATAACTAAACCTGTCCCACAAGACCAAAGTCACTCCCTCAAGACCTAATCCATTCATAAAGGCGGAGTTGCTCATGACCTAAGTATCTCTTAAAGGTTCCACAGCCTCTCAACATGATTACCTTGCGAATCAAATTTCAACATGAGTTTTTGTGGGAACAAACTGTACTTTAACCATAGTGGCTCTTAATCTTTGCTTGCCATTCTGCCAAAAATGCCCATGCCTCTACCTTGGTTCTTTACCCAGTTTCTACTCTTCTTCTCTGAGCTTCCTCACATTGCTTTGGTGCATCATGGGAACATGATAACTATTTACATTTTACAGTAGTAGTAAGAGTCCCACTTCAAATGGACCGCCTCTTTGTTAGTGGACTTCACAAAGGCACAAACTTGTAGTGGAAAAGTGCAGTCTTTTTGAACATCTGGAATAGATGCCAAGACTCTCCTCTGAATATTCTTCCCTGGAGATTTCTTTCTTTGGAGTTTGTGTGTGGTTGTAGCTATTATTCTTGAAAAACCAATGTCTGGTCATTCTTCTTTGGACTTTAGACTTTCAGCCTTAAACGGACTTTAACCCATTAATGGTTTGCCCTCTGTTCTTTTTGTTTTGGAACTTTGGTTCCCTTTTATACTTTCTTTACCCTGTGTCTTTTAGTTTTAAATTCCAGGTCTCAGGTCAACCTCAAAGGTCCTTGGAGGGAAGAACCGGCATCCCACGGATTCTCTTTACTAAAAATCTCACCCTTTCTCCTCTCTGTTTTCCATGATGCTGTCATTATTAAGTGCCATATGCAGTCTCAGAAGCTGGCTCCACCTATGCACTTTTAAGGTTCCCATACCCATTCTTGGGGTACCACTTGATCCTCCTTGGTTTCTTTGGCTTCTGAATCAGGTCATGGACTTCTTAGTCTTTCCTCATTTTTCAGTATGAAGTCAAAAAGACCAGTGAATCATAATAACCAACTAGAAGGGTAGGATCCAGGTCCTAGAGGGTTAAAGTCCCAGGCTGTTTTCCTTTGACATGTCCCCATTTGTACTGGATACTTCCTAGCACACTGACTTCAAGTTGCCTACTTTACAAAGCTCCTTCTGACAGAGTTCACCATTGTTTTCTCTCCTCTTCTCTTTCCCACAAACCCTTGAGGCCCTAGAAAGTCTTCTTTCAATCCATACGGACAAGCAGTTCCACTTATTAGTTTGATTCAATGCCAAGTTACTCTTCTGAAATGCTTTCAGCCTGCATTAAAAGCCAACACTCCTACGAGAGTCGGCCTGTTTCCTTCCCACACTGATGGTGTGAAGGGGAAAAAAAACACCTACACATCAAAGAACAATTCTACTCCTGTCTATGATTGGTGGAGAGACAATACAGGGCGTGGTCATGGTCAGCCTTCTGTTCTTCCACCCACCCTCTTTAACCTACAGAATTGAATTAACAATCACACAAAAATGAAGCAAATCACACAAGATAACTAAATGCACTTGTCTTTCCACATGCTAATCTGCCTGGTGATGGGGAGAAATTTCAAATCAAGATGTGAGCAGTAGCCAAAACTATTAGTAGGTTGGGAAATGGGGTACAGTAGGGGTCAAATTTATAAAGTGGTTTCTCTTCAGCCAAACCTCTGAAATACTAAACAAAAACAACACTCAGACCCATTGAAAAGACCAACCCAAAGCATCTGGTTTCCTTAGCTGGTGCACATAGCAGGAGAAATGTTGGCAGAACATTGGATTACCATAAAAGAGAGAGCTATGCAAAAACCACATTAGAGTAAACTCAAACCAAACAAAGTCAATGTTTGAACTGTTTTGAATAGATCGTGGTAGCAACTTGAAAAAACGGTCTAACCTGGATTAATGAGAAATGCAAATGAACTGGCTCACAAGTAAACTGACTCCCCCTGTGACGTGACCTCACGCCTCTCAGACTTGGGGGTGAAGTAAATACCTGTCATCTACCGGACTGCTCAGAGCCACATCACATCCACATGAACAGGTAGCTTGAGCCAGGATGTTATCCATTTCCAGGGTGATAAGTCAGCCTGATGCTGAAGTTGTCTGCAGATCCCCCATTACTGCCAAGCCCCCACCCCTCCTTATTCCTTTCAATGAAGAGCTACATGGAGGCAGCTGGTTTTGATCATACTATCCATGGCAAAGACTGTGAGAAACACATTTATTTTGGTAACACAGAGAAATATTATACGTTTATACATATATATTTGCACATGTTTTTTTTTCCTCTGGGCTGCATATATGTCTATTTATTGTCTAGGGTTGGCAATAACCTTCAATCAGTCTTTCAGAGTGTCCTCTTATGAGCTGTCAACAAATCCTTCCCTAATTTGTGTTCTTGGCAGCTAAATCCAACCACCACTGGAAACCAAACTGCTGGGCTTGGAAAGCCCAGCCCATCCATCTGGATAGGCCTTACTCAAGGGACCTAGCCTCCTCTGGAGACCCTCCCTCTGAAGCCCCTCCTAGCATTATTTTGCAAAAAGAGACTGTCAAGAAATTAATATTAGCTTGAGAATATGTGAGTGGTTCTCATTATGCTCTGCAGACACTCTCCAGAATGAGAGCAAAGACTCAATGATTTGGTGGCTTGGAGGTTCAATGAATCAGGAGAAATTTTCCCAAACTAATGTTAATGAAAAGAAAAGGGGAGCGTAGGAAATTAGGTTGACAGGATGACTACGGGGCTTGGGTATGGCTCTGCTTTCCCTGTCAGAAGAATGAGCGCTGAGTAATAACCATGCTGATAGAGAGCTATTTTCATGAGCAGGGGCTTTAAGCAGGGGCTTCCCCAGATAGCCCCGATGCCTCTTGCCAGGAGCCGGCCCCACCCCCAGGGCTGCTGCTGCCCAGCCTGGGCTTGAAAAATGTGAGGCAGCTGTGGGAGAGGAGAGCCAGGCATCCTTTCTATTTATTATTTAACTACTCTCCTGGCCTGGGTGCAGTTGTGGCAGTTTTCCATTTATATGAATCTGCTATTGGACATTCTTACCTGGCCCAGCCTTGGGTCCACTGGTAGAGGCCTGGACCCAGGCCTTGGCTACTTTGTTGCAAAGGTGCCCCTGGGGACCGAGAGTGGCCAGATAAAACACCTGAGAACAGTGTTCTCCATCCGTAGCAGGCATGAGAACCACCTGGTGAACTCGGTAAACTACACATTCCCAGGCCCGCCCCCAGAAGATTCCGACTGGGGTGAGTCTGGAGTAAAAAGTTGCGTTGTAGTAACAGGGAACACTGACGTCCGGGTCTGTGGGATGACACTGGGCTGGGGCACTGCCTGGGAAGGAGGAGCTACCGGAAAGGGGTGAGACATTGTTCCTTTCCCTTCAGTGGAGTCAGTGACGGTGTGCATTGGAAACTGATTTTCTCCAGGCAAGAAAGGCATCCTGGTCCTCAGGTGCCACCTTTCTCCCCTCACTGCTAATCTAATCCTATCCATCCTTCAAGGCGGGCTTGAGTCCCTCTGGCGTCTCAACCAGCATCTCAATCAACACCAAAGTTCCTTTTATCTGAACTTCTGCACTTCAGTACAGCGCTGCCTGCTTTTGTTCTTGATTTAATTGCTCCTTGCATGTGAATTTTGTCACAGATCTGAACCCTAATGCAACTGGACAGAAGCCCTCTGGACACGCACAGAGCTAGGAATATGCACAGAATACTCTTTAAAATGAATTTTAAAGATCAAAGCAGAACTGAGTGAGTGGGCCTCTAAGCGGAAGAACAGGTAGTGCTGGAGAGCCATGACCGTAAAGTAGTCTTCAGATCAACACATCGTCCCGTCATTTTGGCTGTGATTTCAAATTTTTGTTTGAAGTGTCTGGCACAAGATAAAGAGAGACTTCTGTGTGGAACATTAAATCACTTACCTTTCCTGGTATTTTTTTTTTTTTCTAGACAGAGATTAGTGCAAACTGTTCCCAGGGTGTTCACAGATTGGATGTTGTTGCACGAAACAGATTAAAAAGTGATATGGCAGGGGCTGACTGGAACGGTAATGTGGGAAGTGGGACAAGACCGTCTCCCCAGGTCAATTGCCATTTAACTACTGAAATTTACAAAAAAGAAAAATAAGTAGAAAAAGATGTGTATTGTAAATCCTAGAGCAACCATTAAGAAAGCAAAAAAATATAGTTAAAAAATTATTATGGATATAAACATTCCTCTGGAAAATTCACTTAATGCAAAAGAAAGCAGCAAAGGAGAAACAAAGGAACAAAAAGACATGAGACATATAGAAAAAAAGAAGCAAACTGGCAGACATAAGTCCAACCATACCATAGAAACACTAAACATGTAGTGGATTTTACAAGTTAATCAAAAGGCAGAAGTTGTCAGCTGGATCAGAAAACTGGACTTAATTAAATGCTGTTCACAGAAAACACATATTAGTTCAATATACAAATAAATTGAACCAGGCACTGTGGCACACACCTGTAATCCCAGTGGCTTGGGAGGCTAAGGCAGGAGGATCACAAGTTCAAAGCCAACCTTTGCAACTTACCAAGACCCTGTCTCAAAATAAAAAATAAAAAAGGATTTGGTATATGGCTCAATAGTTAAACAACCCTGCGTTCAATCCCTGGTAATACACAAACAAACAAAAAGTTAGAAGTGAAAGAACGGAACTAGATATACTATGCAAAGCAGCCATAAAAGAGCTAGAACAGTTATACTAACATCAGACAAAATATATAGTGAAACAAATAATGTCACTAGAAATAAAAAAGACTGTTTCAATGATAAAATTATCAGCACATCAGTAAGATGTAGCAATTAAAACCTATGTTCAACTAACAACAGAGACCCAAAATACACGAAGTAAATTAACAGAATTGAAGGGAGGAAGATAATTCAACAATAACAGTTAAGGACTTCATCTGAAAATCAATCAGTGTAATGCACCACATTAATGGAATAAAAGACAAAATCCACATGAGTATCTCAGTAGATGTAGAAAAAAGCATTTGACAAAACCCTAGACCACTAACTGATAAAAAAAAAAAAAAATTCAGCACACTAGGAATAGAATAAAGAGCATCTATGAAAACCACAAGAAACATCATATTTAATGAGAAAAGATTGATTACTTTCCCCAAAAGAATAGGAACAAGACAAGGACGTCTACTCTTGCCATTTCTATTCGAACGTCACACTAGAGTAACTAGAGAGATTCAGCAAGAATAAGAAACAAATGGCATCCAAATTGGAAAGAAAAGAGCAAGTTCTTTTCACAGGTGACATGATCTCATATATAAGAAACCTAAAGAATCCATTAGGACTAATAAAAAAATGAGTTCATCAAGGTTTTAAGACATAAGATCAATATGCAAGTATCAGTTGTAGTTCTATACACTGTCAATGAAAAATCCAAAAATAGAATTAGGAAATATTTCCATTTATAATAGAATTTAAAAAAAAAAAAAACCCAATACTTAGGAATAAGAAGCACTAAAAACTAAAAAACATTGTTGAAAGAAAATCTAAATAAATCGATGACGTCCTATTTGTGGATTAGAAGATTAAGGATTATTGATGGCAATACCCCCAAAGTGATCTATAACCATAATCCCCAGCAAGACCCCAAATCCCAGTTGGCATTTGGTTTCATTTTGTTTTTTGTCATGGGAGTGATTAACAAGCTGTTCTAAAATTCATATGGAAATGCCCAAGATGTAGAATAGCCAAAACTACCTTGGAAAAGAAGAGCTCATTTGAAAGGCTCACACTTTCCAATCTCAAATCTTCTACAGCTGTAGTAATCAGGACTATGGTACTGGCACAAGGAGAGATGTGAAGATCAATGAGGTAGAATTGAGAGCTGAGACACCAACCTTACACTTACGGTCAATTGATTTTAAACAAGGGGTACCCAGATAAAAAATAGATGGAATCTTTGATCAACACATGGTCTAGGGCTGGGCACTGTGGCACAGGCCTGTAATCCCAGCAAGCTCAGGAGACAGGCAAAAGGATGGAAATTTCAAAGTCAGCCGCAGCAAAAGAGAAGTGCTAAGCAACTCAGTGAGACAAAGTAGAGCTGGGGATGTGGTTCAGTGGTCAAGTGCCCCTGAGTTCAATCCCCAGTACCCGCCCCCCCCAAAAAAAGAAAGAAAAGAAAACAAACGGTCCAGGGACAACTAGATGTGCACATGAAAAAGGAAGATCTTGGCCTCTTTCCTCACACCATATATAAAAATGGACCATAGGTTTACATATAAGAGCTAAAACTATAACTCTTGGAAGAACATATAGAAGTAAATCTTCATGACCTTGGATTGGGCAATAGTTTCTTAGATGTAACAAAAACATAGCAACAAAAGAAAAAAGTTAGATAAACTGGACCTCATCAAAATGAAGAACCTTTGTGCTGCAAATAATACCATCAATCCACAGAATGGGAGAAGTATTTTCCCATGTCATGATAAAAGACTTGTATGCAGAAATATATCAAAGGAACGATCACTTACAACTCATTTAAAACCCCAATAAAAAGTAGGCAAAGGATTTGAATAGGAAGTTTTCCAAAGAAGATTTACAAATGGGTAACAGGAACATAAAGAGATACTCAATAGGAAAATGTAAATCAGTGTCACAGTGAAATGCCATTTCACACTCACTAGGATGGCTAAAATAAAAAAGGACATAACAAGTGTTGACATGAATGTACAGAAATTAAGTAGAACTCCATGGTGTGTGTGTATATTACCTTCTTAATCCATCATCTATTTATGAGCATCTGGGGTTAATTCCATAATTTAGCTATTATGAATTATGCTGCTATAAACAATGATGCAGCTGTATCTTCATAGTATGCCAATTCTAGATCTTTTGGGAAATACCAAAGAGTGAAATAGCTGAATCATATCGTGGTTCCATCCCTGCTTTTTGTTTTGTTTTGTTATTGTTTTTGTTTTTGTTTTTAGGAATCTCCATACTATTTTCCAGAGTGGTTGTACTAGTCTGCAGTCCCACCAACAATATATGAGTGTCCCTTTCTCCCCACAACCTCATCAGTATTTATTATTGTTTATATTCTTGATCATTGCCATTCTAACTGGAGTGAGATGAAATCTTAGTTCAGTTTTGATTTCCCTGATGGCTAGAGATATTGAACATTTTTTCACATATTTGTTGTCCACATGTGCTTCTTATTTTGAGAAGTTCTATTTAGTTCTGTGGTCTGTTTATTGATTGGTTATTTGGGGGGTTTTTTTGGGTGCTAAGTTTTTTTGAGTTCTTTGTGTATTCTAGATATTCATTCCCTATCAGAGGGGCAGCTGGCCAAGATTTTCTTCCATCCTGTAGGCTCTCTCTTCACGCTCTTAATAATTTCTTTTGCTGTGCAGAAGCTTTTTAGTTTGATGGCATCCTACTTTATTGATTCTTGGTTTTATTTCTTATGCTTTGGGGGTCTTGTTAAGGAAGTCTGTGCCAGCACCTATATGATGGAGTGTTGAGCCTGTTTTCTTCTAGCACTTATAAGTTTCTGGTCTAATTCCTAAGTCCTTGATACTTTTCTATTTGAGTTTTATGCAGGGTGAGAGAGAGGGTTTAATTTCATTTTTCTACACATACCTATCCAGTTTTCCCAGCACCATTGGTGTTCAAAGGCTGTCTTCCTCCAAGATGTATTTTGGCACCTTTGTCCAAATATCAGATGGCTATAGGTATGTGGGTTTGTCTCTGTGACACAGACATTTGTACACGAATGTTCATAGCAGCATGAACCACACTATCCAAAATTCCACACCTTATTTATGGATGGATAAAGTGTGATATATCCATAGAATGGAATGTTATACTAAGATAACAAAAAGAAATGAGATGGTGAGACATGCTGCAACTGGAATAAACCTAGAAAAGATACTAAATCAAAGATCTAGTCACAAAAGACCATATGTTATATGATTTCATTTATATTAAATGGTCAGAACAAGGAAATCTATAGGGACAAAAAGTAGATTAGCAGTATAGAGAGTTTCAATGGGCACAGCAATTCTGGGTGTGTGTGTGTGTGTGTGTGTGATGTGTGCGTGTGTGAGATTGAGGTTCGAACCTAGGGCTTTGTGTATGCTAGCTTTTTGAGGTGATGGAAATGTTCTAAATTTAGATTGGGTGACTGTTACAAAACTCTGTGAATATACTAAAACCATTGAATTGTACACTTTAAACAGATGAACTGTATGGATGTAAATTATATTTCACTAAAGCCGCTTAAAAATTTAATGTGGTGGATGAGCTGGAGGATATTCTGTTAAATGAAATGAGTCAGGCACAGAAAGACAAAGATGAATAACATGTTCTCATTCATATGGAAGCTGAAAAAGTTGCTGTCATCAAAGTAGAGAGCCTGGTGGTTACCAGAGGCTGGGAAGGGTGGGGGCAGTGGGGGAGATGGACAGAGAATAGTTACAGGTATGGGGTGCCTTGGATAGGGGAAATAACTTCTCATATTCTGAAGCATGATAGTATAACCATAGTTGACAACAATTAATTAAATATTTCAAAATAGGTAGTAGAAAGAGTTTGAATTTTCCCAACACAAAGAAATGCTTGGAGTAATAAACATGCCAGTTACCCTGATTTGATAATTACACACTCTCTACATGGAAATATCACACCGAACCCCATAAATATGTACAACTATTTTATGTCATTTAAATTTTTTAAAAGCATATTCTAAAAAAATAACAAAGTAAGTCTGGTAGCTCAGAAGCTCTGCACACACAGGACACGTTGGCAATGAAAGTTCATTGGTGCACAGTCCCTATAGGATGACTGGATCCAAATACTTCCATTAGATCATCAACAATCTCTCTCAATGCCTATGTGTCTCCCAGGTCTTCTTTCTTCTCTGCTTACCCTGTCCTCAGGCAGGCTACCCCATCCAGATGACCACCAGCCTCTCCAGGTTTACCACCTCACAGTCCACCACTTCATCCACTCACTGGAACGAGGGTCTCCCCAGTACATACTGACAGAACCCCCATGCTGGGACACTTGCCCAGTGTGGAGTCAGCTGCTGTGGCCTAGAGAACCCACCATGGAGGATCTGACTTGGTTGCCAGCTCAGGTCTGGGTGGACGATGGCGAGCCTTGCCCAGACCCCTTAACTATTATGTTGTGGTCCCCTAAGGAATTTCAAGGCTCTGGCAGCAGATGTGGGAAGGGCAGTTGGTGTGTATCCCCAACAATGGCAGAAAGTGTAACTTAGACTGTTTACAGTTTGCGGTAACCTCTGAGCTTAGCAAAGATCTCTTATGATCCCTGGAAATGATCACATATCCAGCCACACAGATGGTGCCTCTTGAAATCTTCTAAAATGATACCAGTTGAAGTTCTCTGTGGTTTTAACCAATCTAGTCCTTGTGACCATATAACTAGACCTTGCACAATTTTGACATCTAGTTCCCATTGCAAGTTTTCCACTTCATCATAGTGTGTACATAAACCTGATGTCTAATGCCAGGAGAAAAGATTAGAGACCCAAATTAAATGGAGTTGGGTGAGGACTGCAAATACAAGAGTTTTTACGGATATTATTTCACATCGTTTCCGGGTGTCTGATCTGCAGAACAAAACTGGCTGGCATGTTTACCTGCCTCTCCATGGAAAACTTGTGACTCAGGATTAGTCTCAGAGCCCCTTTCTGGGTGGTTGACTTTCAGACTGGCTTCTAGGGTCATAACATCTATAATCTTTGTCATCTTAATAGAAGATTTCCAGGAAAGGTTTTTAAGTTAATAGTGTATTAAAAACATACACATAGGTCCTTAAATAGCTTTCTACAGATCAACTCTTTGGGATTTTTCCAAATCTTAGCATTTTAAATGTATTCATTTCCCTTGCAAACAGAGACCAGATACAGTTGTATTAATTTAGATAGCAACTCTGCAGAGGAGATGTAAAGAAATCTTTTAAAATTAATATGAATTGATTAAGAATGTTACTCAGGGTTTTCAAGATGGCGGCCTAGAGGGTGGCTGCATTTCATGTTGCTCCAGGACTCAGGATTCAAAAGAGGAGATATTGAGACTGCTTGGGACCAACTCAAAGCAGCCGGGTGACTCTCACCCCCTGGGGGGGCATCCCGGATGGGACGGGGGTCCCGGAACGCAGGAAACTTTGTGAAGTAGAACTGCCGGCGAGACAGCCCCTCCCCCCGCTGGAGCAGTGAACTCGGACAGCTGGGAGCGCCGTAAAGGAGGCCGCTCGGCACAGTGCTG
>NC_136464.1:79147355-79434108 GCF_902686455.1 Sciurus vulgaris
TTGGCTACTGCTCACATCTTGATTTGAAATTTCTCCCCATCACCAGGCAGATTAGCATGTGGAAAGACAAGTGCATTTAGTTTATCTTGTGTGATTTGCTTCATTTTTGTGTTGATTGTTAATTCAATTCTGTAGGTTAAAGAGGGTGGGTGGAAGAAACAGAAGGCTGACCATGACCACGCCCTGTATTGTCTCTCCACCAATCATAGACAGGAGTAGAATTGTTCTTTGATGTGTAGGTGTTTTTTTTTCCCCTTCACACCATCAGTGTGGGAAGGAAACAGGCCGACTCTCGTGGAGTGTTGGCTTTTAATGCAGGCTGAAAGCATTTCAGAAGAGTAACTTGGCATTGAATCAAACTAATAAGTGGAACTGCTTGTCCGTATGGATTGAAAGAAGACTTTCTAGGGCCTCAAGGGTTTGTGGGAAAGAGAAAGGAGAGAAAACAATGGTGAACTCTGTCAGAAGGAGCTTTGTAAAGTAGGCAACTTGAAGTCAGTGTGCTAGGAAGTATCCAGTACAAATGGGGACATGTCAAAGGAAAACAGCCTGGGACTTTAACCCTCTAGGACCTGGATCCTACCCTTCTAGTTGGTTATTATGATTCACTGGTCTTTTGACTTCATACTGAAAATGAGGAAAGACTAAGAAGTCCATGACTTGATTCAGAAGCCAAAGAAAACCAAGGAGGATCAAGTGGTACCCCAAGAATGGGTATGGGAACCTTAAAAGTGCATAGGTGGAGCCAGCTTCTGAGACTGCATATGGCACTTAATAATGACAGCATCATGGAAACAGAGAGGAAAGGGTGAGATTTTTAGTAAAGAGAATCCGTGGGATGCCGGTTTCTTCCCTCCAAGGACCTTTAAGGTTGACCTGAGACCTGGAATTTAAAACTAAAAGACACAGGGTAAAGAAAGTATAAAAGGGAACCAAAGTTCCAAAACAAAAAGAACAGGGCAACCATTAATGGGTTAAAGTCCGTTTAAGGCTGAAAGTCTAAAGTCCAAAGAAGAATGACCAGACATTGGTTTTTCAAGAATAATAGCTACAACCACACACAAACTCCAAAGAAAGAAATCTCCAGGAGAATATTCAGAGGAGAGTCTTGGCATCTATTCCAGATGTTCAAAAGACTGCACTTTTCCACTATAAGTTTGTGCCTTGTGAAGTCCACTAACAAAGAGGCGGTCCATTTGAAGTGGGACTCTTACTACTACTGTAAAATGTAAATAGTTATCATGTTCCCATGATGCACCAAAGCAATGTGAGGAAGCTCAGAGAAGAAGAGTAGAAACTGGGTAAAGAACCAAGGTAGAGGCATGGGCATTTTGGCAGAATGGCAAACAAAGATTAAGAGCCACTATGGTTAAAGTACAGTTTGTTCCCACAAAAACTCATGTTGAAATTTGATTCGCAAGGTAATCATGTTGAGAGGCTGTGGAACCTTTAAGAGATACTTAGGTCATGAGCAACTCCGCCTTTATGAATGGATTAGGTCTTGAGGGAGTGACTTTGGTCTTGTGGGACAGGTTTAGTTATCAAGAGAATGAATTGTTTAAAGCAAGATTACCCCTGGTGTTTTGGCCTCTTCTATGGTAATATGCCCACACTCTTGCTTTCTCTCTCACCCTGTGAACTATTCCACTCTTCCTGTGTCCCCAAAAGGAGACAAACAGATGCTGGTGCCATTCTTTTGGATTTCCAGAATTGTGAGATAAATATACCTCTTTTCTTTATAATTCATCCAGCCTCAGATATTTGTAATAGCAACACAAAATGGACTAATTACAAGAGTAAATCAAGAAAATGGCTCCAATTTGTAGTCCTAGTGGAGCATTATATAAACCAATTGCAGGCTTTGGTTCTAGAAATTATCAACTGAGTTTGGATCTTATCATAATTTTCAAACATACTTTTGAAATCTAGGCACATTTTATTTACTCTTGGACTCTAATGATTTTAACAAAGGGAAAACTATCTTGTTTGGGAAGAGATGATTAATTTTGACAGTAGCTATCAACAAGACCTGGATTAATTAGCTTTCCAACAATTCTGAATGTTATTATAAATAGTCAGAGATGGATGGTTACACAATGTAAGTGAATGGTTTGTGAAGAGATTAATGCCATTTTAAGAGTTTTTCAGGATTTGGCTCACTTAGAGGATATAGATAAACTGGATTTCAATTGTGTCATTTTATTTACTGTTCCTTTTCATCCTTTTCTGTTATTAAAGTACTCTTAGGAACACTCACTTTTAGAAATCCCTATCTAAGCCAAGACATAAACAACATTAATCATACTTAAAATTTTGGAGAGGAAATTATGATGATTTGAGTGTTTTCTGAAGAAGATTAACCCTAAGGTCATAATGTGCAAGAAATGTTTTACGAACCACATTAGGACCATTGGCAGAAAAATATGAGCCAGGGCCCAAAGAATGTCATTTCTACAACAGATTCACATGATGCATCAGCCCAAATTCTAAAAGCTCAAGTCAATCAATGCCCAAAGTTAATGCAGTAAGGTCTGTGTGTGTGTGTGTGTTGTGTGTGGTGTGTGTGGTACAGAGGAGTAATTCACTCTTACAAAGGCAACAAATTGAGTGACATAAGTATATTTTTTTCATTACATATGATGTAGATAAATAAACATGTATAATTGTTGCCATTTCTTTTTTGGAGAAATGTCCATTCAGAATTTTGCTTATTTTTTAATCAGGATGTTTATTCCACTACTGAGCTTTATGAGATCATTCTATATTGTGGATATTAGTACCTTATCAAATATATGGCTTGCAAATATTTTTTTATAATTCCAGTATAGTAGGAGGTATTCAAATTAACCTAGCAGTTTGTGTTCATCTCTCACTTTTACAGTTATATCAGGATTATTCTAGTTACAATTGAGACATACAAAATGGTATGTGAGAATGAGGACTGTCCTGAGATATCTGTTTCATATATTAGGTAGTCATTTCTTTCAGCCTCCATGAATCACGTCTGGTTTTATTTATTCATTTATTTATTTATTTATTTATTTATTTATTTATTTATTTTTTTTTAAGAACCCAGGGGTGCTTAACCCCTGAGCTACACACCCTGCCCTTTATATATATAAAATAATATAATATATAATATTATATATAAATATCATATAATCATATAATATGATATATGATATATAATGTATAATACAGAGTATATTATAATATAATATATAATATAAATATATAAATATCCATAATACATATTTTACATATAAATACATATTTATATATATAATATATGTATTTTTTAAATTCAGAGATAGGGTCTAGCTGAGTTGCTTAGGGCCTCATTAAATTGCTGAGGCTGACTTTTTAAATATTTTTTCATTTGTAGATGTACACAATTCCTTTTATTTATTTATTTATTTTTATGTGGTGAAGATGAAACCCAGTGCTCACACATGCTAGGCTGGTGCTCTACCACTGAGGCCCAGTCCCCTGAGGCTGGCTTCAAACTCATGATCCTCCTGCCTCAACTTCCCAAACCTCTGGGACATGCATCACCTCTTGCATGAGATTCAACCTATCTAATACTCATCTCTTTAAGAAGTTCAGTAAGCCGATTACTTTTTAGTTGGGATTTCTGCTGAGTTCAAAAGTCCTGAACCTCCCATAACATTCCTACGTCCAGGACTATTCCAATGGCATAGATATTAATCTCAGGACTGCTAATTGACAAGTTCAGGTAAGGGGTATAAATCTTGCCACCTTAGGTGATTTTAACAATGATTAAGGGATGTTCTAAGAGTAATTGGTGCTTGTTATGATATATACCAATTGATGTTTTTTCTAATTAATCTTGAATATGACAAAAAGAAGACTAAAACTGGAGTCTCACTGGTAGGAATTCTAATATACATATTAAAGGCAAAGTTGATGTTTGGACAATAAAGAGACAGTCATGGAATTCTCCTTAAATGGGAATAGCAAGATTTAACACATTACACCAGTGATTAGAAAGGGAAAAATCAGTAAGAGTTCATGGAACGTAATCCAGTATGCTGAGAAATATTATATAACTTGAAAAGTAAAGATTGTACAGGAAAAGGAAAGTCAGTAGCAGACTTCACTAGAATGGTTGATGATACCATTGCCCCTAGTCAAGCTGAGCAGACTTTTTTTTACCAACATGTTTACAGAAAAACTAGAGCAAACATTTGGTCTTTAAAGATTCCACTAAGTCAGAACACCAATGGCTTTTCCAGATTATTCATGTATAAATGGCTGAAGATTGAAAATAATTAAGAAGGTCAACAGTTAATTTTAAAATCTCTCTCTCTCTCTCCCTCTTCTCTCTCCTCTCCTCTCTCTCTCTCTCACACACACACACACACACACACACTACAGACCTAATTATTTTAGAAATACAGGGAAGAGTTGAGTTACTTAAGGTTAACTTAGGTCTTAGATGTGCAGTAATTTCAAAAATATTGGGAATTCAATGCAAACAGTTTCTTATGAAATTTACTTCCCTCAAAAATGATCTTAAAAAAAACTTAACAAATCAGGAAAAGTTTTGAATGGTTTTTGTCTCTACAGGGGGATTAATTGACTCTAAGAGAGAGACTACATGACTGTTGAGGATTGTGAAGTATATTACTATACCTGAATCAAAGCCCTCAGTATTGTCTTTACATATTTAGAGAAATTTTTCTTTTAAACTTTAAGAATACAATGGAAAATAGGACACACAATTACCCTGTAGGTCAGCATTAATTTTCCTGATACATCCTTCTTTTCTTCCATGGTACAGAATAATTTTCCAATGTCTTTTAGGACTAGTTTTCCCACTGTTCTTCTGTTTACCATTATCTATCAACATCTTTATTCAAGAAACTTCTGTCTTTGGTGCTTGATGGATTGCATGGAAATATCCCATTTTTCCATCTGTAAGACTATTAATTTGAGTTTTATTCTAGTTTTGTTTCAATACTTTTATCAAAATTTTCAATGAGGAATTTGAGTTTTGTCTGGCAAAGAGGCTATTTTCATTCTGTTTTTATGTATTACTACCATAATTTTGGCTTAGGACTCAGTATGAAGAGAATTCAGGTCCTATCTCTTTCAATGTCTACTCCTAAATACTTTTAAAAGGTGCTTGCTCAAGAAATTGTTTCTAGAATTTCCAATGGATTCTTTCTTTGTTTTAGAATTAGATAAGAATTCAATAAATTTTCATAGGAAATCTTTTCGGTGTAGCCTCCAAAATATTGCCCCCTCTGTGTACAGCTTTCCTAAGTTCTTCTGATTTTTGGAAAATTTAGGATCACTCAGTTACCTCTGGATTATCCTGACTCTATCAATATTTTCAGCATCTAATTTTCTTACTAACTCATGAGCATTTATATAGACCTGGGAGTGCTAAAATATATGGTGTTAGAAATATTCTACATGTCTCTGCAAATTTTTCTATTCCTTGTTTAGACTTGAATGGTTTATCACAATGATTGTTAGCTCAGACTAAGATGTGATCAAAAAATAAGAAGCTTGTTTATTTCTGAAGGATATTTAACTTTTAGAATTCAGGCTGGACAAGAGTTAAGAAAAGCATGTCAGGAAAAGGTGTTAAAGGCCAAGAGTACTGGACAAACAAACAGGGAAAATTAAAGCGTAGGGTAAATGGCCATTAAGTTCAAGTTGTAATAGGAATTTCACCTCCTTTCTACTCTAAGACTCCTCTCAAAATAATAATTTTGTGTAAAATTTCACAGTGAAGTCCCTGTAATTTTAAGTTATTCATGGTGATATGTTTTTTTGAATGACAGTCATGTAAATAGACTGATAATGAAAAACATGTGAGATAGGGATCCAACCTGTGAAAGACACAATGAAATCATGAGAATCAGGCAGCAGTTGGTAGTCTTGCTTTTTACAGATTATTTCTAAAGTCTTCAAATGAATGGTTAATTTTTTAAATCTCAGAGTCAATAATCTGATTTTTTTGGTTAAACACACTGTTTTATTTAACTTTTTCACTGCTATGACCAAAGGACCTGACAAGAAAAATTTTAGAGAAGGAAAAGTTTATTTGGCTCATGGTTTCTGAGGTTTCAGTCAATAAATGTGACTCCATACCTCTGGGCCCAAGGGGAGGCATAGCATCACTGCATAAAACCACAAAAGCATGCCCCCAGGGAACTATTCCTCCTGTCACACCCTACCAGCCTACATTTACCATGCAGTTAATCCCTATCCATGGATTAATGCACTGATTAGGTTAAACTTGTCATAACCCAATCATTTCACCTCTAAACTTTTTTGCATTGTGTTATACGTGAGTTTTTCTGGGGACACCTCATATAAAACACCACATGTAAGCTTTTTCTATGAGAATCTCGTAAACTAAACAAGGTTAGAGATACCAGTCTGAAGAGGAAATTTCTAAACTCATTTGCTCTAGGAATCAATTCCTCAGGATCAATGTTAAACTTTTTTCTTGATAAAACATCCCCTATACACTCTAAATGATAAGGACAAAGTCAATGACCAATTTAGTAAAAAGACCGATTTCCATCAAGCATTAAAAATTTTTTAAAATAACCAGGTTATATCATCTATTCTAAAGTAGGTCCTATTTACTAGAAGACAGAATAAAATTAGCATTTGGAAGCTTGACAAGAACATATTATAGTTCAGATTCAACTCAATACTTGTCATTTCAGTTAAAGAGATTCTGGAATCCATAGGGATTGGCCAGTGAAGCATGATGTTTCCAAGTCTTAGACCACATCAGACAGGGAATTTCAAGTATAACTCAGTAACACTTATTATTTATTGATCTCTTCATCAGATAGTCTATTCATAAAGCACATCTAAATCTATTAAAATATATTACAATTGAGCATTCCACTTTGAACCTAAGTGGTTTTTCATAGGGATCAGAGTAGAACATTTATAGATTCTGAACTCAAGTGATTTAAGGAAGATCTTTAAAAGCCAGGAGCTAATTGGGACTGGGAAAAGTTCATGATATAATAGTTTAGAATTGGTGGATATAGTGAGATTAAAAAATAAATGATCATTTGATAAGTGTACTGTTTGCTCAGATGAACATGCTATTGTCTCCAATAAATTTATCTGTATGAAATTCATCTGAAAAGACAATGAAATTATTTGTTGTTTACAACAAATTACTGGATGAAAGTTTACTAGAATCAATAATTATGTTATTGTCATGAACCTTAACCTGAGTCATATTGACTTACCAAGCAGCTTATTTCCACTATCTTTATCTTACATAAAATTACTAGTAGTTAATACTCACATGACAGTTATTATATACCAGATATTATTTTATATCTGTGTAACTTAATTTTTACAGTACTTTTGTGAGGTAGATACTCATATTATTCTCTTTTTATGAGACACAAAGACTAAGTAACTTTCCAAAAATAAAGCAAGGGGGAGTCATGGGTTGCGATTCAAATCCCAATAAACTACTATCAAAAAATGAGTTTTAAATCATTGCATTGTTATGCCACTAACACATTAATTATTTCATTTAGGTTTTGAAGATAATAGGGAACCTACATTGACTATACGGAATAGAAGATATATACTATAGAAATATAGTATATATATAGGGAAGATAATAGGGAACCTACATTGACTATACGGAGAAATAATTCTTAATCTGTCAATTTGAAATCAGTGTAACAACTGGGATAGTTGGTTAAAGCTTATGAACTTTCTGCTCTTCAACCAAAATTTAAGAATGACATTTTATATTATTGGGGAATTTTGAACAGTGTCATCATGGATCTAGTACAAGAAACTAGATAATAGAATGAGGTATGATCCTAGAAAGAGGGCAGAGAAGAGAACATTTTTGAAAGGAAGAGTTTAAACAAATACTCAATATTGTATATATGCCAGAATCTTCTGAAAGTACTAAAATATGTCTTACTTGAACAAAGTAAACCTACTAGTGTCCATGTGGGAATAGTAGTAGGTATCAGAGTATTTCAGTTACCAATAGTCTTGAAATGATTTAGTGGAAACTAATTGATGTGGCTGAAAGGGAGAATTTAAATGATATATTCATATTTTCTCTTATTTAAAATTATGTTGGCATATTTCATCTTTTCAACAATGTTTTTTATAAGATTGAACAATGATTTATAGAAATTAAAACAAATGGATATCTAATTTCCTATTGTGAGCTGTAGGACACTTCAAATACCTTTGGAGGTCCAAATAAATTGTACTATATTGTTCTGGGAAATGCTAGTATTTTTAAGGTGACTATAGATGAAGAGTATTGCTTTAGGAGATTCTTAAAAATAGGGATTTTTTTTTAAAGAATTTGCTTGATGTGAACACAGTAGTGAAAATAATGATTCGTTATATTTCAAAGTCAATTAGTATATGTGTATTTCTCCAAGCGGGAGAAGAGAATATGTGTTATTTAAAATGTTGAGACATTGTAGTATACCAAAGAGAAAATTTAATATTGGTGTAAGATAGTTTAACATCTATGTATTTATTTTTACTACATTTTGACCCCAAATTATTCTTTTAAATCATCTTCCCGCTGGCTAGTTTGTTTTAATGTGTTTTCCTGTTATAATTCATAAATGTTTGTTTAATCCCATAATGCCCAAAGCAGCCATATATTAAAAGCAACTGATATGACACTTTTAATTTCTAGATTAACATTCTTTTTATTTGATTTAGTGTATCTTGTTTTTGTGCAGATGCAGTACAAATGCCTTAATTCAATATGGATGCAAATTTACTCCTGGTGCCTGTTAAGTTTGTGTGTACATGTTATTTTTTTCCCTTTAGTATTCAGATAATTTAATGTTCACTACATTTGTTGAAAACAATTTTGGGGGCAGGTGGCTCAGTGGTAGAGTATGTGCTTATCACATATAAGCCTCTTGTTTGATCTCCAATATCACAAAAAATTAAAATAAAAAAATATAAAACCCAAAAAATTTGAAGACTTATGTTAGCTTTTCCTAAACAGATATTTTGAATTTTCTTTAATGTGAATTTAAGTGTACCATCTAGTAAAAGCTGGATGCTTCAAGTAGATTCACGTTGTATTAACAAAACATATATAGCAATGTAATTTGTTAAAAATCACATAATTGAAAAAGTGCTGATATTTCCTGAAAGAAATTCTAGGAAGATTCTGTTCTCATAGGAAGTTGATGAAGCAAGCAAGCTAACCTTTTCTTACAACAAAACATTTAGTATAGCGTATTGCTTTTGTATAGTGTCCATGGCCATCTGTAAGTATCTCATTTAATTTCCTTAAAATCACAATTGTGGATTTTTTTTTTTTTTTTTCAGGAAACTCATTGATTTATTTTTCTTTGGGGAATGTTAGAGTTATTGGGTATGGAATGTGTTACCCTGTGTTGTTAGATTTCTTATGTCCCTACACTTGTATTTGTGCATAAGGCATATCAATTGCATGTACTAATTTTAATGAGTGGTTTTTTTTTTTTTTTTTTTTTTTTTTATTGTAAACAAATGGGATACATGTTGTTTCTCTGTTTGTACATGGCGTAAAGGCATACCATTTGTGTAATCATAAATTTACATAGAGCAATGTTGTTTGATTCATTCTGTTATTTTTCCCTTCCCCCCACCCCTCCCACCCCTCTTTACCCTCTATACAGTAGTTCCTTCCTCCATACTTGCCCCCCTCCCTAACCCTAACTCTAACCCTTCCCTTAATGAGTGGTTTTCATAGCAGAAATATTTCTCCCAGGATACCTCCTGGGGTGAGGGTTATGTGGATTATGTTGGCTTTGGTTCAAGGTAGGTACTTAAGTGTATGGTCTTTGTAATTTCTAGTTTTGTGTAGTGTCCATGGGAATTCATAATCAATGTTGGGTTAACCGAAGGATGTTTCAGTGCCCCGGGGTTCCACCAATATCTGGGATGTTATTCTCTTAGATGGGGCAAGATGGCTGGCATCTCTGTGAATACTATGGATGCATGTCAGTTTGGGGACCTGTCAATTTCTATAGGTACCCTTGGAGTGGACTATTCTTGCAGTCCACCTGACAGTTTTACAGGACTCCAGGCAGGAAAGATCTCAAAATGGAGCTATGCAGCAGGAACTTGGGTTGGAGTAGTGCTGAGACTGAGCTCAGACTCAGGAAGCAGGGTTCAAGTTTCCACAGCTGAAAGAAGAGGGGAAGCATTGTTGAGGTATTAGTAATTCTTTATTCAGATAATGCAATAGCTCCTACCCAGTTCTCAGCTCTAGTTTCAACCCCCACCAGTTCCACTGAGCCCCCAAATCATTTTCAGAGGTCATTTTTTCATATTCAGGCCAGACAAAAGCACACTGTCAACAGGTAAATTAGTGGGCATATGCTCACAAATAAATGTTTATGACCTTGAGTACAGACACTGAATCAGAGTGTTATGACCTTGGCTACACACTAAAAACATAGCCCACCAGAAACTTTGACAAACAAGCCTTGCTATAGTCATTTTGGGCCTGCCCAACAGTTGGGAAAGTTGCAAAGGTGAACTGGACTCTCAACAATGCATAGGACTGGTAGCCTTACTGCTCCCCAAAGTATGCTCAGGGTCTATGAGGTCTGGGGGCTTCTCTAGTTCTAAGTACTTCACAGATTTGTGGCATTAATGGGGACCTCTGGAGACCTCCATCTTAATTTCTCCCCAGGGAGCAGAGTCCTTCTTGGTTCAGGATTGATTTTTGGAGACAGGTAGGTAGATATTGTGTGCTTAGTTCCCTACTTTATAAGGCCGTGTGTGTCTCCATGCTCAGAGATGTCTCTGTTACATCCCCACTGTGCTCCGACACTTCTTCAACACTCCATTTTTCTTTGTTCTGGGCCCTTTGTTTACATGTGGAGGAAACATTGCCAGGCACCTCTAGTCATCCATATTTCCAATTTCCTATTTGTAAATTCATAAACCTACCTTCTAAATAATCCAGAGATAAAGAAGTCATAATCAGAGGATAATAGTGATTGAATAACAACAATAATAAAATTTCAAACTTTTAGGATCTACTTCTAGACTTTTTGGAGGGCAATTTATAATATCCATTTAAAATAATGGATATGTGCATGTATATGTGGGTTTGTGTACACAGGAGGCTATGTCTAAAGATCAAAAAAGTGATAAAGAGCCGAAAATACTGAAATAACACAGCTACAAAGACAATGATTAGCTCTTTGATCAATCTGTCACAAAAATGATCAAGAAAAGAAACAGTAAAATAAATAATATTGAAACTCATATGAGACATTATAAAATAATTAGTGGTTTTTAAAGCTAATTTAAGAATATATGACAATAACTTGAAATATTGGTGAATTGACACACATCCTGAAAAACATTAATTTTAAATATCAAGCATGGCAAAATAAAAACTCCAATTTTTAGAAACAGCAATTATAGTTGCCTTACACAGAAAACCCCAGGCTCAAATAATTTTATGGAAGCAATGCAAGAAATATGTAAAAATTATTATGTTAGTCTAACTCTAAATTTCACAGGAAAATTCTGCCACCAAACCCAGTTTGGAAGTATGAGAAAGAAGAATCACAGGGCAGTCTTACACACATAGAGATAGAAAGTTTCCTAATAAATCATTAATAAACTGAGTTGAGCAATGGAAATAAATTAATAATACATTCTAGACCAAATTTGATTTATTTTGGGAGCACGGGTCATTTAATTATAAAACATTCTATTACCATAATTTTTCACATTCAACTAATAAAGAGAAAAAAATTATTCCTTATATTAGTAGTTATACTAAATGTATTTAAAATATTTAAATGTATTTAAAATATTTAAAATGTATGTGAAATCATTACTCAAAAAATACCCCTCCACCCCCTGGAGGCAGAAGATGTAAAGGTTGGTCAACAGGTAAAATGTTACACATAGGAGGAAAAAGTTTTGGTGTTCTGTGTATTAGTGGGGTGAATATAGTTAAAAATAATAAAATGATATGTCTAAAAAACAATTCCAAAAGTATATTTGAATACACTCACCATAAAGAAAAATTTAAGGTGATAGCTATGCTATTTACAGTGACTTGATCATTATTCTATGTATACGTTGATCAAAACATCATATTGTACCTCATAAATATGTATAAATACTGTGTCAATCCAAATAAATTTTAAAAGTACACTGAAGTGCAAAAAATTAGTTTAATTTAGAAATTCACACACAAATTTTCTTAAGATAGAAAACAACTTTCTTAAGTGAATAACATATCAACAAAAGCCAAAATCACCATAATGTTTAATAATAAGTCAATATAATTAGTTTCATAATCAGGGAGAAGAAAAGGCTATTATCTTTTACCACTTTCAGTCAACATTTTGTTAGAATCTTGACAAGTACATTAAGGCCAAAACCATAAAGTCATTTGGCTCTAAAAGGAGTCAGTACTGAATTGCAGATATGACTTCCTTCTTTACTTTTCACTTTACTTTTACTTTATTAACTTATTAATTGTTAACTGTACAAGTTAATAGGTTTCATTCTGACATTTCCATATGCATATAGTGTATCTTGATCATGTGCACCTTCCTTTCTACCACTCTCTCTTCCCTCTTTCCCCCAAGTACCAGCGGCCCCTCCCCCATCCATTTCTTAAGTTCTCCTACTTCCAGGTCATCTTTGTTGTTTTTTCTTTTTTAGTTTCCATATATGAGAGAAAACATGATATTTGTATTTCTATTTCCAGCTTATTTAAATTAATATAATGTCGTCCAGTTCCAACAATACTCCTGCAGATGACAGGATTTCATTCTTCTTTATGACTGAATAATAATCCATTTTGTGTGTGTATATATACACATACACACCATATTTTCTTTATCTGTTCATCTGTTCATGGATACCTATGCTGACTTCATATCTTAGCTAATATGAATAGTAACTAAGCTATTTGTTTTGTATACTGAATGCATTTCCTTGGGAGATACCCACAAGTGATGGTGTTGGATCATATAGTAGTTAGGATTTTAGTCTTTTGGGGAATACCCATACTGCTTTATATAGTCACTAAACTAGTTTTTATTCCAACAAACAGTGTGTAAGTGCTCCCCTTCCTGACCCTTCCACATCATTGCCAGCATTTTTTATTTTTAATTTTTTTGTAAAAGCCATTCTGACTGGAGGGAGATGGTTTCTCAATGTGGTTTTGATTTGCCTTTCCCTGACTGCTAAAGATATTAATTTTTTCTCATATATTTTGGGTATTTGCATTTTCTTTTATGAAGTGTCTGGTTAGATCTTTTGTCCATGTTTTGATTGGGTTGCTTGTAATTTGTTCAGTTTTTGAGTTCTTTACAATTATGGATATTAATGCTCTGCCTGATGCATCGATGACAAAGATTTTCTCCCATTCAGGAGGTTGTCTCTTGGCTCAGAAGATTGCTTTCATTCCTGTGCAGATTTTTTTTATTTGCTACAATCCAGTTTGTCAATGATGCTTTGATTTTAAACTATTAGAGTCCCATTTAAAAATTGCTGCTTGAAGCATTTCCCCTATATTTTCTTCTAGTAAATTCAGTTTCAGTCTTTGATCCATTTGGAATTGAATTTTGTACAGGGTAAGGGCATCTTCTATGTATGCTTATCCCATTTTACTGGCACCATTTGTTAGAGGCTGTCTTTTCTAAAATCTAAATTTTTTGACACCTTTGTTGATAATTAGTTGGCTCTTGATACATGGATTCATTTCTGGGTCTTCAGTTCTGTTGGTCTAAGTTTCTTTTTTTCTTTCAAGACCATGCTATTTTATTATTAAGGCTTTATACATGTTTTGAAATCAGGTATTGTGATACCTCTAGTATTATTATTTTTGCTCAGGATTGTATTGGATATTCAGGATCCTTTGTGTTTATATATGAACTTCAGGCTTTTTTTTCAATGATGAAAGTCCTTGATATTTTGATGGGGATTGCATTAAATCTGTACATCACTTTAAGGAGAATGACCATTTTAAGAATATTAATTTTCATAATCCATGAACATCAAAAAGCTTTATATTTTTAGTGTCTTCTTCAATTTCTTTCTTTAGTGTTTCATAATTTTCTTTGTAGAAAGATCTTTTACCTCCTTAGGTAGGATTATTACTAGGTTTTGTTTTTTGATACTATTCTAAATGGAATTTTTTTCTCAGTGAGTTCATTATCTGTGTATTGGTGTATAGAAAACTACTGACTTTTGTATGTTTATTTTATAACTGCTATTTTGATGATTACTCATTTTTAACCAGCTCTAAGAGCCTTTTGGTGGAATATATAGAGTTTTTTTTTTTTTTTTTTTGGTTGTTGTCTGTTTGTTTGTTTGTACTTGGGATTGAACTCAGGGGTGCTTACCCACTGAGACACACCCCCAATCCCACTTAGAATTTTTGAGACAGGTTCTCACCAAGTTGCTTAGGTCCTCACTATGTTGCTGAGGCTGATCTTGAATTTGCCAACCTCCTGAATTACTTGGGATTATAGGCATGCAACACCACACCCCATTAGTCTTTAGAGTTTTCTAAGCACTGAATCATATTATCTGCAAGTAGAGTTAATTTGACTTCCTCCTTCTGTTGTGTCCATTTAATTTGTTTCACTTGTCTTATTGCTTGGCTAAAATTTTCATTGCTATACTGAATAAGATTTGTGAGAGTGGACACCTTTGTTTAGTTTCTGATCTTAGAGGAAATGTTTTTATTTTTTCTGAATTCAGCATGATATTGGCTGTGGAATTTTTCACATACAACCTTTATTATGTTAAGGCATGATCATTCTAATATTTATTCAGGGATTTAATCATGAAGAGATATTGAATTTCATTCCAGACTTCTTCTCTTGGGAAGATCATATTATTTTAATCTTTAATTTAGTTATGTGGCATATTACATTTATTGATTACATATGTTGAATTTCCTGTATTCCTGTAATAAAACCAACTTGATCATGATGTATGATCTTCTTAATATATGGTCGAATTTGATTCACATATTTTATTGAAAATTTTGCACCTATGTTCACCAGGAATATAAGTCTGTAGTTTTATTTATTTATTTTTTTGTTATGTCTTTGTCAAGTTTTGGTAGCAGGGCAATACTGACTGCCTAAGAATGAGTTTGAAAGGGCTCCTTCTACTTTTATTTAATGAAATCTTTCAAGGAGTATTGAATTGTTTTTCACTAAATTTCTAATGAAATACAACAGTGAGGCCATTTTAGTTCCAATCCTTTCTTGGTTCATAGACTTTTTTAACTACCTCAAACTCATTATTTGTCATTGATCAACTTAATATTTTTACATGCTCTTGGTTCAATTTTGGTAAGATATTTGTGTCCAGGAATTTGTTCATTTCTTTTAGATTTCACAATTTATATATAACTTTTCAAAATATGGTCTTTTCAATCTCTGTGGTATCTATTGTCTCCTTTCCTACCTTTTTTTTTTTTTTTTCCAGACCAGGGATTGAACCCAGGGGTGCTTAACCCCTGAGCCATATCCCAGCCCTTCTTTTATGTTTTATTTTGAGATAGGGTCTTCCTAAATTGCTTAGGGCCTCAGAATGGCTTTCAACTCATGATCCTCCTGTCTCAGCCTTCCTTACCTTCTGGGAATACAGGTGTGCCTCACCATGCCCAGCTCACCTCTACTTTCTAAAATTTCAATCTTTTCTTTCTTTTGGTTTGTCAGTATGGTTTATTTTTTCGAAGAAACAACTCTTTGTTTCATAGATACCTTATATATTCTTTTAGTCTTTTTTTTTTTCTAATTTCTATACTGAGCTTTATTAGTTCTTTACATATACTAATTTGGGTTTGGTTTGTTGTTTTCCTGAGATACTGTGATATAATTTTAGGTTTTGATATCACTCTTTTTATGTAAACACTCATTTCTATGAATTTTCCTCTTAGTACTACTTTTACTGGTTCCCACAGGTTCTTGTATGTTGTTTCCATTTTCATTTCAATCCAGGAATTTCTTAATTTACCCCTGATTTCTTAGTGATTCACTGTTCCTCAAAAATGTGTGTTTAATTGCCATGTGTTTGTATAATTTCTACAGTTTGTCTTGCTTTTGGTTTCTAAGTTTCATTCTATTGTGACCTGATAAAGTGCTCAAAATTATTATAGTTTAATTTTCTAAGACTTGCTTTATGGGTAATACATGGTTTATTTTCCAAATAAACTTCCATGTGCAATAACAAGTATCTGTGACCCAAAACTGTTGAATAAAATAATACATAAATTATACACAGATGTCAGTTGAGATCATTTGATTCTAAAATATTTTAACTGATTTTTTTATTGTTGTTGTTGTTATTGTTATTTTTTGTTGTTTGTTTGGCCTGCGTGATCTATCTATTAGTTAGAGTGGGTTATAGAAGTTACTCAATTTTATTGTACTGAAATGTGTAACTAAAATCTGGCAAAGATTATCTCTGGAGCTTTTTGGACTGTGCACTCTGAGGGTCGGGCTAATATTGTACAGGAGTGTATTCCCAGACACCTCCATGGAGTCACAAAAGAACTGCAGTAGGATGGGGATGACAAGACTCTTTAGGGTTTTGGTGCTCCCAAATTTGACATTCACGTGAAATTATGCAAAACGATTCACCACCTTGGACTCTGATACCTGGACTACCAAACTACCAATTTTAAAGTGAAATTATCTTCTGTCCCCTTTCACTCCCACTTCCTACCACATAGACTTCTCAGCACATTTGTGTTACAATCTCACCACTGAGTCAAACTGACTCTCTAGGTGGTTGTCAACTAAGCCAGTGCAAATGTATCTCCTCAGTGGGGCTGGAGGTAGGAAAATGCAAGGGCAATAGACTCCCAGAAGAGTAATCTTAGACAATATTACCCTTCTCAAGATGGCCCCCCGTTATAGTACCGTGAAAATATTCCGGGAAGTATGGAGATCTTCTCCAAAGCCAGCTCACATGCAAATTCTAGGTCTCCTATCTGTTCAGATTAAATGTCTACGGTGTGTCAAATTCCTTGCTAGTGATGCTCACTAGGACTCTCCTTATTTCTCCTATAGTCCTGACAGGGTGATACTCATGTCTTCTTGCCATGTGGCAGGTTGTAGGTGCTGGAGCACTCAGTTTCTTTCACTATCCCAAATCTCTGGGTTTCTATATTTAAAGTCAATGTGATTATCACCATAATTATTTTCCTCAATAAGTGAAATTTCTTTTGTATTTGACACATTTTTATATTATAAATGCAATGGATGAATAATTTAGGAGTTCTAAGCATTAGGAAAACAGTAATAACAAGAAAAACAATAATTATAATTTATTTGACCTTTAATATGAAAAGTTTTTACAGTTAAAAGCTTAAAAATAAGAATTTACATAACATGTCTAAAACTATGGAAAGCTTTTACTCATGTAAACTTCACAATAACATCAGAACCTCTAAAATTTGCTTTATAACTTTTTAAACTCTCATGGACCATTGGACAGTATATCAGAATTTCTTCAACAACATGAATAGGTATTTATAATGACTGATTAATTCATTATTTCATAGCACATATGATAGAATCCAAGTAGCCTCTTTCATTTGAAGTGGATTTATTAACATGTGACAGGTGACTTTGGAGGAGCAGGAACTGAGCTTGGATACTACATAGGCAAGATAAAGAGAGCCAGAGAAATCTCTAACTACAATTCTGAATTTTCTAGCACAAACCCCAATGGCGCAACACCCCCTACCCACTTAATATGGTACCTACAATACACTGGGCTAAAAGTTAATTTCTTTACCAGAGTTGACCCCATGGAACCACAGACTTCTTTTGCTGTGTCTGATTCCCCTTTGGTTCATTCATTCCTTTTTTTTTTCCCCCAAGAGTTATGAAAGTGTTCTGTTTAGCAGATTACAAAATAAACATTATCTGCAAATGACTCTGGGAAGTATAGTTTTATGTTTTCTTGATTTGACAGTATAAAAGATAAAGACGATAGACTGGATGGTCTAATGTACGGTATCTGTCCTATCTGCAAATTATTTCAAATTATAATGTTTAATAAAATCATATAGTGCTCTCTACTATAAGTTCATTTTGTATCAGTGTATTCTTGTTTGATATTTCTTTATTGGTAGAATCTCTGTAGTAAAATTTCTGAGTCAAAGATCTCCTTTCTAAAATTATTGCTATATTTCTTTCTAATTTCTTTCTTTCTGTCTTTTAAAGATATAAATTGTAGCCCCACAAAAATCATCTAAAAATTGTCTTCTCATTTTCTAACAAATCCTGGATATTGTTCTTTTAATAAAATGTTTGATGATTTGAAAACCAAAATAACACTGTATTTTCATTAACATTTGTGTTTATAATAAGCCTTAAGGTTTATATCTTTCTAAAATATATTGTATGCTTTTCTATTTAAAGAGTTGTAATAAATTAAATATTATGTTATGAGTTAGGATATTAATATAACTTTTGATTAGTACAGTGTTCTATAAAACAGTATTTGAGCTATTTTACTAACAGAATGAAGATTTTTACCCCAGACAATTATGCTTTGTGAATTCTTCTATCCACTCTAATAATTTTTACTCTTCTCTTTTCATGCATAATAAAAATTTGCCTTCTTTAGTCATTTTCTCTTTTGTTCTTACACTTTCTCTAATTTTATTAGTGTTTTCTAATTCATTTGGGTCTTTCCATAAATGTCTAATTCATAAGCTTGCCAGTACAGACATTTGGAATCTTGGGGATAATATAAAGCTGCTCCCCTTATGCTGCAGTCATTTCTCCCCCTCCCATCTCACAACCTAGATTGTCAGTCTGTGAACATCCTAGCTAGCCATTGGTTCATCAGTTAGCCTGCAAGTCTCCTTCTCGGGCATTGGTCTGTTGTTAGCCCCAGGAAATTTCAATGTTTAGGAGAAGTTCCTGCACCATTTCCTCTCTTTTCTTTCTCTCCCAGCCAGGAGCAGATGCTCTGTTCGCCTGCCTAATAAAATCTCTGGTGTGAGTGACCGAGTCTAGAGAGTCTTTCTGGGTGCTGTCGCTGCACGAGACTCAGAGGGGGCACCCCAGAGTGCTTGCTCCCCTGGATTCAAGGGTCTGAGCTGCCTTGGGGCCCGAACTGAGCTGCATTTTCCTTACAAGAATGATATTGATATCATTTCCTGGTTTCTATTTCTATTTATGTTAATTTAAATTTTCCAAGAGACAAACTCCTGATAATAGAAATATTACCAACATTTATGAAGAAAAAAAATCTCACAAAAGAATGACAGTTCCACACCATGTTCAAGTA
This sequence comes from Sciurus vulgaris, assembly GCF_902686455.1. Taxonomy (NCBI): domain Eukaryota; kingdom Metazoa; phylum Chordata; class Mammalia; order Rodentia; family Sciuridae; genus Sciurus; species Sciurus vulgaris. Next base: position 79,166,676 of record NC_136464.1, read on the forward strand.
AGTCCATTGAGGAAAGAGAAAATACCGTTAATTCTACAGAAATTCTGAAAAGATTGAATTTTCATTCATTATAATGGTGCTCACTTTTTGAATATTTTAGAGAAAACTGTGTGCACACAATCAGGCACAAAATGGTTGGTTTTTGTTTTTCTTTAGGTTCTTCTCATTCCATAACTTTCAGACCCACCCTGCCTTCAGACTTTTCTCCTTTTGTTGAATTAAACATTAACCTAATTCCATGGACATTAAAACAAAAATAGGGCAATGAACAAACATTGCTAAATTTCTATTTCCCGTATATATTCAAATATAAACTTTTTGTGCCAGGCAATGATAACCCTGTCCTTCTTTTATTTATTTTTATTTTTATTTTTTTGCAGTGTTTGTATCAAGTCCAGGGCCTCATGCATGCTAGACAAGGGCAACACTGTATTTTTTTCCTGATCCCTCTAATAACTACCTTGAGTCATATGTAAACAAAATGTTAATACATTACAGGCCTGTAATCCCAGCAGCTGGGGAAGCTGAGACAGGAGGATCATGAGTTCAAAGTCATCCTCAGCAAAAGATGGGTACTAAGCAACTCTGTGAATTCCTGTCTCTAAATAAAATACAAAAAATATGGCTGGAGATGTGACTCGTGGTTGAGTGCTCCTGAGTTCAATCCCCAGCACCCCTCCCCCCAAATAAATAAATATTAACACATTCTTTCAAGGTCACAGGATTGTAAACCTACATTATTTCACTTCAATAGGAAAATTTGTTCAATACACTGTAACTCTAAATCTAGCAGATTTGTTTCATATTGAAGTATGTCACATCTTTATAATATGAAATTCCCATGAATAGGTCTTTTATAAGTAATTAAACGCTTATACTTTTTAATTTTTTAATTCACAGTTTGATTGTTAATGAAAGCTTAGGTATACATAATTGGCTTGTGGCAAAGAATTCTACTTAAGTAGGCAAAGTAGGCTGTAAACAAAAACTTATTAAGAATACCTCTGTTTGAAGAATATAATTTTAAATAGTGATGTTGATGCTGCAGCTTTTATCTTTTGACCTTGTTGAGTATCTTAGTAAAATTCATGATTGAGAATTTCCTCTGAGCCTTATCATTAAGAATAATTAGAAAATAAAATAACAAATTAGTTTTCAGAAACGACATAAATGTAAACTCTTTAACTGCTTTCCATAAATTGTTTCTTGAATAATTTTGTTTTTCTCATGGACACAAAAACATTTCCCTTTCTTACCACTTTATTTTTTAACTATATAACATGAAGAAAAGTTGGTTAAGGTGAAAAAAAAAAGCACTAAATAACACAAAAGGCCTTTTAGGAAGGTTTAGAATAATAGTGAACAAGATCTTATGTAAAACATTGAGTTTTTTTTGTTGTTGTTTACCTCCCCCCCCCCCGACAGAATATCAGGGAGGGTAAAATAGTTCCAAGGAAAACAGGTCTAAGTTGGCTCATGATTTCAGTCTGTGATATGCTGTCTCCATTGTTTTAGGCTGTGGGTGGACAGAAACATCATGGTAGAAGCATGTAGGAGGAGAGCTGCTCACCTCATGGTAGCCAGAAGCCAAAGAGAGAGATTAAAAGAGCAGGGAACTGGGGACACAATAAACCCTTCAAAGGCCCCAAAGACCTACTTCCTCCAACTTGGAGGTCTCACCTTCTAAAATTTCCACCAATTTCCAGTAGTGCCATGAGCTCGGGATCAAGTCTTTAACACATGAGCCTTTGGGGGATATTCCAAATCTAAAGTGTTATAAGCTTTTAGATGGGAGACACCATCTACTTTATATTAGATTATTATAAAAGTTATTTATTTAGTTTAGACATGCACACTGCTCTGATGACTTAAGACATATTTTGCAGTTTTCAGTTATTCCTATATATTCTGAACAATCTGTGCCCATAAAATTAAATGTATTGTTACATAAAATGAACATAAAAATACTAATCATCCCAGACCTAAGTTGATATACTAATAAAATATGGCTTTCTTTTGAATGTAAGAAACTGCTACTGAATATTCAAAACTATGTCAGTCACTGCTTTAAAAATGTGAAGACATTTGATTGTGTATCATTTGCTCATTGGTTAGAATAAAACAATAACTTAGCATTTTTAAAGTCCAGCATTACTCTGTAAAACAAAATGACTTTTACAAATAATGCAACTGAGCTACAGCATATTTAATAAACATTCAAGATCCAGGATATGTGGCTAGTGTTGAACCTGCTCAGTCTGTGAAAGTTGTGTTCTAAGCTATAACACTATGTTGTTTCTTCTGAAGTCAGTGGTGACATTGGACCAATAGTTGTTCCATCCTTTTTTAGTCTTCATATGCAAGAATGGTTGCTTTCTGGAAGTTTTGGCAAATGGAAAAATTGTAACCATCAATGGAAGGAAAACTCAAAGAACTTCCAACTCAAACAGTATTATATGTAAGAATTATACATAAGAAAATTATAATGGGAGTTGGAGGATTTACATACTTTGACTTTACATTTATATGAAATCACAAAATAATAAAATGTAGTAATATTCATTCACAGTGAACAAAAACAACCTTAAAATATTGATTTACTTCTCCTGACAATGTATTTCCTCTTCTGCTTTCTTACTGCGGTCCCTGACTAACCTTCCTTTTTATTATTATTATTTAAATCTTTCAACTTTTTAATAACAATAATGAACTTCTCCTTCACCAAATATTGTCTCTTTATAAGTCTACTGCTGTTGGTAGATCAATTAAATAAAATGAAGTAAATAAGATTTTTTTAAGTACACACTGAGGGACACTCTACAGTAAATTGTAGTGTTGAACACTCTGGTACAGAACAATAATCACTAATTACCTCGGTATGACTAGATCATGTTATTGGAATGTCTTAAATCAATTATGTAATCCAATTAATGATGACACTGATCATCATAAATACCTCATCCCCTCTGTGGAAAAATTTGAAATCTATAAATGCTAATGTGAAAAGAGTAATCATTAATAGCATATCCAATCTTAAATTAAGAATGACTTCCTTTCTGTATGCTTAAGTTTATTCAGTTCATTTTGCCTTCATTCAGTCTGGTCTAATTCCATGTCTTTGTTGCATGCAGTTTTATATGATACGTTTAAGAGTCTTGTTCCATTGATCTTATAAACTTCAAGATCAACTCCTTTTTTTGGGGGTGACACAGTCAAGATGTAAAACAAGGAGTTCCTGCCATAAGATTCCACCCCTGTGTGTATTTTTCTTGGAAATGAGTATATCAAAGATCAACAGGAAAAAAATGTGAAGAGTCCCTTTGCTGCTTCTTGTGACAAAAATTGAAAATAAAATGTTTGTGTAGCATGAAATTTAAAGAGAGCTCATTGCTTCGGTGAGTGAAATGTCAAATTGCTTTAAACTAAGCAACTGATTTAGTGAATGTATATGTGCATGTGTGTGTAAAATTGCAAACACCTGAGCAAGAGACACTAGATGACAGTGAATTTGCAAACTGATAGAAGAGGAATGTTGACAAGTGCAGAAATTTCAGATAATCTCTAATTTGTCCTTGATTTTTCTGTTTGATTACATAGGACCAAAATCCAGCACTTTGCAGGACTACAGTGGGCCAGTAGAGGACTGTGAATGCCCTGTTCTCATTACTTTTCAAACCTCAAGTCAATGAGTTTTCTTTTATTCTAGTAAATTCAGTCTGGGGTAGTGTATCATTGCTGGTATTTGAGATAGAAATTCCAGCAGATTTCTGTCTGTACAGACCATCAGTGATATTTCATGTGATCACTAATTCTTAATATGAATGTACTCCACCATCCTATACTTAAATAAGATCAGCCCTCCCTGAACATTTACAGAGTCTGTACTATTTGTCCTTGGATGAAAAGAAAAAAGTAGGAATGGCTTCCCAATTTTAATTTCTTAAAATAATGATACTATAAAAATGTAAAGATATGCCAATTATGCCTAGACATTTTGCCAGGAACAATACTCAGAAATTACTAGAGATTATCTCTTCATTCTTATTATAAAGGCATATATGGGAGAGTTTTACTTACTTTCATTCTCACTTATGCAAATGAAAATAAGATGTTAGTAATTTGTCCAATATTATAAGACTATTAAAAACCAGTTAGGATTTGAACTTATACTTTCAATTTCAAATCATATGTTCTATTTTTTTAATATTCTGCTTCAGTTTTAGGTGGACACAATGTCTTTATTTTATTTTTACATGGTGCTGAGGATCCAACCCAGGGCCTCATGATTGCTAGGCAAGCGCTTTACCACTGATTTACAACCCCAGCCAAATCATATGTTCTTAATCCTACACTACACTTAGGAATCTATTCCTTTTTGAAATGGCTGTGCAAAGGTCAAGGATTTGATGAGTTATTTGTTTTATTCATTTGCTACAGAGGATGAAATTCCTTAATTTCACAAATACAGAGTAATTCTAGATCAAGTAATTTTCTAGGTGCTGAAACAATTCCTTTTTAATTATAGGTAGGTGGTAAGAAAATAGTTGAATAGAAATTATAAGGAGACAGGCATTTTTGACCACTAAAATCACACAATCTTTAGAATATGAGGACATTGAGTTTTATTTCTTTAAGTTACAATTTAATGAAATTATGCTACCACTTGTAATACTTCTTGCTATTTATAGGATATTTAAGCAAATTTGCCCCATAGCATTTCTTTAGCCATGCCCATGCCCATGGATTGTCAGAGAGTGAATTCCAGTATAAGCTATAGAAAATTGAAGAAAGTAAACATTTTCTCCTTTTTTCACTTTTTGTTATTCTTCTTCTGTTATTGTGAGTTCTCTATCATCTCTCATAAGTAGTTCCAAATCATTCCAATATTCTGCAAATTGTTCCTACCTTTTTTTGCTTTAAAGGAAGACTTTTGTGTCTGTTAACACAGTACCCATGATCCTACTTTTACACAGCAATTTTATTTCCCTCCTTTCCCATGATTTCTACTTGAGGACATTTTAAATATTAAAAAGGAAAAAATGGAAGATTAAGCTATAGTGTATTTCAAAATTTTGAATATAAATTTGGGAAATATTTTTATCATTATAAATTTGAAGTCATTCATCCTTGATTTAACAAATAGTTGCTGTTAATCAATTATTTGTCATGAAATACACTAAGAGGACATAGCCATGAGGAGTAGAGACAAAGACTGGGTTGACACTGAGTTGTCTGTCTTCAGAAATCAGATTATCTTAAATTGATACTATGAAGCAAAGAGTTATGAGAGTATATATTAGGGAACCTTACCTAGACTGGGAACTAAAATAGGTAAGTTAAAGATAGATTGGTCATAAACATTAAGGATGAAAAATAATGCAATATTGAAAATCTTAAGGTAGCTGAGGATGGAAAATAAAGTAAGGAAGGAACAGAAATATCTGTTGGAAATGGTGGAAGCAAAAAGGAGCCTGGGAGTAGGTGAGATTGGAGAAGAAGGAGAGAACCCTGTATACCACATAAAATATTTTGACTTATGTTCTAAAATCATATTATTCAGTGGATTGAAGATCATAAAATATTTTAGTTTTTAACCAGAAGAAGTGACAAATATTAAAAGATAAGCAAGGGTTTACTTGTCAAAAATCACTTGGTTAGATAGAAACTTAAAGTAAAACATTGGGACAAAATTTCTTGTGGGTGATTAGTTAGGAAAACCTACTGGGTAATCTAAGAGATTAGGTGATCTTTCTTACTTATTTATTTATTTATTTATTTATTTATTTTCAGTACCAGGAATTGAACCCAGGGGATACTTAACCACTGAGTCACAACTACAGATCCCCCTTTTTATTTATATTTTATTTAGAGACAGGGTCTCTATAAGTTGCTGAGGCTGGGTTTGAACTCCTGTTCCTCCTGCCTCAGCTGCTGCAGTCACTGGGATTACAGATATGCACCAGCATGCCCAGTATGATCTTGCTGCTACTGGAGATTGAAGACAGTGGTGTCCATCAGCACTTTTTCTTCAAGAATTAAACTCAAGACTTACTGATGGATGTGATATAGAAAAAAAAAAAATGGACAGGATCCTGGTTTCCTTGGAGTGAGCAGTGCTGAAGAGTTATTGCAAAAACATTGTTTGATCATTAAATGCAGTTTTGGGACTAGATTTGTAATTCATGGATGCATCCTCTTCTGGTAAGGAGAATATTTGACAGTTGTGGTCAAATCTGTCTAATTTGTCTAATCTGTACCATGGGTCTTAGGCTTTGGTTTACAATAACGACAGAATTTCAGAGATTTAGTATCTTCAAAACCGTCTTTACATATATGTGTTATACTTCTTTTGGGGTTTGAATCCATTCTGTTGTGTAAGATTATTTAAAAATATGTAGCTTATTTTTAGCTTGATGACACATTTGCATAAATCAGTCACACTGAGCATTCAAGTATTAGTATTCCTATCCTACACTTCAGGACAAATTGGATATTGGAAACAGGCAGAGGCCTAAGAGGTTAGAAATTTTAGGCATGAAAACAATGATTTTGTGACTTAACCAGAACAGTCAAGGGTGAAATTAAATAGATTACAAAAGACCATTTCCAAGATACAGGGTCAGCAACTGTTTCCCTGTGGCAGACAGATTATTCATAGACCAAAAAAAACCTGTATCCAATCCTCCAAATTGCTTTCTAGTCCTCACTCTGATCTGATTATGATATTTAACATACATGATACATGTTAGCTATTCCATCCAAAATTACTTTCTTTTCAAGATAATTCTCAATATACTTATTGCTATAAAATGTTTGTGCATTTCAAAACTACTTAATTATACTTTCATTAGTATATAATTTAAAATATACACTTTGGCTGTTATGAACAAGTTTATTAATAAATTAGGTTCATGTGTCTAACCAACCTCTCTTCATTAGTGTTGTGAGTCTATAAAAGGTAAATGTACATATATGTATAAACATATATACTTATATATTTGTACATATCTATATTATATCATATATTTATATATATATTTTAATATTTTTAAGTCTATATATAGATACATATAGCTCTCTTTCTCTCTCTCTCTCTATATATATAAATACACACACACACACACACACACACACATACATATACACACACTGATCCAGAAGCCAGCAGTATCTAAATTGTCTGTTGATCTGATATTTATGATAATATCTTACGGAGGAGATCTGAAACCTACAAGAAGAATCAAACTTAGCGGGAGTTATCTAAAGGGGTCTGACTGAGGAAATATACTAAATTCTTACTCCTAGGTAGTTTCTGCTAGCAAGAGAAACTAAAGACAGAGACTTAGGCACAACCTCGCAAGACTTGACTTCTTTTTTATTTTTAATTTCCATGCAATATATGGTAATAATCTTTATACTCGTATATAACAATTAACCTACAAATTCGACTTAAACTTGATAAGTAACCTGTATAGTTGGAAAAGGCTGAAAAATTAGTATTAAGAATAAAAACCAGAGAACACAAGAAATGTAGTTTTAGTGAGTGCTTGGTGGATGGAAAAGACCTGATGTGTCTGATCCTAGCAAGAGAGAAAGCCCACCAACCTTTATTTTATAGGGCAAACACATCTAAAGGAATTCATTGCAAGGAAGTGTTCTTTAGATAAACAAGAAGTGAGAAGCTGTGAGAATTTGGCCTGGTTGAGGCTTTAGTTAGGCACACTGGTATCTCTTTCACCCAAGGCTAGCAGGCATCTAAATTCAAAGCTGTCGAACTCATAAATTTTGTGCCGCATGTTCATAAAAAGTGGAAAAAATTAGTAAATAAATCTTGAAATCATCTTTCAAATAACAAATAGTTGGATGTCTTTATGCAAAGTTAATCTTATATTTGTACAGGAATATGTCAAATACTATACATATATATGTCAGTGTGTCAAATGTATATGACACAGCTCTGTTACCCTCACTTTGTATCTCCTAAGAGAATTTTTTATATCTCAGAAAGATACACTTGACATCTTTCAGGCAAAGTTTTCACATTTTAACTGCCATGGATATAATAGCTTATGATTACTATTTTTATTTCATACCATACAATACCCATCAAGGTATTAGCAGTGTTGAAATAATGAATTAGTTATCACTATTGATTGACAGGCACTAAATAGAAAGTTTGTTCAACATAGGGTAATAGACTGCACATTAGTAATTTGTATATTTTTGTAAAATAATGTTCTATGATATTTTAAAGTCTATAATAGTTTCTAAAATGCTAATGATATATATTATCACGTTAATGTGTTAATATTATCAGAATTATAACATCTGACTAGATTTTGTATCTTCCATTTCATAAATAGTTCGATAATGTATGTTATTATATAGTGCTTTTTATATCGTTAATCTCTTGCTAAATATATACATATATTCTTTCTCGCCTTTCTTTCTTCCATTTTTCTGATCTGCTTCCATTGATGACTCTATACTTTTGACTGCAGACTGGCAATATGAGGGTAAGATGACAAAAATAAAAACCCCAAACCACCTCATGAGCATTGCTTGTCTGTCTTTGTTTTATTCTTTTTAGAACATTATTTAAATTCTCTTCACTCTCTTTAATTAGACCCTTTATCACAATTAAAGTCCAATTATGTTTGTTTCTGTTGTGAAGCTTTAATTACCATTTATCCTTGTAATCATTCCTTTATGTTATTTCTTTGGGTTAAATTATCATCTCATTATCTCTGTCCTGGAGGACTTCTTCTCTTCAGTGATCTTCTGCTGGTGTTTTCTCAGTAAGATTTGAATAGTTGTTTGGTGTACAAAGTGGACTGTGTCGTGACATGGTAAGGAATCTGTGGTTCTTAGGAAATATTTTTAAATAATAAAATTTTTAAAATAATGATACATATTAATTTGGTTGTACAGTTTTCTTTACAAATATCAATGTATATCTCAATGTATTTGATCTTGGGGTGAGTGCTTCCCATAGTTATTAATTCTTACCTTTGATCATTCTCTCTCTTTAGATTGCAAACTAGCTAGGGGAGGACCACCTGCTACCATAGTTGCTATTGATGAAGAGAGTCGGAATGGTGAGTGAGTTGTTTTTACGTCTTTTCTAAGAAGGGTTTATCATAATTCAATCCTTGATTTGATCAGTAGTGATGGTTAAATCCAAATCCAAATCCATAAACAATTCCCTCTAATTTGTCTACTGTATGGGTAAAAATTATGCTATTTTGGAAGTGCTTTATTTGGATCATGAGAGCTTCTTTCAGTGAATTCAAGTGTTTAGTTCTAATTGAGAGGAGGTGATTTTGAGTCAGCACAAGGATGCATGTAAAATGGACTGGGGTATTTCTTTGTCAGTATGTAGAGTTGACAATCATGCATATATTCTTCTAAGTGAACACAATGTATTCCTCCAGAGTGATCCACAGGTAAGCCTTACACTTGAAACTTAAATTGTCTGAAATCTGGTAAACTAAGATTCAAAGCTACTTAGACATAGTGATATAATCAGTGAATGAATTACCTGAACTTGCTTTAAGGAGAGAACATGACAAAAGGTTGAAGGCTGAGGAAGAAGTCCTGAATTTTCATGTGTTGTCTACCGTAATTAAAAACTATACTAAACATATTTAAAACTTAAATGATAATTTTTCTTATCAAAATAAATATAAACATTCAAGATTGTGTATTGTAGCATTCTCCTTTGCATCTTTGAACTTTAATCTATCAATAAAGTTCTCCCCTTTATCAGTAGCAATAAAATGGTGATCTCTGGGGCTCTACTATTTCAAACTATTCTGTGTGTGAATGAGGTCTGGGACTCATTTTGGTCTATTTATTCTGTGGTGGACTTTCCAGTGGATTTGTTTGATTTCTAACTTCTTCTCCGTTTTAAAAATTGTTCTTCCCAATTAACATTTTTAAAAAGTAAATAGATAAAGTGGTTTATTAGAAAGTGAGCTTTTTCCTGTAATTTAGCCTATACACACTTATAATATGTATAATATCTTCAACAGTTCACTTCATTGTGGATTTATTTTACTCATTTGAAGAAATGGCACAATTATGTTTCTGAGAATTCTTTGTAATCAGTCAAAATGTCTGCAATATTGCTACCCTCCTTTTAAGTAAATTTATGTATATACACAAAATTCTTCTTACATTAAAAATATTATTTTGATTATTTTTTAAAATCCATATTGATAATGAAAGCACATGAAGTTATAGTTATCATGACCTATGTAAGTAAATTGGAATTAAATTCTAAAAGCATTTGCCCAAAATACCAGAAAATAATATAATTGGAAAAGATTCTTTCTCACATGTTGAATTACCTTTTATTTTTATTCAGAAGTAACCTATATTTTCTAAAAGTTCTACAATGAAAGTTTGATGTTTTTCACCAAAGAACAGAAGCCTATAAAGTATGATAGAGGGTCTATGTACATTTTTAATGGATTAACTAATTCCCTGAACATAAAAGCTGAGCTGAAATAAGACATTTATTTTTACTAAATAAATCTTGTTTTAATATATGACTCTGTACAGAATTTTGCCAACCAGGTAATTATAGTCACAGTAATGATGATATTTTATCTTCTTTTGCACTGATTATATTACTACTTCTCAAAGGAGCTTTGAATGCTACAAAGATGTTGTCTAGCAGTGCTATATAAGAACATGTGGTAAAAGTTCAATATTTGTGTTTTGGAAGAATGTGACATGATACAATATAGTAATGTTGTGCTCCTACTTGGCATATTTTGTAGAAACTGCCAAACTACTCAGAATGCTGCCAAAGTTGTTCAAGTGCTATCACAAGTAATATAAACACCAACCTAGAAAATAAATATTTTTCATTTTTCTTTCATATTGTTCTAAAAACATGTTTATCAAACTTCTGCCAGACAGTTTGTAATGTAGACTGTGTAATCATCTTGTCTTAAAAGTCTAAGGGAAACAATTCATGAAAAAGTTTTTTCTTGATTTTTTTCTTAGGCAATCTTAAGAAAGTTCCCCACTAATAAGGTTATGGTAACCATTCTCTTAAACTTTCTTAATTTTTCCTTTCCTGCCTCCTTTTAATTGGTAATAATAAATATCTGGTATTTTTTGCCAGTAAGATGAACACTCATTTTAAGGGTTTGGGTTTCTTAAAAGAAAAGGCATAGAAAAAAAAGCCTATATTAAGCAAAATGGTAAATCATTGTGAATCAACTTGCCATTGGCTAAAATTATGCTGTCTGTTACTAAACTGTCTTGTTGCTTCACAGATTTTAAAGTTAACAGAGATATTATGGGGTTTTTGTACATTTGGGAATAAAGATGATATTGAGGTTCTCATAATTTGGAAGCAGAATGTCCAAGGAAAGGGTTACCCACAGCTAACTAATGAACTTATAATTGTTCAGGACACATATTCTAGAGCTGGGATATGGTCTAGTTACAGAGTCCTAAGCATACTTGCCTTCAGGAAGGCAGAGGAAATCATATTAAGGCACACTGAATGCCAATCAGTCAATCTGTCCCTATAGTTTCTCTTGCCTAAGTTATGTGAGAGGAGAGGGAGGATGTGAGCCTGAAGGTTGTTCCTTTACTTAAAACCAATTATGGGTTAAGGAGAATTTAGATGTTGCCCTCTAGCATCTTTTCCTTCCATTGTCAGAATCACTAGGCTTAGAATACAAGATGAAATTTAAAAAATGTTTTGTTTATATTTTTCTCTTTTTTATGGTTCCCACTTTTATGACCATTAGATTAACAAGAAGCTTAACTTTGCCATGCACACCCCTATGGGTGCAGTTGGAATTTCACATGCGCCTCCTAAAGAGGCTTTTGGACTTATGAACAGAATAATCAACATGTATTTATAAAAATTCCTAAATATTAAATAAGGTGTATGTGGGAAGAATATTTTTTGACACTAGGTATTTATAACCTTCCATTTTTGATGGTTTATCTTTATTCTTCTCCATGTTCTCCAGAAAGATTGAAACTACCAGAAATTTTGTAAGAAAATCATAGTGAAAGAAGTATAGGTAGCTCAAGAGTCAGACCTCGGTAACCGAGGCACCAATATGTAGAGATTAGTCAGCGGGACAATGGTGACGGGGGCGGGGGGGGGGGGGGGGGGGGGGGTCCGCTACTGAGACGTTGTGAGTCTAGAGATTCTAGAGATACACAGGGATGAAAAGATGCTGCAGTAGGTTTTGAAAGATTATTAAATATTTAAAATCCTTACCTGGACCTGGCCTTAGTCCATCTTTCTTTCAATGTATGACAACTAGGACACTTTATGAGACATTTCTGACTTTAATTCTATCCCTTCTCTCTGTTTCCTTCTGTCTTAGTTCTGTGATAGTTACTTTGGTTATGTCAAAAGTGCATAATGTAAGTTTTGACTATATAATTTCCAAATGTAAAAAAAAAATAAAAATAATAAAACACTTCATAGAAATCAAACTTTTAAGGATTGTATAGACTTTTTGTTGAGGAAAAGTGATCTAGTGCATATGCCTTTGGAAGGGATAGTTCTATTTTTAAGCAGTTTCTCCTTTATGTGCTTTTGTCTCACTGCTATTCTGCATCGTTGCATTACAATGAAGGTAAATAGACTTTGTCTCTTTATTTGAAAGCATTCATTATCAAATCCCAGAATTATTTTTGAGCAAAAGATCATTACCTCCAGAATACAGCAAAAGTAGAAAGCAAGTTTAAATGAATAAAAGAAAATATAATTTTGTATAACAGACTATTGATTAATGAAACAAGACAATTTTCATGAGAAAAGTAGTTCTGTAATGATTTTAGCTAATTAGCAAAGACTGTACAATCTTATAAGATATTAAAACAAGTTTAATATATTACAGGGTTACATGGAATCATAAATGTTAACATAAAGCCAAAGACCTTTAGCAAAATATGGCAGTTCTATTTTTTCTGGATAAATTGGGAAAATATTTCCCTTTGTTACACAATTTTTAGTATACTAATTTAATTTTTAACTACAGAAGGATTAAATATTTTTATAAAATGTTAGTGATCATCTGGCTAAATTGCTCGTACAGGTTGCATAGCACCAAAGTCATGATTGCAAACTCATTTATCATTCCAGCATTTCCTTTTCCAACTCATTAAGTCATTCTGTGTTATTTACAGTACAAGCTGTACACAGTGATGAAGAAATAGAGGTTTTCCACAAATTATGAAGAAGTCATCATGTCCATTTCTGTGTGTATTTTAATCCTTTTATTACTGTTTTAATGGAAATGATTTGACTGGTCATTATTGGTGAAGCTATATCTGCAGCAGTGCATTTGCTTCTTTCATTTGTGCCAAAGGATTATTTTCTAAAATGTCAGCAGTTACAAACCTGAATGTGTAGCAGAAATAAATAAACAGAAAACTTTCTAAGCATTAAGAAAATAGGTTGATATTCATCTCCTTAAATTATCTACAATTTTATAGAAATTTTATATCATATGTCTTTCCTCGTTTGTTAACTAAATAGCACTAAATATGCAGTGAGATTGCTGGAGCTTAGGGAAAGGCCATAAAACAAGGGACAGAAGTGTGCAAAGCAGACAGAACGCAGAAAGACCAGCAAACTAGGGAAAACTAACCAGCAAACTAACTGTGGAAGTTAGTGACACCTCAATTACTGTTTAAATTTCAGGGTGCTAATGTTATTAAATATGATGAAATATGTGGCAAGAAACTCTTGGTTTCTCAGGAAACAAACATCACATTTATGGGAAAAGATTCTAATTTTATTTTTCCTTTTCATTTAAAACATTTACTTATAAGGAGCCTGAATTATGTAAAATTAAATTATGTCACACAAACATACTCTTAATCCCAAATAATGCTATTTTAATGGGCAATTTTTCTATAAATGCAGTATTTAAACCACAGATCCTTAAGGCAAAAGACTAAAGCTATTTTTTGATGTTATTTCCATAGAAAGTTGAAATATGGGTCATAGTGGGCAATAAGAGCGGACTTTGTATCATAAGGAAGTAAGTTTCTACTTACTTGTAACCTGGTAGAAAGGCAAATTTTCTTTTTTTCCCTCACAATAGTAAATTCTTCATATTAAAAATAAGTCATTCTAATTTTATTTTCATTTTTTTTAAGCTAAAGAAAACACATCTGTGTGACTCAGGTAGCCCACAGGTCACCAGTTTTGGGGGTAATAATCCAGGCAATAGGGATAAAAGAAATGAATTAGAATGATATAAATAAAAGGCAGAGACCCTTGAAGAAGGAAAAAAGAGCATCTACAGGATTACATTTTGTGGGAATGGAGTGAGGGGAATTCCCTTTCAGCTTTTGCACATCCAACTCAATGTTTATATTTAGATTATGTGATTTTTGGAGGTTGTTTAAGGAGTGAATCTGATGGAAATCACAAAGGAACTTGGCAGTGGAGAAAGCACCAAAGGTCAACTGCAGGCTTTACAATGTTCCTGGGGGTTTTCTCTGCACACAAACATTCTAAGTGTTGTGTGTTCATCTGATCTTCCTAAAGCACATTCTTTGGAAGCTTTAGATTGCATTGTTTTCTGACCCCCAAGTCTTTTCTTTTCAAAAATTTCTTTAAGTATATACAGTTCTATCACTACTTCTGTTCCTCGTGATCAAATATGGGGTACAAGACTACTGGTGGGTGTTGCTCAAGCAATTGGGCTGTGAGCTTTGTTTTTGTTAGGAAACAGAAAATCTAAAATTGGTCACGACCCTCACCTTTGGAGTGTAGTAATCAACAGTGTAAAGTTTCTTGCAATCACTGGAAGAAAACAGAAATTCCAAAAAAGATCTGAAACCCTTTGGGGACTTAAAAAACCTTCCATAGCAATTTTCAAAACAAATGTTTAAGTGCCAAATATTCCTAAGTGGAACTGCTAATGTATTCAATTAAATTTAAGTATACTATTTGGAGTAAAAAATATAGAAGTACGTAAATATCATTTCATCTGTAACAACTTCATAAAACTTTGGATTATGTATTAAAGCTAGCATTTATTTTAGATTCCTATTAGGTGGTGCAGTTTAAGCATAAAATGCATAATTATTTCTTAGAAGAAATAAATATGTACCTTTTAATTATACTTAAGAATAAAAGGTTTGGGGAATTGTAGACTGTGCAACATGGAAGTACTCTCTACAAATGGGTTTATTAAATAGAATTTGGAGATATATGAATATGTTGCTTTATTTTTATGCTGTTTTAATCCACTGAAATTACATCATTGGGGACCAGAAACAAAATTTTTATTTTTTTAGAATCAGTCTTTGATTTATTTTTCAGATCCTGCAGTTTGCCATAGAGTATTCTTATTCTCAGTCTTGATTACTGGGCTGCTTAACAGTAAACTTTCCTTATTTAACTCAAGACACTTTGGAAATGTCTCTTTCTACAAGAGCATTCAAAATCTTTTTGCTGCTCTTCCTGGCATTTTCTCTCTGTTATTTTCCTTGGAAAAGTTACAAACATATGGAAACAGTGATTTGAACTCTCAAGTTTGTGTGCAATTGTGAAAAGCTTACTTCTCAAGATGGTTTTGGTAGGAAAGGAATAGCTACCATTCAAAAGATATTGTCTTTTTTTTTATTGTAAACAAATGGGATACATGTTGTTTCTCTGTTTGTACATGGCGTAAAGGCATACCATTTGTGTAATCATAAATTTACATAGAGTAATGTTGTTTGATTCATTCTGTTATTTTTTCCCTTCCCCCCCACCCCTCCCACCCCTCTTTACCCTCTATACAGTGCTTCCTTCCTCCATACTTGCCCCCCTCCCTAACCCTAACTCTAACCCTAACACTAACCCTTCCCTCCCCCCATTATGTGTCATCCTCCACTTATTAGCGATATCATTTGTCCTTTGGCTTTTTGAGATTGGCTTGTCTCACTAGCATGATATTCTCCAATTTCATCCATTCCCTGCAAATGTCATAATTTTATCATTCTTTATGGCTCAGTAATATTCCATTGTATATATATACCACTAGTTTCTTTATCCACTCATCAATTGAAGGGCATCTAGGTTGGTTCCACAGTCTGGCTATTGTGAATTGAGCAGCTATGACATTGATGTGGCTGTGTCTCTGTAGTATGCTGATTTTAAGTCCTTTGGGTATAGGCCAAGGAGTGGGATAGCTGGGTCAAATGGTAGGTCCATTCCAAGTTTTCTAAGAATCTCCACACTGCTTTCCAGAGTGGCTGCACTAATTGCAGCCCCACCAGCAATGTATGAGTGTACCTTTTTCCCCCACATCCTCGCCAACACCTATTGTTGCTCGTATTCTTGATACTCGCCATTCTACTTGGGGTGAGATGGAATCTTAGGTGGTTTTGATTTGCATTTCTCTTATTACTAGAGATGTTGAACATTTTTCCATATGTTTGTTGATTGCTTGTAGATCTTCTTCTGTGAAGTGTCTATTCATTTCCTTAGCCCATTTGTCGACTGGATTATTTTCAATTCTTCAAGTAGAGTTTTTTGAGTTCTTTATAGATTCTGGAGATTAGTGCTCTATCTGAAGTATGATTGGCAAAGATATTCTCCCACTCTGTAGGCTCTTTCTTCGCATTGCTGATAGTTTCCTTTGCTGAGAGAAAGCTTTTTAGTTTGAATCTATCCCAGTGGTTGATTCTAGCTCTTATTTCTTATGCTATGGGAGTCCTGTTAAGGAAGTCTGATCCTAGACCAACAAGGTGAAGATTTGGACCTACTTTTTCTTCCTATAATCTGCAGGGTCTCTGGTCTGATTCGAGGTCCTTAATCCATTTTGAGTTTAGTTTCGTGCATGGTGAGAGATATGGGTTTAGTTTCATTCTGTTGCATATGGATTTCCAATTCTCCCAGCACCATTTGTTCAAGAGGCTATCTTTTCTCCATTGCATATTTTTGGCACCTTTGTCTAGTATGAGAAAATTGTATTTATTTGGGTTTGTGTCCGTTCCCCCAAGTTCTCTGTCAACAACTTTACAAGAAAGTAACTGTAATAGAAAGTTAAGGAGACCACTGCTTGTAATTTTCTCTTCCCTATTATGAAGAACCTCTACCAAATGTCAACAGATTAACTATTGTTATTTCAATTGGTCTCTCATTTGTTCAATCATTCATTTAGTTAGCCATTTCTTCACGATACAGTTACTGGTTTTCTCACACTAAGTTCTGTGAGGTTCTTTGGGGGATGCGTCAGGGAAGAAAATAGGCAAAATCACCTCCCAGCTGCAGAACAAGATCAGTAACCAGAGAGACAGTAAAGCAGAGCAGGAGACAACAGGGAGCATTGGACAGGTAGGGAGACAGTGGGTGCTATTTTAGGTAAAATATTTATTTCAAAAGGTCAGATTTAAGCAAATTCCTATACAAAATTAAGACTGAAGATGTGAGGCACACATTTAGCTATGAAATTTATATTATTGATGGGAGAGAAAAACAAATTCAAATGCTCCAAGGATGAATAAGACTGGTGAAGAAATAGAAAGAAGTCAATCAGAGAAGATGAGTATTAACCAATGTGTCTTAGGAAGTGAAGATGAATGTTGGTAGAAGTAGATCAGTCACAAATGCTTTTAACACTTTTATTGATGTGCCAACAAGTCAAATGATGGTGAATTCATCTAGCAACCTATCGTTTATAAAGAATAATTCTTTTTCTTTCTTTTTCTTTCTTCCTCTTTCTTTCTTTCTTTCTTTCTTTCTTTCTTTCTTTCTTTCTTTCTTTCTTTCTTTCTTTCTTTCTTTCTTTTCATTTTTACAGACTGCATTTTGATTCATTGTACACAAATGGGGTACAACTTTTCATTCTATGGTTGTGAACGATGGGGATTCATACCTTTCCTGTAATCATACATACATAGGATAATTCTTATTTCCATTCGTTGCTCTGTATCCTAGTTTTGTGTAATTCAGAATTCAAATACAAAATCATGGATGCATGTGTGTTTGTTAATAATCTCAGATCATTTTTTTTCCTTTGGAAAAATTATGCTCCACTAAAAACAAAAGTCATAAAATGTAATAAGTCATTTTACTTGTTTCGGTAGCATCATTGCCTCATTTAACACATAATAGAGGATTACTTCAATTATCCCAAAGGTCAGTGGAAAACATGACCATTCCATCATAAATTAATACTGAGTGTCTGAAAATCAGATGATGTGGTGCCATCAAATTAATCAGTTGTTTTTAGCTGTTATATCGTTCTTGAAGTATCATTAGTAAAGAGGGAACATTCAATACTAACAACATCACATTTCAGGGAAATCTTTGGAAACGTTCACTCCACTTGATAGAATGATTATTTTTATATGAGCATGTTTGGGGAAATTCTGATTAACGGGCTTGGTTTTATTTTCATACTTTAGAACAGGCAAGGTTGGGGAATTATTAGTAAAGGAACAGCATCCCATCAATAATTGCTATTGGGTTCATTTACTAGCCTTAAACATGTTTATTTAGGTATATCAAGACCCTTATTGACAAAAGTCAGACTGAATGTTACCAGGAATTAAAAGTGACAATTAATTTAAATGCTATTTTTGAAATCTATCATGATTCTTAAAAACATTAGATTTAAAATTTTGTCATATTGAACAGGCTTCATAGAACCCTGTTGTAAGAAAAAATTTTCTATTTTTGTATTACTAATGACCAATTAATACCTTTATTTGAATTTCTATCGTGTAATGTGTAACAAATATGAAAGTTAATATTTTTCATGTTATTTAAACATTCTTTTTTTACACGAATCTTAATCTCTTTAAAATGATGTTTAAAATAATTCCACAGGTTCTTAGTAGAACTTGTTTTTTTGAATCTGGGTCTTGGGAGAAAAGCAATGATTTTATTTTTTATTTCAACTTGTTTGAAAATTCCCACTAAGCTTACAAAGCACCATTCTCATTCATTTTTATTCAAATTTTAGTAAACATATGTTAATCTTCCCTTTCTTTCTTTTCCTTTCTTTTTTATACAAAATCAACTAAAGTTCATGATTGATTTTGAGGAGACTAAACTACCAGAAATTTGAAATTAAATAAGAGATAATTATCATCTTTTCACACAATACTAATTAACCTGTCAACCTTGCATATTTCTCTGATTAGATAGAAATAACTATGTTATGTATAGAAATTTTTGTTATTGTTGGAAGATGAAACACTGATGGAAATTGTGTAAGCATTCTTTACAACTTAAAAGCTCATCATCTGAGCTTCAGTATTATAAAAGCATGCTGTTTAATAGTGATGAGGTATTATGTTGTATTTTAAACGTTAATGTAAATTTAGCATTCTCCTTCAGGGTATGTCTATCTTTGACTTTAATTTTAATTTTTAAACTTAATAACTATTAGTTAAAACAAAATATACAGAAGACATGCTTTCTTCATTCTATGACACAGATTTTTGGGGAAGGCCTGGACAATGTTTTTGGGAGTCTTACAAGAATAAAATATGTAATTGTACTTATTTTAACAATGGTTGATAAACAAGGAGAATCACTTGTTTATTTTGTAAACATATAGAATTTAGTTAGTATATGAATGTAAAACCATGCTCTCAGGGAAAGTCAGGATTGAAGGCAAACATCAGGCTAACATTTTTCTACAAACAATTGGAAGTGCTTGCCTTTACTTTTAGAATGGAGAATATTAGAAATTTACATTCATTAGATTACATTTTCTTTTAGAACAAAAACTGAATCTGCTTCCATTCATTGCAATAATCCCAAAATCCTCCTGGTACATACTTAGTAGGCATTCAAACTTTTTTTTTTTTTTTTTTTTTGCTGAATCATTAACATTAATATTAACTCCACAAACACCAGCTACCTTCATAGTTAAATGACACTTTACCTATTTAGGCTAGTTTGTAGTGTTATTATCATAAAGAATTTTCAACATAATCAACCCTTATTCAAATTCACTGTGCACATGTAAAAATATATATGGTATTCCTTTTTAATTCCAAGTATTGATTTTGTTTGCAAGACCACATCTACAATGCTCAGACATAGTTTATTTTTTTTCTCTGCAATAATAGGAAAGAATTACAATAATATCAAACACGAGGGGATGCTATTGTATATGTGTGCCTGAATATGTGTATATAATTATATTGAATATTACTTAAAACTAAAGAAAATATAATTTAGAAATTTTTAAGTCTATTTTCTTGACACTGAAAGAGTGAAAGATACTCAGATCCATACTTTTTCTACTATTTGCATATTGGAAAGTATTTTATAAAATTGAACATCTGATTATATAAATAATCAGCTAAACTTACAAAATAATGTTTTATTTGTTTTGGGAGTGGTTACATAATTTTTGCAGATGAAATTTATCAACATAATGATTTGATATGTTATTAAAGTGTCTGTAAAAATACAGTCTAATTATAAAACAACTGATGTTTGATTTTTAACAACTAACCCTTAAAAAAAAATACTTCACTTAGGCTATTAACCTGTAAGGAAAGTTGGATCAATTAGAAGTGTTTGAATCAGTGACATATTTGAAAAGCATAATTAGATAATATGTAATATTTTAATTAAGAAAATGATGCACAATTACATGATAACTTTTGTTGGCTATTTGCTATGTACTCTCCATGTGTTAATTCTTTTAAATATAGTTATTATAAATAAGTAAATATTTATTGACTAAGTCTCTAAAAACTGCAAAATGTTGGAAACACACCAAGTATTTGAATTTTAATTTCATAAATGAAAAAAACTCACTTGCAATTTGACTTTTTTTTTGTTTATATATTTTTTTAATAGTAAACAAATGGGATAAATGTTTCTCTGTACATGGAGTAAAGGCATACCATTTGTGTAATCATAAATTTACATAGGGTAATGTTGTGTAATTCATTCTGTTATTTATCCCTCCCCCTACCCTTCCCACCCCTCTTTTCCCTCTATACAGTCCTTCCTTCCTCCATTCTTGCCCCCCCTCCCTAAACCTAACCCTAACACTAACACTAACCCCTCCCACCCCCCATTATGTGTCATCATCTGCTTATCAACGAGATCATTCGTCCTTTGGTTTTTGAGATTGGCTTATCTCAATTAGCATGATATTCTCCAACTTCATCCATTTACCTGCAAATGCCATAATTTTATTATTCTTTATGGCTGAGTAATAGTCCATTATATATATATATACCACAGTTTCTTTATCCATTCATCAACTGAAGGGCATCTAGGTTGGTTCCACAATCTGGCTATTGTGAATTGAGCAGCTATGAACATCGATGTGGCTGCATCTCTGTAGTATACTGATTTTAAGTCCTTTGGGTATAGGCAAGGAGTGGGATAGCTGGGTCAATGGTAGGTCCATTCCAAGTTTTCTAAGGGAATCTCCACACTGCTTTCCAGAGTGGCTGCACTAATTTGCAGCTCCACCAGAAGGTATGAGTGTACCTTTTTTCCCTACACTTCTCTCCAACAACCTATTGTTGCTTATATTCTTGATAATCGCCATTCTAATTGGGGTGATGTGGCATCTTAGGTGGTTTTTGATTGCATTTTCTCTTATTACTAAAGATGGTGAACATTTTTCCATATGTTCGTTGTGTGCTGTAGATCTTCTTCTGTGAAGTGTCTGTTCATTTCCTTTAGCCCCATTTGTTGATGGGTTATTTGTATCTTGGTGTAGAGTTTTTTGAGTTCTTTATATATTCTGGCGATTAGTGCTCTATCTGAAGTATGATTGGCAAAGATTTTCTCCCACTCTGTAGGCTCTTCTTCTACATTGCTGATAGTTTCCTTTGTGAGAGACAGCTTTTCATTTTGAATCTATCCCAGTTATTGATTCTTGCTTTTATTTCTTGTGCTATGGGAGTCCTGTTAAGGAAGTTGCTCCTAAGCCAACAAGGTGAAGATTTGGACCTACTTTTTCTTCTATAAGATGCAGGGTCTCTGGTCTGATTTCAAGGTCCTGATCCATTGTGAGTTGAGTTTTGTGCAGGGTGAGGAGATAGGGGTTAGTTTCATTCTGTTGCATATGGATTCCAGTTTTACCAGCACCATTGTTGAAGAGGCTATCTTTTTCTCCATTGCATATTCTTTGGCACCTTTTGTATAGTATGAGAAAATTGTATTTATTTGGGTTTGTGTCCGTGTCCTCTGTTCTTGTAACATTGATCTACTGTCTATTTTGGTACCAATACCATGCCGTTTTTTTGTTACTATTGCTTTGTAGTATAGTTGAAGTTCTGGTATTGTGATACCCCCTGTTTTCTTTCTTCTGCTAAGGATTGCTTTGGCTATTCTGGGTTTCTTATTCTTCTAGATGAATTTCATGATTGCTTACTCTATTTCTGTGAAGTACGTCATTGGGATTTTAATTGGAATTGCATTTGAATCTGTATAGCACTTTTGGTAGTATGGCCATTTTGACAATTAATTCTGCCTAACCAAGAACATGGGGAGATCTTCCATCTTCTAAGGTCTTCCTTAATTTCTTTCTTCCAGTGTTTTTGTAGTTTTCATTGTAGAGATCTTTTACCTCTTTGATCAGATTGATACCCAAGTATTTATTTTTTTTTTGAGGCTATTGCAAATGGAGTTGTTTTCCTCATTTCCCTTTCAGCTGTTTCATCGCTTGCGTATAAAAATGCTTTAGATTTATGCGTGTTTGATTTTATAGCCTGCTATTCGCTGAATTCATTGATGAGGTCTAGAAGTTTTCTGGAGGAGGTTTTGGATCCTCTAATTATAGAATCATGTCATCCGCAAATAGTGACAGCTTTAAGTTCCTCTTTTCCTATTCGTATCCCTTTAATTTCTTTAGTCTGCTAATTGCTCTGGCTAGAGTTTTCAAGGACAATGTTGAATAGAAGTGGTGAAAGAGGACATCCCTGTCTTGTTCCTGTTTTTAAGGGATGGTTTCAGTTTTTTCTCCATTAAGAATGATGTTGGCCATGGGCTTAGCATAAATAGCCTTTACAATGTTCAGGTATGTTCCTACTATCCCTATTTTTTCTAGTGTTTCAGCATGAAGGGGTGTTGCATATTGTCAAATGCTTTTTCTGCGTCAATTGAAATAACCATATGATTCTTATCCTTAAGTCTATGACATGATGGATACGTTTATGATTTACGGATGTTAAAACCATCCCTTGCATTCCAGGAATGAACCCCACTTGATCGTGGTGCACAATTTCTTAATATGTTTTTGGATACGGTTTTGCCAATATTTTGTTAAGGATCTTAGCATCTATATTCATCCAAGGATATTGGACTAAATTTTCTTTCCTTGATGGTCTTTTGCCTGGTTTGGGTATGAGGGTGATATTAGCTTCATAGAAATGAGTTTTTGGTAGGGTACCCTCCTTTTCTATTTCCTGGAATACTTTGAGAAGTATTGGAATGAGTTCTTCTTGAAGGTCTTGTAGAACTCGGCTGAGAATCCGTCTGGTCCTGGGCTTTTTCTTGGATGGTAGATTTTTAATGGCTTCTTCTATTTCATTGCTTGATATTGATCTGTTTAAATTGTGTATGTCCTCCTGGTTTAGTTTGGGAGGAGCATATGTCTCTAGAAATTTGTCAGTATCTTCAGTACTTTCTATTTTGTTGGAATACAGATTTTCAAAGTAGCTTCTCATTATGTCTGTATCTCAGTGGTGTCTGTTGTGATATTTCCTTTTGCATCATGTATTTTAGTAATTTGAGTCTTCTCTCTCCTTCTTTCTTTGTTCGTGTGGCTAAGGGTTTATCTATTTTGTTTACTTCTCAAGAACCAACTTTTTGTTTTGTCAATTTTTTGAATAGTTTCTTTTGTTTCAATTTCATTGATTTCAGCTCTGATTTTAATTATTTCCTGTCTTTCTACTACTTTTGCTGTTATTCTGTTCTTCTTTCTCTAGGGCTTTGAGCTGTAATGTTAGGTCATTTAATTGTTGACTTTTCATTCTTTTCTGGAATGCGCTCCATGCAATAAATTTTCCTCTTAGTACCGCCTTTCATAGTGTCCCAGAGATTTGATATGTTATATCATCATTCTCATTGACCTCTAAGAATTTTTTAATCTCCTCCCTGATGTTTTTTGTTATCCATGTTTCATTCATAGCATATTATTTAGTCTCCAAGTGTTTGGAGTAATTTCCTTTTTTTTACTGTCATTGATTTCTACTCTCAGTCCCTTATGATCTGATAGAACACAAGGCAGTATCTCTATTTTTTTGCATTTCCTAAGGGCTGCTTGTGGCATAACATATGGTCTATTTTTGAGAAGGTTTCCATGTGCCTGCGAGAAGAAAGTGTATCTGTTCATTGATGGATGGAAATATTCTATATATGTCTATTAATTCTAGGTTATTGATTGTGTTATTGAGTTGTTATGGTTTCTTTGGTTGGATTTTGTTTGGAAGATCTGTCAAGTGGTGACAGCGGTGCATTAAAGTCTCCCAGAATATTTGTTGTTGTGCTCTATTTGGTTTCCTGAAATTGAGAAGGATTTGTTTGATGTACAGGGATGCACCATTGTTTGGGGCATAAATATTTACTATTGTTATGTCTTCCTGATTCATGGTTCCCTTAAGCAGTATGAATGTCCTTCTTTATCCCTTCTGACTAACTTGGCTTGAAGTCCACTTTATCTGATATAAGGATGGAAACCCCCGCTTTTTACTGGGGTCTATGTGAGTGGTAGGTTTTTTCCCATCCTTTCACCTTTAGTCTGTGGATGTCTTTTTCTATGAGATGAGTCTCTTACAGGCAGCATATTGTTGGGTCTTTCTTTTAATCCATTCTGCCAGTCTATGTCTTTTGATTGATGAGTTTAGGCCATTAACGTTCAGGGTTATTATTGAGAAATGATTTGTATTCCTAGTCATTTGGCTTATTTTTGGTTTTTAAGTTGGCTTGGTTTCTCCTTTGAGTGGTTTTTCTCTAAGGTAGTTCCTCCCTTTGCTGACCTCCATTGTTTGTTTTTCATTTCCTCCTCATGGAATATTTTGTTGAGAACATTCTGTAGTGCAGGATTTCTATTTGTAAATTCTTTTAACTTTTGTTTATCATGGAAGGATTTTATTTCATCTTCAATCTGAAGGTTAGTTTTGCTGGGTATAGTATTCTTGGTTGGCAACCATGTTCTTTCAGAGCTTGAAATATGTTAGTCCAGGCCCTTCTAGTTTTTAGATTCTGGTTGAGAAGTCTGCTGCTATCTGTATTGGTCTCCCCCTATATGTAATCTGATGCTTTTCTCTCGCGGCCTCAAAATCCTATCTTTATTTTGAATGTTAGGCATTTTCATTATAATGTGCCTTGGTGTGGATCTATTGTGATTCTGTGCATTTGGTGTCTGTAAGCCTCTTGTATTTGATTTTCCATTTCATTCTTCAGGTTTGGGAAATTTTCTGATATTATTTCATTGAATAGGTTATTCATTCCTTTGGTTTGTATCTCTGTGCCTTCCTCAATCCTAATAATTCTTAAATTTGGTCTTTTCATGATGTCCCATAGTTCTTGGAGATTCTGTTCATGATTTCTTACCATCTTCTCTGTTTGGGCGACTTTATTTTCAAGATTAAATATTTTGTCTTCATTGTCTGAGGTTCTGTCTTCCAAGTGGTCTAGTCTGTTGGTGATGCTTTCCATTGAGTTTTTATTTGGTTTATTGTTCTCCTTCATTTCAAGGATTTCTGTTTTTTTTTTTTTTTTGAGAATCTCTATCTCTTTGTTGAAATGATCTTTTGCTTTCCTGCAGGTGCTCTTTCAGCTTATTGGTATTATCATTCATTGCCTGCAATTGCTCTCTTACCTCATCCTTTGCTTCGCGAATCATCTTAATCATGTATAATCTGAAGTCCTTTTCTGACATTTCTTCTACCATACTTCATTAGATTCTATTTAATAGGAATCTAGATTGTTTGGATCATTTTCTTCCCTTGTTTTTTCATGTTGTTCTTGTATCTTCCCCTCTAGCGTTGCAGATCTGGGGGTATTGCAGATTTCCCCCTATAGGCTTATAGTGGCCCTATAGGTTTCCAAAACCCTTTCTTTAAGGGAGATCAATATTAGCAGTGCCCAAACCAGACACTATGCAATCCTAGACCAAATAGCCCCTATGGGGACAATAACATCATTGTAAATAAGGAGGAAAGCGACTCGAGGGAACAGGTAAACAGAAGGAAAAGAAAGCAAGAAATGTAAGAAATAAAAACTTAATATTTTTTTTAAAAAGGAGAAAAAAGAAAATCTACTGTATAATAGTCATATTGTAATGAAACCTCCCAGTGTTCAGTAGCCCGATGTATGAGGAATTACCTGAGAATGAGCTTCAAGCCTCCAGCAGGCATCGCAGGATGGGATTTGCCCCATCGATCGGAGCTTCGGCTTCCAGAATATCCAAGATGGCTGCTCTGGCTTCCAATGTGTTGGCAAAATGGGGAGCTGCAGCTCAGGGGTGCACGTGGTCAGCTGGAGGTCCTGGAGACGGATGCAGTGGTCCGGCAGTGGTTCTGGAAGGTCGGGTGTGTTTGGTTGTGGTTTGTGGGATCCAGGAGGCCGGGTGCAATCAGTTGGTCTGGGTTCCGGTGATAGGGCACAATCGTTGGTCTGGGGGTCCTGGGGCGCAGGGCGCAGTCAGTTGATGTGAGGGCCCGAGAGGCAGGGAGTGATCAGTTGGGCTGAGTGATCCTGGAGACATTACTCAGTTAGTCTGGCCAGGGGTCCTACAGGGCCCGGCTGTTGTCTCAAAATGGTGGCAGCCACGTGTAATCAAACCTGCAGATACTGTAACAGTGAACTTCCAGGCAGCAGCAGGCAGCTGGTTCTCCACTGGCGGTCCACGGTCAATCTGCTGGCAGCTGTCGACGATCAGGAGGTGAAACCTCGAGCGCTTGGGTGATGGATGGGGCAAGGCAGGCGATGGACAGGCGAGAGGCAGGCAAAAGGTGGATGACAAACGCCTGACAGTGAGCAATCTGCTCTCAAAAAAGGCGTCGATATGCTGGCAGATTTGCAGGTGATCACAGCAGACAAATGGGGTAAAGAGCAGGGGATCGATAAGCAGCAAAAATTGCCTCACCAAGAAACAGATATCCTCTGCTTGAATCTGGCGTTGCGGAGCGACAAGGAACGCAGCCTCCCTCTAGACTGCCATCTTGGATCCTCTCCAGTTTATCTTTAAAAACATAAGAGTAAAACAAATACCTTCCTAATGTGACTGATGAAAAGCATCCAAAATGTTATTCCAGGAAAGCTGATTTGGAGGTGCCGAGGGTGTTACTTGTATCCTGACCAGATCCTTCTGCTTCCTGGCCACCATGAGAGTCACCTCATAGATGGCACTCAGTTGGAGCCGCCCCATGGAGAGTTTGCTCACACCCACCCACCACATTTCTCTAGCTCTGACACCAGGGAGAGAGAACACATCCCCTCCAATCTGAGGGGACCTGCTGTTTTCACTCTATTCTACTCTTCTGTTCAGGAGGCAGAAGTGTCTTCTGGTCCATTGGGAGAGATGTATAAGGGTCACATTTTTGCTAAAAGAGAAGCCGTTGCTGGGCATACACTTGGACATGCTGTCATTCCTGGGCAGTCTAAGTAGACTCAGCTTTGCTCAAGGCTCCTATTTGGCCACATGAAGGATTTCTCCGGTGGGCTGCAAAAGAATCCCAAGTCTTGAAAACCAGTGTGTACAGGAATACAGGGCAGAAGAGTCTTCTAAGTTCTTCTTAAAGCATGTTGGCAGAATACAGTTATGGGTCAGACAGTGACTCAACACTGAGAGGAAATTCAGAGCAGGAAATGAACTAAAAAGGGAAAAAGAGAATCATCAGCAGGACAGTGTCCAGGTGCCACACCCTGATACAGCTGCTGAAGTTTGATGTGAAATTTCTGGGACCTTCAGCACTGCTGTGCTATGGATTGAATATTTGTTATTGAAGCTCAGCCCCTAGTGTGATGGTATTGTAAAAGGGGACTTTAGGAAGTAATTAGGGCTAGAGGAGGTCATCTAACCTCATAAAGGGATGGGGCTTTCTTTCTTTAGTGACCATATAAGAAGAAGGAGAAAGAGAGAGAAAGAGAAAGAATATGAGCGCGCGAGAGAGGCTGAGTATGAACATAGAGCACAGGCCATGTAAAGATACATCCAGAAGGAAGCCCTTTCAAAGCTAGAAAGAGAGAACTCACCAGAAACTACATAGGCTTCCCTTGACCTTAGTCCTAGTATCCAGAGGTATAAGGAAAAAAATGCTGTTGCTTAACCACCCAATTATCCACTGTATGTTATCTTGACAACCTGAGCAGATTAAGACATATTGGTGCACAGCAGCTGCTCCTCACCCACCCCTGCCTCCCTGGTGTCCACAGACAACCCTCTACCCATACCAAGGCTTGAGGACTAGCCTGAGGGGCCTCTGAAGTTCTGCTCCAGACCTAATGGCATCAGCCATTCAGGTAGTGGGCTGTGCTCTCCCACAATGTTGAATAACTTGAGGACTACTCTTTTGATTAAAAAATGGTCTCTTAAAGTCCTTGACCTCCACTCACTGGCAGATGGGGTCTGTCCTTCCCTTGAAGTTGGATAGCTAGTGATATTTTTTTCTAATAGGGTACAGAGGTAGTGATGTAATATGACTCCTGAGTCTACATCACAGAGGGCAATACGGCCTAGTTTTTGTCCACTAGATGTAACAGAGCTGCCACATGAGGCACCCTCCCATCTCCAGGTCACATGCCTGTGTTATGGGCAAACTATATGTGCCTTGATCAGACAAATTCCTTTTTACCCTAAGTCTCCATTTCATGTAAGAAATGTTTCTCCCACACGAAACCTGCCTATGTAACCCACCTCCTGCTTAGCACACCCTGCTTAGAAATGCACAGCAGTTGGAAAATGTTTCTGTTATTCTTATATAAAGCACTATTATGTTCTCTTTTCAGTTTCCATTTTTCTTGGGTAGTATACTGTACCCTGAACTGGATCATTCTGACCCACTTTCCTATGTTGCTATGGTTTTGACTTACTGGCGGCTTGTGGTTTTTGGCTATAAAAGAGATACCCTACCTTCTGCAAGGGATCGAGGTGTGCAGAGACAACTTGGTCACTGCCCCTTGACCCGCCAGTGAATAAAATTCCATGTCTTAATTCAAGACTGACCTAGTGATTTATTTCTAACACATCACAACAGCTGGAAATGCTGCATGTCAGGGCTCCACGGGGCAGTCGCAGCTGAGCCCAGCTTTCCAGTCATCTCACCCAGGCACCACATACGGGAATGAGGAATTTTCCATGTTATTGAAGTCTCTTGCTTTATAATCACCCTGACTTTTAGATCTTCCTTACTGGATTCTTGATCTAGAGAATCTGTGAACACCATTAAATTATGGTTTTACACCACTATATCTAGGGCAGCAATTATAACCAGGACCCCACCCTGCATTGAAATACAAGCACACTTAGTTTTAGACAGTGTGAGCTCAGAGTCATGAATCCAGAATCCGCCTCCCATCCCATGACCTCAGAGTTTGCACTGCTCTCGTCTCCCTAGCATGCCTTGACCATTTGCAGACACACTCTGGAGCTTGCAAAGTGGAGCATGTTCAGAGGTCATGGCCTCAAATCAGAGTCCAACAAATAGTTGGACGTACTGGGGACATTTAGCTTTGGCAGAAGGTTTACTGGAATATGTGGGCCTTCTTCAGATATTAAAACGTTATTAGGAAAGAAAGTTGTGGCTCTAGATGAGAGTCGAGAGCAGTGGGCAAGTTTGGGCTCAGTTGGAAAAGGATCTGACCTTTCAAGAAGGCAGCTCGTCTCCATTTTTTGAGGACAGTTATGTACATTCTACACATATCGAGCAGAGCCCTAGGACACCAAGGATCACTCCTGGTTGGATGCAGGGAGAACAGTCAAGCTGCAGGCTGGAATAGGATAAAGTGATTTTTAAAGCTCCTTTCAACCCTGAAATGTTGACTACAAATCAGAAAGTAACTAGAAGTGTACTCATTCACAGGTTTTTTTCCCTGGGGCAACAGTGCCCACAGCTCCCCCTCAGTGTTCCTTCAGAGAAATGCCCACAGAGGTGCGAGGTTGGATTGCTCCCCAAAGATCCATTTCTGATCAATGAAACTGGTCTTACCCTGGTCACTGTAAAAAATCCAAAAACGCTTTTTGATTGTACAAATGTTTATTATTCTGCAAAACAAATATATTTAGAAAGACTACCATTGGCTTCTGTGGATATCCAGGCTCAGTGGCCCTTGGGTCAGGGTGAGAGTTGTGCTCAGGGTTTGGCATGCTGCCCTATGCTACATGCTGTGTTAGGAGTTCGTTGGCAACTGAACAAATCTAAGCCTCTTTCAACATTGTGTACTTGGGTCAGAACTTTGATTTGTAGTCTAATCTAATTAATTTGTTAACAGGATGAACTGAGAATTTCTCTTCTATCCAAAGCTTCAAGTTTTCTGATGAGGCTTTTAAATGAATATTATAGGCATCCCAATTGTCATGGAAAAGTGTCCCTTTACTAGTTTCCCCAATGGTATGAGCTCTAAAACAAAAGGGTTTTCATGGCCTTCTCACTGGTTGCTTGATAGAGAAGTATATCAGCTGAGACAGATAATCTCTGGTTCTTCCTTAGAACACTCTAGTTCTTCCTCAGAAGACCCTGGTTCAGTAGATGGGGCTGAGCCAAGGGATCTGTGTAACCTGTACCTACACAATTGACCAATAAAACTTGAGAAACAACTGTCTAGAAAGTAAAGAATGACCACTGAGCCCCTGCAGGCCCCTTCATGCTGACATATTTGTCTGGCTACAGGAATGTGAAGGTTGGCATGGTACATTCACCTGCAAATGACCGGAGGAAGAGGTAGAAAGAGGAACCCAAGGCTGGTCTCATCCTCTGGATCAGAAATATTGACTGGAAAGCACTGGAAACTGGGAGATAGAAATATAAAATCTTGGCTGAGTTTCCCACTCCACCCTTATCCATTGCCAAGGTTGTGCAAGCAGGGCTGGCAGCTCCAGCTTCTCAGCCTCTGCTCTCATTCTTCAGTGTCTTCAGGGGTCACTGCCCACCAGACTCAGCAGGGCATTCTTGTAGTCACCGCTGGTGTCATCCTGAGGGCAGAAGTCACAGTAGAGTTAGAAGGGAGGTGTTTGTGACATTGACCTGGCTGGTCAAGAGCACCTACTATTATTATTACTAGAAGTCATTTTCTTTGGGTGGGGCCCAGCTCTTTAGGTGTTCCTACACCACAGGTTCCTTACTTTTCTTCTTTCCTTGTTCTTCATTTCAGACTACTGCTTTGTATCTCTTTTTTTTTTTTAAATTTTCTTACTAATTACATGGGAGGTGGTTGTAAAAAATGGATCACAGAGACAGTGTGCTCTTAAATAAGAAAGGTGTGTGGGTGACTTCATTACTCCATCTTTTGCCCTGGGGTTCTTTCCCATGTTTCACTCAGGCACTCAACCATTCACTTACTCAACACAACCTGTTATTCTTTCAACACCTGCTATTGTAGTCAGGGAGGCAAGTGCTATGGTGTGAATCTGAAATGTCCACCAAAAGTTCATGTGTTGAAGGCTTATTCTCCAATGCAGTCATGTTCTGAGGTCCAGCTTTTGGGAATGATTGGATGATGAGGTCTCTGATCTCATCAGTGAATTAATCCATTGATAGATCATTAATTTGATGGCATTATTAGGAGGGTAGTGGAAAGTGTAGTAGGTAGGGGTTATTTGGAGGAAGTAGGTCACTGGGGGTGCACTGAAGGGTACTTCTTGTCCCTCACCCCTTTATCCTTCTCTCTTTGCTTCCCAGCTCCTTGAGGTAAGCAGCTTTGCTCCACTACATCCCCTCTGCTGTGACACTCTGCCTCACCACAGGTCTGCAGCAATGGAGTCAGTGAACCATGGACTGCAACTTTTAAAATCATGAGCTGAAATAAATCTTCCCTCCTGTAAGTTGTTATTTTCAGGTATTTGGTCACAGTAATTTAAAGCTAAGTTCACCAAGATTGAAAGCAGGGCATCCAGAGCTGTAGCTGGAGGCAGGGCCATGGGGCAGAGAGAGCTCAGGCTTTGGGCCACTGACACGTAATGTGGCCCTGTCATCCTACACTGACCATACCTTAACCTCTGTGAGACATTCTGTCCTCTACAAAATGCCATCAGTGTTGGCAGACATCTTGCTGAGATGTAGTGAGGAGTGAATGGTAGGAAGAAGATGAGCCTGCCTACTCAGCAACCAGCTGATATAAGGATTGAACAATGTTTCTTCCCCTGTAAGATGGACCCAACAGATCCAATAACTCCATTTCTTAGTCATTAGCAGGTCTTAATAGGACTGCCTAGTCATGGCATGTAGAGCCAGGGGAACAGGCAAGGGGAAACCACCCAGTTTCTCTTTTCTGTGGTTAAGGACACTGGGCCCAAAGAGGGTAGTGGTAGGTGAGGGGAAGGACTGGAGCTAGTTCTGCTTTGCTCTGAAGAAGTTTAAATCTCAGGAAATATCTATTCCTTGATAGTTTAGGAAAATTTACCAAGAATCTTGTTGTTTTTAACTACATTTTCTAAAGAAAAATGTTTGGTTCTCTCATTCACAACTCCAACTGAATTTTTCTTAAGTGACAACATTAGGAAACAAAAATCAAAATCTATTGCTGGATAAATAGCTGCACTTTTTTTTTTTTTAAATTTTTTGTCTGAAATCATTAGTCTGCTAAGTTTACATTTCTACCACAGGGTCTACATCTTAGGTTGAAGTGATCAGTTCACCTAATAGAGTTTTTGTTCTTTGGAAATGTTCTGTGGCTCTAACTGAAATGCTGAGAAGGAATCTTTCCAATGGCATAAATAACCATGTGTGGTTGAGAGGATTCATGAAAATCTGCTTTGACATAGTAGCAGACTAGGCTGGTTTGTGCTTAGCCCTCCTGTCTCCTGCCTCCTGACAAAGTTGCCTGGGAAGTCTAAAACAAAACAAAGAATAATTCCAGCCCTTCCCTACCCCCTGCCTATTTGCTGCCCCATTCTGAAACATCTTAAAGCAGAAGTGTTTTTGTTTTTAAACATACAGTCATCTTTCAGCAGGAAATAGATTCCAGGATCTTCCTTCCTCCCACCATGGGTATAAAAATCTGCAGATGCTTGATTAAGTACCTTATACAAAATGGTGTAGTATTTGCATATAAACTGCATACATTCTTCTGAGTACTTATATAATCGTATCTAGATTACTTACAGTACCTAAAACAATGTAAGTGCATTATCAATAGTTGTTTTATTGTATGATTTAGGGAATAATAACATGAAAAAAAGGCCTGTGCATGTTCAACACAGATGAAATTTTTTTCTGAATACTTTTGGTCGAATCCACAGATGCAGAACATAAGGTATGGAATCCAAAGAGACCACAGGCAAATTGTATTGCAAACCATGTATTTCTTAGAAAATAGAGTAGCAACCAAACCTTTATAGAAGAACTAGTGACTTCATTTAGTAGCTAATGAAGACTTGCACATGAGTATCATGATTTGACTTACGTTAATGAAATTGTCAAGGTCTCAATTTGCATTGATTGCCATATGAGCTATTTTTTTCTCATAGTTGTAGTCATGTAACAATCACTCTACATTTGAAGACTTAGAATTTTCACTAACCAAAATCTGGTTAAGCAATTCACTGGAGCCCATCCAATATATTTCCCCAAAAGTTTTCTGCCAGGACTATTTAAATCTAGACTGAGCAGAGTCCCAATTTACTAAAGGATTTGCTCTTATTGATTTCTCAAACAGGAATTCTTCTGCTACAAGGATTGCATGTATTTTCAAAGGCATAATCATAACTCATATGCAAAGTCAACTTCTTGAGCCAGACACAGAGGGAGTTCCTTGCTTTGACCTCCGTTTTTTCCCTCTGAGGTTCCCCTTGGGCTCTAGCCACACTGCCCTCTTTCTTGTTGCCTGCATACATCACAAAGTAACCAATTCAAGCATGTGATACCCACAGGAAAGGGGTGGTCATTTTGCACATAGGTCATAACATCTAGGTCTCTCAGTAATGTTTATGTCACAAACTGGAGTGAAAATTGGGAACTCATGACTTACCATGATCATGCTGCTGAGGGTCTTGCCATACATCTTCTTGAATTCACCCTTGATAAGATTTAAATCAATTTCACTCCTGGAAACAATGTTCCTTATCAGGGTCCCATCACGTGTCCCTGGTCCCTGGATGAGACAGTAGCAATCAACCATCACTTCTCACCTTTCCTGTCCACCTCAATAGTCAAGGACGAATCTCAATATCTTTTCACTCACTCTTCAGGCCTCTTTCCTTTCTAGAACCCAGGTGCC
This sequence comes from Sciurus vulgaris, assembly GCF_902686455.1. NCBI lineage: Eukaryota > Metazoa > Chordata > Mammalia > Rodentia > Sciuridae > Sciurus > Sciurus vulgaris. The sequence continues at coordinate 79,201,039 of NC_136464.1, forward strand.
CCAAATTGCATTGTGCGTTTGGTTTGCCACATTAGATTCTAGACGCAAAAATTCACAACTCCAGAAACAATACTTCTTTCTAGAGAAGCAGCACATCAAAATTGACTTAAATGGCCATTTCATACATAGGATTTTCCCACTCTTTCATCCCAGACCAGTCTCACATCAGATGAAGCTACCTGGGAATCCCATGCCTTTTCTCATTTCTGGAGTTTGGGGTTTCTGGCCTGCCTCTTATTTTAGGTGGTGTCAGCAACCATGTATCAGAGAAGAAGGGCACTGACTCTATCCTTGGAGAATCAAGTTAACGATCTTCCAGTTAGTTTCTAACTAACATCAGAAACTGTGATGAGTGAGTTGGGCATCTGTATCTGTGACTCAGGTAGCCTTTTGTACAACAGGCAAACCAAGGTGTCACAGGCAAATGCACTATGTGTGGCAATTTTCCTCTGAACTTGACCATGGCAAGGGTGCCTTCATTCCTGGAAATTCTTGCCTGTGACCTCTAGTACAAATCTGCTGTCATGGAGGCCATGTGGTACAATGAAAAGAACAAATGGACAGGCTTAAGTTCAATTCACAGCAGCTCTACCACTTAGCAGCTGGGTAATCTTGAGTGGGAGCCTCAGTTATACAATCTTTAGGATGGCAATGACAATATGGATCTCCTAGAATGCTAACAGTTCAGTACAATGGACACCCTTGCATGCACCTGTTCAAATTCCCCTGCAGTTGTGATTTCTCTTTTCTAGACTCAGTTTTCCCTGAGAACTTAAACCTTTCTGATGTTCAAGAGATGAGAATAAAAGAAACCTCAGTGTTGAAGACAGTGGTTATCCACTGTCTCTGAGCTTCCTGGTTATCCAGTTGGTGACATATATGGCAGACTGTAAGGGAGGCAATAGATAGAAAAGTTACCTTCATGGCATAGTGGAGTCTCTCTGCAAAGTAGCTATGAAGGTTGTGGGTGCATTTCACTGGAAAACAGAAAAACTCTGTTAGTATTCTCAAGGTTGTAGGCGGTGTTGCACATACCTTCATTTAATTATGCTTTGTCTCAAGTGTTAGAGGTTAGCATTGCCAAGTCTTGGCATATTTGTTTGTGCCTTGCCTAATTAATAATCTCTGGCAGGGAACAATGCAGATGTGCAGGACCCCACTGTGCTGGGCACTTCATGATCATTTCTCTTCAAAGTCTCACTCACTGTCATGTCTCAGATGAGTCCAAGCAACAAGTCCAAAGCAACTGCACCATTGAGGCAGGGTTTAAACTCCTGCCTATATCCCTCAAAGCTTTGTACCAGGAGGTGAGGCAGAAAAGGGAGACTGGGACACTAGGCATAGATCCAAAGTCCAGATCAGGCAGGTAAAATGGTGAGATATGAAATCCACTGGGCATCCACAGGGTTAGATAAGCCAGAGAACAGCTTAGACCCAGCACTGTCCCTAGGCTCTCACCCAGACACCACCAAGAATTCCACAGTTCCACAGAGGCATCACAGCATGACAGCCAGGACCTCAGAGAGCCCTACCAGCAGGAATCCTGCATTTTTAATTACTATGTGATTAGTGCAGCTCAGCCCAGGGGGACTAATTCACCAGGAACACCTGATTGAGAGAGTGGACACCTTATTGAGAGAGAGGACCCTATTCTTGCTCTTTCATGAAGCATCTGTCATGGATGTCCCTGGAGAGAGTTGGCATCTGCATGAGGAGGTAACATTTCAAGCCAAGGCTTCATAAGAAGTGTGGGATTTGAGGGACATAGGTATGTGTTTAAACTCGTCTCAATGGTGTGGTGTGACTTCTTTGCTTGACAACCCTGATTCATATGTGACGTGAGAGAGTGAGATTTGAGGAGAAATGAACAGGAAGTGCCCAGCACAGTGGGGCCCCACACACCTCTACTCTTCCCTACCAGAGGATATTAACTAGGAGGTTTTGTTATTTAGGACCTAAGGGCTGACAGTGTTGCTGACATGGGGTAGTGGGTGTGCCTAGATGCTCCAACATAGACTGGATTTTATAACCAGGCTCTAAGCTGTCTGGGGAATCTCAGAAAACAGCATTTACAAGAGAGACAGTGTTGAGGTAAGAGTGCCTTCATTGCTGGGCTCCACACAGTGGCAGCCTGGTGTGGTGATGAGTGCCTCAGCCCAGTAGCCCTGACCTCAGCTCCACTGTGTGAGGTGTAGAGATGTCCTGTTGCCTGGGCTACAGGTCTCTACTCTGCAAAGACTTTCTACTGTGATTTCAGCTCTGAATCTTAAGATGTGCTCTAGACTGGGTCCTGCTGATTTCCTGCTATGAGGAAGGTTCTTGACACTACTGGTATTGGACTACTAAACCTTTGCTGGCACTCAAATCTCACATCATCATTTCTGCAATTGCATTTCTGGCTCTGGTTCAGAAGAGTGACTTTGTTCAAGGTCTTGCAACAAGAAAGAGAATGCTCCCTGGGCATGTGCATGCATGCACGTACACACACACACACACAAAACTAAAACAAAACAGAAAAACAATCTCTTAAACACACTGTCACACACCTGCATACATGCATGCATATACTCACATTCACACTGTCACACACCTGCACACTCATGCATGTACTCACTTTCTTGCATATACATGCACATAACCACACATAAACACACTATCTTTCAAACACATCTCCACATGCATGCACACATTCATGCACACATTCTCACTCATAACTCATGCACATCCTCACATATTTACATTTACACCCAATCACACTCATGTTCTTTCTTTAACACATGTCCACCTGCTTACACATATATACACACCCTCATATGGGTGCCATGTAGACAGCACTGAGATTCCTTGGCAGGACACACTGAGACTCTCTGGGTGGAACAATCCTAGGATACATGCTGAGGGAATGGGGTTTGTGTAGACAACCCATGAAGATGAACATGGGGTCCAGTTGCTTGCTGTTGCCTGGGACCTTTGCCCTTTGCCCTCTGTGTTGCCCACAGCCTATGGACATATGTGCATCTGAGCACTGTGCCGCTGTTCTTACCCACAGTGAGCATGGCCTCCTCCAGTGAGCCATGGGTCTCGCTCTTGATGCTGTCCTCAATGCTCTTGTTGGCAATTTTCTCATACTCCTCGAAGACTGTGGAGAGAGGGCTCCACTTAGGGGACTCGCAGATTATAGACTACACTCAGAGAGCCCACCCTCACCACCCTCTTGGTTGAAAGGGAGTCCAAGGCTCTGTGGCTTTCTCCCCAACCCCACAATTGACAAGGCTACACTGGACATTCACCACAGAAGGAGAGCCCTAAATCCAGGGCAGCTCCTGTGTCCTGGCATTGCCTTCCTCTGCTCCATACCTCTCATCAGGTGAGTGGCACTGCGTGTGCACAAGATGGTGATGAATTTCATCTCATCGGTCCCATGAATCTTCTCTCCTGCTGCATAGAGATCCGAGCATTAGGACACCCAGAACAAGCCCACAAAGAAGAAAATGGAGTTAGAGGACAGAACCCCAGAGCCCCAGAGCTGGGGCTGATGGGCAGGTCCTGTTCATTTAACAAGGCCAGTATCTCTGCATGGCTGTTTTTATGATAAGGAGTTCACTATCCTATCCTCCTTTTATCCCAGTAGCTCTGGCTTAAATTATTTCTTCCACACTGGGACTGAAGGTACTTTAGGAAAAGCAAACCCCTCCCCTACCTCTGGGCAGCACTGAGCAGGTTGGCACAGGGAAATCTGTACATGCATTTCCGGCACTGGCCTGGTGCCCCTAGGTTTATGGGCTTGTCCTGGTAGGACAGAGCTTCAACCCATACCCTATAATCCAAGTTACTGTTCTTCCTTCACATCTACCCAGCACCTCCACTTCCCTTCTCAGACACCAGAGGGCAGAAGTGAGCAGGGCAGGTCCCCCCTATGTCAAAGAACGCCCCATGGGAAAAGGAGCCAGGTGTAGTACCCAAGTCAACCCTTGAAGTCCAGATAATAGAGGCCAGACAGCCTCACCTGTGCATCCTGAAGGGCCAGTTCTGGGTCCACAAAGCCACTCACATCGTCCCTGCTCCCCTAGGAACACAGACAACAGTTCTGTAAGACAGGGTGGCAACCAGAACAGTTGGAGCTGAAGGGACAATGGGGCTTAGAGGACAGGCAGGACTCTGCAGCTTCTTGGCCATGGACATTTAGAAAGCCAATTATCCTCTCCAAACCCTGGATTTCTCATTTGTATAACAGAAGAAACACTGTTATACATTGTTTAGGGTTGGGGATTCAGAGAGCTAGATAAAAAGCCTGGCATGGGACCTACATGAAGGACCTGATCGTGACAGGCTGCTCATCTCTCAATTTCAAGGTGCCTTCACCTGAATGAGTCTGGAGAGGCACAGAGGCTCCGTAGTCAGGCCCTTCCAACCATGCCGAGATGTACCTAATACACCCAAGCCCAGATCCCAGTGGCTCTACTTTATAGCTGCTCCCTGGGGTGAGCTGTTGGGATCCCTAAGCCACGGGGACCTAGGAACCCGGTGATACCTGCAGGAGGCACACCAGGATCCGCTCCAGGTAGCCGCTCGTGTCTGCTTGGATATCTTCCTCCAGGCTGGACCCATAGTCTGCATGGAAATATGACCAGGAGGCATGAAAGAGACCGAGGGCCTCCTCAGGGCCTGATTTCCTCCTTTCAGCCCTGTCTCCCACATCTCTCCCCATTAAAGTCTTCTAGGAAGGATGAGCTCTTGGCATAGGACCAGAATACAATGCTTAGGTGGCCAACTGGCAATCACCTGACATCGTTTAGAGCCACAAGTGACATAAATGCCCAACCAAGCTCAAAGCACAGTGATGGACAAGGTGAAATAGCCAGACCAGGACCTGCTGATACAGCTCCATTTCATCACTAGGTTTGGCAAGGCCAAATCTTTCAGGCAAACTTCCCCACTGAGTCCACAAGATGGAGGCCTGACTGGTCTCTGCTTTCCTTGCACTGGTCACTACACAGGATAAGTGACCAGTGGCCCCATGACAATGAGACCCTAGCAGATGATCTTCCACTATTCCCGGGGGCAGCCTGTGCACAGCCAGGAAAGAGCCACCGTGTCTATTGCTGAAGCAGACTGTGGTGACAATGCTAGAGGGGCAGTGTGGTGAGGCCCACGCTCCTCCCCACAGAAGCCCTTGAGATCAGATCTGAATCATGTCCAGTCTCACTGTCAGGTTCACAACTTGGCACATGTAGATGCTTAGCTACATCTACAAGTCCTTTCCATTGTGTCCTAGTACACTGTCAACTCTCATTACCTGCCCAGCAGCCAAAACCTGTGACATTTCCATGTGAGGCCCCCCAACCCATCTTTGCAGCTGCCTTACCCTCCTCATATGCCTTCATTATCTCCCACAGCTGGTGTTTGGTCCGAGAGGCCAGGATCTCAATGATGACTTCCTCTTTGGTTCCTAAGCCCTGGGGACAGAAACCTTTGTGCGCTGGAGTGCTCTACCGATGACCTCCAACCGTCCACATCAGTTTTTCTCCAGTTGCCTGAACTTCAGAAAGCACCGCTACTGCTCTGCCCACTTCAGTGGGGCCTCTGTTGGAGGTTGTTACTAGGGGAAACTTCACATTTGTGTTCAGTGATGGATACAGTGAGCAAGCTCTGTTCCAATTCTCCCTCCTTAGCTGGGTGGTCTCATATAGGTGGCTCCACCTGCTGAGCCTAAGCATCTTTATCTGTAAACAGGGATAATAAACTGCCCTCAACCTGAAGGAGGGATTAGAGATCAAAATGTAAAATGCCTGACACCACCCAGGCAGTGAGCAGCTTGTCAGTGGAAATGATCATTGTCACTGGGGTCCTTGTTCCTCCTAATATGCCAAACCAGAAGGTGTGCCAAGAAGTTTAAAGTGAGCCCCAGGAACTGTGTGTGGGACTGTAAAACTGGCTTACTAATACTACTGCACACCAGTTCTGACCCCATTTTGAGAAGTACTGAGTTGGACCCCATAATGGTCAGTCAATTGCTGTATTTGGTGGTCATCTGAGCAGCAAACTTGCTGGGCTCATCCAACACCCAGGTGGTCACTCCAAATGGTGGCTCAGAGAAATTACCTTCATGGCATCGTGCAGCTCCTTGGCCTCATATCTGTATGGTGGATACATGAGGGCCACGATGAGTCTCTCAAACTTGCCACTCAGCTCTGACTTCAAGGTTTCAGTGAGATCCTAAGGCAGAAAGAAGAAAAGAAGATTATACTATCCTCTAGGCCCATGGGAGTGCAGGCAACAGGTGGCAGCTGGCCCAGGGGCTAGGGCTGGATTCTCTTGTGGGCTCTGCCATGTGCTGCCTGGGGTCTCTTGGGTCAGTTCCTTGGCCTGTCTAAGCATCAGCATCTTGACCTGTTGAAAACAAATAATAGAATCCTGATTCATACCATTGCTTAAGGGGTGATGGAGAGACAGGTGACTCAACTCAGCACTCAGTTTAGTGATGATCATATCCTAAGCAAAACAGCCATTGCTCACCAGCCTGCAAGCTCTGAGGGTGGCAGTGTGCTGCTTTCTCACCATTAAATGACTGTTACTTGGCTCATAGGCATGGGAGAAAGAAGGAAGGAAGGAAGGAAGGAAGGAAGGAAGGGAGGGAGGGAGGGAGGGAGGGAGGGAGGAAGGAAGGAAGAAAAAAAGGGTTCTTATACGTGTGTCTTTCAAAGGGTACACATCTCTACAAGGAACCACCAGGCCACACCTAGCTAACTGGCATAAGAATAACAGAAAGACCAAGGGCTTTGTTAGACCTGAATTTAAATTACAACCTTATTGGTTACAGGTAGTAGAACATTGAGTATTACTCAACCTCTCTGAATGTTAGTTTCTCCAAAGGTTGAATGCAAAGAATAATGCACAGCTCTGAAGATTAAGGGAGAAGAATTATAAACTGCATGCTAATTTCTCCAAGGGAATATTTGGACTTTATCACTGATCTTCTGGATTAAATTTCCAAAGATAACAATTGAGCCAATGAAGATTTGTAGGCCACTGTAGCTATGCATGCATTTATTCCTGTTAGAGTATACCCCTAATTATCTGGTTCCGTTCTAGTGGCAGCAGAGAGGTGAAATGCTCCTGCAGTACCCAGGTGGCCAAAGGCAGGGGGGCCAGTGCACGTAGTTCAAATGTTGGGAGAAGGTGCCTGTGCCATGAAACAGAAGGGAGGTGGGCCTGCATTGTGGGGCCATGAGAGAGTGATCACCTCGGGGAGCTGGATGAGTGAAACCTGGAGTCAGGAAACAACCCCAAGCAGCTTGGACAACTGTGAGAACTGCACTGGAGAGAAGATGGGAGAAGTGGGGTCAGACTGTCGAAGACCAACACAAGATTGGGGCTGAGCAGCTATAAATAGGTTTTCAAGATAAAATAGATGGCCATTCAAACTTGAACTTCAGATGGATAACGAATAATTGTTTAGTGTAAGACTGTCCTATATGTCCATATTTCCAGTAAGCTGACTGTAGAGAAGGGACTCATTCAGCATGGAGCCACCTCTAAGTCTGCAGTCCCCAGCCCTCCCTTTACCTTGCTAAACTGAGCCTTGAAGGACTTGGAGATCTGCTGCCGCTGGGCATTGCTTCTCTTGGTAAGCATGTCGGTGATAGCCTGTTCGTTGGTCCCTGTAGATACACAGCATGAAAGCCACTACTACCTCCTGGAGACCAAGAGAGTGCTGGGGTTGGGGGAAAACAACTGCTTGGTGGCTGAGCAGTGGGGCCATACCAAATGCTCTGATGATTTTCATCGAGTGAGTAAGAGGTAGAGAATCCACCTCTTCACGATCCACCTTCCACCTACATTATGTTGGAGTAGATCTCAGGCCCAGCCTTGCAGGGATAGAATCTGAGGACCAGGTGGCTCTGGATATCATCCCTGGGTCTTAGGAGCTTGGTTAAGTGAGATATCCATCCCTTCCCCACCCCTCATGTTGGTCATAGTGGGAGAAGGTCACAAGTGAATATCCACAACCCCCTGGATCTTAGACCCATAGAGCAGCTCATGGACCTATGCCACTGGAAAAGCAGGCTTACCTCTCAGAGTCTGTTTTCTCATTTGGTAAGTGGGGTTACAGCAAAGAACTTGGCAGGAAGCTATTTGAGAAAGCTTCAGGGCCTTGATGAGAATGCTAGTTCTTAATGCCCCAGTTCACCAGGCAGAGCCAAGTAAGGAGTAAATCCTTTCTGGGAAGAGACCAGGGCTTATCTTCTGACTGGGCCATCCAAATGGGCCTTTCCAACTCACAGCTGTGATGAGGGCGGAATTGGGCCAATGCTGGAAACAGAAGGAAGCCGACTCCATGGCCAGCCAACACAGTATGCTTCTACGGTACCCAGATGGCCAAAGACAAAGGGGAGTGCATGTAGATCCAATGGGAAACAAACTGCAGAACCCACGTGATTAATGCCCCCTTGGTTCAGCTCCACTGAACTCCTGTCCACTGCCCATGCCAGGCCCAGTACTTTCATCATCTCATTCAAAATGCAAAGCGATACAGATTTCTTTGGGCCATTTTACAAGTGAGAAAACCCAGAGCACACAGCAAATAGCCTCCCCTTTCCCTATTACTCAGGGAGGAACATCTGTTGTCTTCTTCTCCAGTCTTGGTAGGGAGGTCAGTACTGACCACTAACGGGGAAGCTAGCATCAGTGTAATTCTCTGCATGACAGTAACTCTCAGGGCTGTGACTGCAGAGGCAAAGCCCCAGAGAGGCCCAGTCCTCCAGTAGCAGGCCATGGATGTCCACTCACCAATTCCCTTCATGGCTTTGTAGAGGATCTCTGCATCTGGGTCTGGACTGAAGTGGGGGCTGCCCTTCACTGTGACACCCTCCTGTTCAACCTGCAAAGAACCAAGACTGCTTGGAAGCAGGCAGGGCTAGGAAGGACAGTGCAGACTCCTGGCCCTTGTGGTAGACTGCACTATATGGTGAGCACTTTTCTTGGACACTGGGAACAGCTTGGACCTTGAAGGTCAGAAGCTGAGCCCTCCAACTCCTCGTCCAACAGACTGGAACCAACAGGACCAGAGCTTTCAGGGAGAAGTCATGAAAACTCTGCCAACCTCATCTTACCATTTGAGGGCAGGCAACAAGGCCTGCCATCCCCAACTCCTTCCACCCCATCATCAGACAGCAGGAATGGTGAAAAATCAGTGCATGAGAAAAGGTTTTCTGAAGGGCCCTGGGTGTAGTCGGAGGTAAAGTGCTTGCCAGGCTTGTGTGCAGCCCTGGGTTTCATTCCCAGTACCCCCCCCCACACACACACACAAAGTCTTTGATAATCCCCAGTACTGCAAACAAAACAAAAAAAGAGAAAAAGCATTCCTAAGACTGAATAGCTGCCTGAAAGTGCAGACATGGCTGGATGACTGGAGAGCTGGGCATGCTTTTGTGTCTCCAGTGGCTTGAGCTCAGCCTACCCTCTCCTAATGAGTGGGTACTTCACAGAAATTTAGAGGACCAGGCACCTTGCTGAGCATCCTGGCAGCTCAGAGCATTTGCACATCCAAAGGTTCATGTGGGTCTCAGGATGCGGTTTAGAAGGAACTGCAGGATGAGTGAGGATTGTGAAATAGACCAGATAACCTAAGTACCTGGGCCCTTGACTTGAAAACCTCTAATCCAGGGCTTGACTAAGGGCTCTCTAGATTTGTGCCTAGCATAATTTCTCAGATACTTAAGAGACGGAGGATCCCTCTTGAGTAGGTGTTTTCTGGGAGAAATGGTGAATAGTGAGGGATATTGGAGATAGGCATTGAATCTGAAGGACCCTTAGAGATTCTTCAAATGGAAAGGAGTACAGTCACGTTGTTTCATGTTCCACTTACCTGTCCACCTATCTCTTTCATCGTCCCCCATCTGCCCACTCATCTATTCCTCCGTTCTCTACTCAGCCGTCCTAACACCACATCTGTCTACCTTTCCTTCTTTCCATACGCTCTCCTTCCTTTCTTCCATCTATTCATCCAACTTCCTCCATTCCACTTTCTTCCCTTCTCTTTCCTCCCTCCCTCCCTTCCTCCATTGATCCATTCATCTACCCTTTTATGTAAATCCTGTTAGATCCTGAAAACACTGTAGATTTCTACCTACTGTATATCTGTAAGGCTATCTCTTTTGAGTAAAGATTTTTTTTTTTGCTTGAATTTCAAATGTCTAATGACAAATCTGTCTCATTTCTTAGCACCATATTTTACGACAGAACCTGTTGGCAATAAATTTGGTGTAAATTCCATCCAGATGACCACTGTGGTTCCAGATGTGGCCCAACTATGTGCACACATACCTTGTGTCCCTTGCTTTTAGAGCCCCATACTGCTGTTAGGAGTTTGTGACCAGAGCCTTCCTGTGTCAGGTGCTTTGGATTTCATCAACTTCCCCAACAGTCACATTCAGCAGGTGTTAATGTCCCAATTTATAGGAGAGGCAGCCGGACTCAGTCCCACAGCTAATGAGCAGAGGTATTGGGACTTTACTCGTGGCCTGACTCAGAGCTCTGTTTACTTCTCCCACTCAATTCATGATTCAATCTTTCCCAGACACTGGGTTTTCTTGGGACACTTCACTGAAGAAGGCCTCACCCACAGGAATGCAGATCGTCTGGGACCCTGAGGGACAACAGAGCATTCTGTGTCTAGTTCTGCCCCTGCCCCCAAGTTGGCATCCAAGGGTCTATGACTCAGCAGGCTGTGTGACCCAACTGGAAGATAGGGTTGGGAGCATTATTTGTTATTAACTCCCCAGCTCTGGTTTTGCTGCATTGAGAGCAGAGCCTCACTTCCCAGTTTTAGAAAAACAGGGGCAATGTTCTGGGTCTCAGAGGCTGGACATGATCTAGTGTGGAACTCTGTAGGTTTCTATCCTAGGCCCTCTATAGATTTGCCTCAGGATCCTGCTGGGGCCAGCCCAGGAGGGAATGAGTCCACACAGGCACCTTTCCACAAGCTGACTACATAGCCTATGGCTACAACAGTATTACACTCTATGAAGGGCACCAAAGGGCTGCCACATTTTGCCTTACCCTATCTCGAGGCTGTCCACTGAAGCTGGCAGACAGAAATGTCTTTATAAGAAAGGCACAGAGCAATCTTGACCCTTAAGTCAGAAACCATACCAAAAACCAAGGACATACTACAAAAATGGGGCCTGGAGAAGCCCACAGGGCAGATTCCAAAGATCCTCACAAGGCAGGCAATGGATTCCAGGTGCATTTCCAACCCATCCAGGGCCCTAAAGTCACTCAGACCTACGCCTCTCCAAAGTTGAGCTCTCCTCTGTTCCCTACCTGTTGCATACTATTCCCTCCCTAAGAACACTCTGCTGCATTCTCCCCAGGGCAGGCTCAAGTGCACACCCTGCACACATTCTCAGAGGAAGCTCAACATGGAACCCCCACCCCAGCAGCGGTTCTTTCTCTGAACTCTTCCCAGCCCTACTTCCCTGTTGCATTTCAAGGTGTCTTTATCAGTCCATCTTCCCCACTCTGGTCCTATCCTTGTGGTGGCTCCTCTAGATCTGGGCAGTCTCTTCTCAGCTTCCTCCCCAGGGCTTGACATCGCAGGTAGCCAAGTATAGTCTGAGCTGACCTCAGCATCAGAGGTTCTGCCTTTGATGTCTCAGGCGCCCCAAGTGGCCAACACCCAACACCAGGCGGGAACCCACTTGCCCTGCTGGACCCCACTTACCCAAGCTTTCCACCAGGCCACCTTGTTCACCTTTCCCAGGAAGAGAAGAGACACTGCTGGGCCTGAACTCAGACTGGCCACGTCTGACTCTCACTATACACTGCAAATCAGGCGGCTCTGATGATGGGTGTGGTGGTGCAGGCAGGCCCCACCCAGCACCACCCCTGCCCTCCTCCCCTCCCCTCTGTGCTCTGCTTGGCTCTGGGCCCTTCCTGTGGCTCCCAGGCCCCACCTAGGCACTGCCCAGGCTTGCACTGGAGAATCATTGTGGACTGGAAATTGTGAGCCAGCCTTTGAAAGGCCACTTGGTAAACACAGTTGTAGCTTTCTCCAGGTTTTACCAAATCTAGATCACATAAAAACAACAACAACTAACAAAAGGAAAAACAACAACAACAAAAATAACCCATGAATCTTTTCCACTTATTGAACAATTTCAACTTATCCAGGTCAGCAAAGGACAAAAGGACACAGCAGCCTGCATTCATTGGGGTGTTGCTTTGTCTAGCAACCTCTTTAATCACTCTGATTACTGTCCCCTTGAATCCCTGTCTTAGTCCTAAGAAGTAAGTACAACTTCTGGATGCTAGAGTAGGAAGCAGAACCTCTAGATAAGTTGTCCAAATGATACATCTCTCAGAAACAGAGTCATTATCACCTGGTCTCTTGGACTGGTGGGGTCCTATTCTCTGCTGGAACTCCCCAAACACTGGCTGCCAAGAGAAGGAGGAATCTCTGTGATAGGAGGTTTGTTTTGCTCTCTGGGTTTACCTACCCCAGGACTTGTATCTAGAATGTTCCCCCAAGTACCTCTCTGTCCACACTAACCTTTAACTTAGCTAGATCCTACCCACCCTTTAGCATAAACACCCTGCCTTGGGGATTTAATCCTGCAACCCAAGAAAGCTCTCACAGGGCTCCCAGAATCCCCACAGCTCCAAGCCCTGAGTGAAACCCAGCCCAATATTGAGTTTTTTAAATTCAGTGAATCCTCCCATGTAACAGCTAAGAATTGGCCTTTAATGCAGAATGCCCAGGTTTGTGACCCCAGGTTCAGTGCTCTTTGCTCCACGCACATGGATTCCTCATGCTGTTCCTTCTGATGGTGTGGGCTGGGTGGGTGGAGACAGAGCTGGGTCAGCAAGCAGAGGGAACGGAGGCAACCAAGCTCCCTCCAGAGCTGCCAGGAAAACTGAGGAACCTTCCTATGGATAGCGCTGTGAGATGTCATCTAAAGAGGAAGACCACAGCTGCCTCTGGCCTGTGATGGATAGAAGACTCATTCCAGGCCCGTGAGTGCCAGACTATGCTGCCTGCTTGGGAACCCTGGGGGTTGGGACCCAGGTACCCTGGCTGGCCTTCTCAGGAGCTCAGCCACGCTGCCTGCATGCCCACAAGGGCGGTGAGTGTGGGTGTTTGGGGCCAGTTATTCTGGGATGGGTCTCTTCTGGGGGGGTGTGATCGAGGTCTAGTTATGCTGGTGATTGAGGTGGATCCCCTTGAAGGAGCAATAGTGTGGAGAGACCTTTGTTGAGCCCAGAAAGAAATGTCATCCCCTAAGACTTGGACAGGCTCCAGGTCAGGATGCAGGAAGAATGTCAGATGTCCCTGCCCTCTGAGGTCCACTGGTGTAGTGGGTAACTGATCCAGGCCTGGATAGAAAGTAAACTAAGGACTCTGTCTGCAGGAATAGGCCCCCAGGAGAGGGAGTTCCCTTCCAGTTCCTGCCAGCAGGGTTTCAGGAAAACTAATTAGCACCATTTACTCCTTCCTTTTGGAATGTAAAGGACTTTCCCTAGGATCTAACCACCTCCTTTGAAGTGTAAATGCCCCTGTAGAGAGCTCTGGGCCTTGCTGAAGGCTAGAGATTTACTGAAGGCCTTGTAAGAGAAGCCAGTCTGCTTTTGTAAACACACTTCCTGCTTGAAAACCCTTACACACACTCATATATCAGCCCTATGGGCTGATTAAAAATCTTATCCATTTGTTCCCTTATAATACCTGATTAGAAGAGTGGTCAATTTTACCCCATTGATTACTTTAGAAAACCTAATTAGAATGCTGTCCACTTTACCTCACTGGTCATTTTAGAATGCTGAACCTGTGGTGGGAGTTATCATAGGCCATACATTCTCAGTGATGGGAGTTGTCATTGTAATGGGACTCTGTAAACAGGGCAGGATGACTTGTCTCTCTGTCCTGTCCTCCAGCACCATTTTTCTTATACCCTGCCCCCACCATCTTTGAATCCCTGAACTCTTACCTAAGAGTTTGCCCTCATATGTCCATGTAATTACAGATTCTTTATCATATTTCAGAACAGCTGCAAGTTCCAGATAGAGTTGTTTCTAACTCTTAGTAGGGACTACCTATAACTATAGTCACAGGCAACCTAAAACATGGTCAGGTACTATTCCTGACTAATTCCTATTCAATATGGTAACTATGGTCAAAGAATGCCTATGGTCAAGGAATACCTCCAAAGCTATGCATTTAAACTCGTGGAAAAATTACTAGAATATAACAGACCATGTTTGAAAGGACAAATAACTGTATTTACAGAAAGTACTTTGTTAAAATGAGCCAGTTTAGGATATTCAGAAGATTATGGGATGCCTCTTTATGAAATAGGAACTCTATTAAACTATCAACCATGTAGTGTCTACACTTACTTAGTGTAAAACATTTTCATAGGCACCGTTATCTCTTTACATCTTTATAGCAACTTCAATGACAAGTTAAACTTTCTAGAAGTGACTTTAAGGCAGAATTTATAGACCAAATTTTGGTGAATGATTTGTCTTGGAGCAACAGACTTGGAAAAGATGATGAGGCAGCAAGCCTGGCAAAGAGAGATCCCAGCTACACAGCAGACCAAAGAGCAATGCTGTCCAGCACAATGGTAGCTCTAAAACTAACGTGACTTATCCAAATTCTCTCATTTGGGCCCCAAATGGTCAGACCTTTATGTCCCTGTCCAAAATCACTGAATGTGGGTTGTCCCCGAAATTAGTTGTCCTTGGATAAGGTAACTTTCTGCCACGGAGGCAATTGCTGAAGAAACTGACAGCCCAATGCTACCTGCAGATGCCACCACCAGTAATAATGATAAGTCTTTCCTTGATGAAGTATCAGGGAATTACACCTCTGTTCATCACAATGTAATTTAAAAATGGAAGGACGTGAGAATGAGAGAGGTGAGAAGTTAATACATTGAAGGTCTCATAAAAATTGGTGGTATGGAAATCATATCATGGTTTATCAACTTTATTTACAGACCTCTTCCAGAGCTCCAAGTTGACTGTCTTGAACTCAAACAAATCTAGACCTCTTTAATAGGAACTTTGTACTTTAAACTACCTTCCTTTAGTTCTATCCCAGCATTTCAGGATGTTCATCATGTTGACTTCTTTTTCTTGTAACACAATAACTACCTCTGCTCCTTTTTTGAAAAATCCACCACCTGAACACTTCATTTTATCTTCTCATTTCTCATCATCTCTGAAAACTTGACCAATCACTTATCCTTTTCAATTTACCATCAACTTCTCCCTTGTGGCTTACTTTTCCAATACATTTAAAATATACCTAAGATGTTCTGCTTCTCTTTAGAACTTCCATGACAGCATTTCTCATTTTTAACTTACACCTCCCTCTGGCTACACAGCCACCTATTTCATGGCAATTTCTAGATTCCATACAATCCAGCTTCATGTCCATTTTCTATATTCA
Source organism: Sciurus vulgaris (assembly GCF_902686455.1). Lineage (NCBI taxonomy): Eukaryota > Metazoa > Chordata > Mammalia > Rodentia > Sciuridae > Sciurus > Sciurus vulgaris. The sequence goes on from NC_136464.1 coordinate 79,216,496, forward strand.
AATTATTTCTTACAGTGCAATACTGACATGGAAATTCTCTAATGCACTATCCCCTTCCATTGGTGCACTGGATCCCACACTTCCTCCTGAAACATCAGTCACCCTCCCCACTTTGCCTGTTATGTCTGTGCATCTTTAGTTGTGCCCCCTATCTTCTTCTCATTCCCCTGAAAGGATATTTAAATTCCCCACACTTCTGTTCAGGCCCTGTCTTTCCCTGTGGTTATGTTTCTACTATGGTGAGTTAATTTTCATCTACATCTCAAGCTATGGTTGTATTTTTTTGTGTTTCTGACATGAATTCCAACTTTACAGTAATAGAGTATAGCTAATTTTCAAGCAATGAATAGTCTTGCAATCTTCCTATTCATCAACTCAGCAATCCCCTTTCATGGTTCAATGTTTTATCATCCTTGTGACCCTTTCTCAATATTTTATTATGCACCTGTCAAAGTCCTAATAATTCTTTAGATGCTGAATATCCCAAATCACTTATTCTTATTTTTAACTTTTTGAGCATTTAATGATTTTATAAGGTTTTTAAACTCATTTATCTTATACTTGCCAGAGTATATGTAATAAAAAAGGTATGAAAGATGTTCATTCAGTTATTTAGATAAATTTAATAATACTGATTCTTTAACCAAATGGAAATAGTAATAACCAAATGGAGATAATAATAATACTGATTCTTTAACCAAACTGAAGTTAGATTTAGACATTCAACAAACATTATTAGAGTCCCCAGTATGTGCCAGGTACCAAGCTAACTGCAAAAGAAAAATAAGACTTTTCCTGAAATTCAGGAATTCATGAGTAGGGCGGAGATAGAAAAGTAATATATTAAACTGGAATTCCATGGTAAAAAGAGTACTGAAGAAATATGAAACTATCTTATATGCCAGATTGTATAGTCAGCAAATTTTCTATTTATTCAATGGCAAGTAATATATCACATTGCTTCTGATTTCTCATTGTATGATTTTGATTTTATACTTCATTTTATTCAAAATATGTATCCAAAAATGTTTGAAGACATTGTAAGCACTCAAACACATGTATGCTTAATCATTGAAGATATAGGTTTTGCATAAATATAATTAGATGATATTCCAACATGCATTGCAGAATACAACCAAAACAGGTAAAATTAATCATTGACTATAAGCACAAAGAAAGAATTGGTAAACTAGATGTGTCTTCTGTAGAGTACTTCATATTTCAAAGCAGTATCAAAACTGGTTTACTTAATAAGTTAAATGACTAAAAGACAACTGACTAGTAAAATTTGAAAACTAATCAAACAAAATCTCCAAAATTTGGGGAACATAAAAATCATCAAAAGAGCAATAATGTATAGAAATATAGAAATACATATGTATTGAATATAGTTAATACCAGATAAATATTTTTTATTTTCTTTCTTATTTCTGGCTCAGTTTCCTTTCTGTTTAAAAGTTAGCATGCAGGCTTATTTTCTCCAATAATGAGATGAAACATATGTGTTAATTTCAAAGACAATACTTAAATGACAGGCAGAGCCACACACAGGTAGAAGTAGTATCACCTGACAGAGTATCATAAAAGCATGGTGAAGGCCATTTCTACAGAAAGGTAATCAGAAGCATACTTGTGTTATCCCCCTAGAATAAGTAAAGACTGGAAGCTACAAAAGAGTTTCTTAGGCAGGCATGCCTGACAACTATCAAGATAAACTGCCAGAGTCACAAATGTGTAGTCAGTTAAAGGCCTACAGATCTTCCTAAGCTACACAGGTAGGTTTAATCTGTTTGTTAGTATGATTATCTAGCCCTAAGTAACAGAAATATAGAGATTGCTACCAAACACAGGTTTTACCAATAAAATGATATTTTACAAAAATCAGGTGACTTTAAGAAGTTTAACTATATTTTCTGGGAACATCAATGACATTAAGAATTAAATGTTGTGTTTACATTCCTGATACCTCTGACAATGTTAACGTTCCCAAATAAAGGCCTTGTTCTCTCCAGCCTTTGTTAGACCTTGTTATGGAACAACAACTCAGTTTTTTCACCTCCTGGTGAGAGATTATTGACTTCTGTCATCTTAATGATATTCATTGACATGTTTCAGATGCTGCAACATTTACTTTGTATTAATCTCATTTCAGTACTCACGTCTTTTTGTTTCTCTCTCATAGAAACACCCACACCCAGATGACTTTAAAACCTCTCTTCCCCAATCAGACTTCTACTGTGGACCCCTCAATTGACCTGATTTTCTAAAAGGGAACCCAACCAGCTTGCCCACATGGCCCCCTTCCAGCTCAAAAGAGCCAGGGCAGTCTTTGCCTCTTTCCTTATAGCAGTAAGGATTTCCTAAAACTAGAGGGGGAAATGAAGCCAGAATTGGGGACAGGCAGTTAATACAGAAACAGGGAATCAGGTTAAATTGAGAAAATGGATGCCATGAAAACCATCTGCATCTGGAAGTTGGAGACTGCCCTTGGTGGAATGGAAAGTCAAGGATCTCTGGAGCCCCTTGATTACCAGATGTACCTGTCCTTGTCAAGGACTACAGGCAGGGAGCTGTTAATTAATACCCCCTGGACCCTTACCTGCCTGAATCACTTTGGCCCTCCCCCTGCCCATCTGCTGTTCACCTTTTTTGCGATGTCACTGGCAACTCCTGGACCTAGGCAGGAAGGAGAGATAAGGGGGGAGAGAACAGAACAAAGGACACCCTAATCTATAAGATTTGCAGGGCATGCTTATTTCTTGGGACTGTAGAACATCAGCCATGGCCCCCTTCTCCCTCCCCGGATGTCTGTTTTATTACCTTTAAATAAAACCTGCCTAATATGTTTGCCTTGGCAGGCTTCTCTGATGTCGTGATGGCAAAATCAAACCTGGTTGTGAAATGAAATTAGGAAAATGTTATGGTAAGAGTCCAATGCTTGGGGAAGAGGTCAGTTCCCCTCCCCTCTCTTAGAATTTCTGCAGTAGGGTCCCTACCATTTGTAGTGTCAATAACTGCACTAAGAGTGTGACTACTCCCTCCTGAAATGTAATAGATGTCTGTGAAAAGAACTGTTTCTTCTTATCTGTTCTGGGACCATGCTTTATGTTACAGACCCTGCACAAGGCCTTCAGCCACAAAGATTAGGAATTTAAAAAAAATAGAGGAAAAAGTCCCAAAGATAGGATGGATCTAAGATGACGTCAAATAAACTATAAATATTGTGAGAAACCGTGGATCCGGGTTTAGAATTTTGGAGTGCTAATCTCCCCTGGGCCTGCTGGTATAAAATAAAGCTTAGTTTCTTCTACTTTCCAAGTGCCTTCTTGTCATTTCCACAACATCATACTTCAACACCTTAGGAAGCAGAACTCATCACCGGTAAATGGTGGTATCATTACTGCTCCCCTTACTTGGAGTGGTGGTCCTGACCATCAACCTGTTTTATTTTCTCTTTCCTCCCAAGAAAACTTTTTTCCTACTTTAATCTCTGGTGGCCTAATTACACATCGATATCTGGACCCCATAGCACCTTGGCGTGCTTCTCTAATGTTCAAATTTCAACATTTGAGGAACCAAAACTAGTTATTGGTGAAAGTGGTATTAGTGGGGGGAAGTGAGGAGAATGGGGACTGAAATAAAATTCCATACATATATGATTTTTGTCATAATAAACCCAAGTACTCTGTAAAATTATAATGCTTTAATAAAATAAAGTGTGCCATGAGAATCTCTTTTTCTTTTTTTTTTTTGGTTGTGCTGGGGATTGAACCCAGGGCCTTTATTCATGCTAGGCAAGCACTCTACCAACTGAGCCATATCTCCAGTTACTCATGAGAATCTTTATAGGGAAGTAAATATAGCTACTTAAAATAGTTACATAGCATTCCATCAAATTCCTCTTGAGAGACATTTGAGATTCTCCATCTCATTTTACTAAACAGAGCTTACAGAGAAATTCTTTGCATTTATTTCATTTTTCTCTTAAATGAATCTTGCATTAAGATACAATTCTTGGAAGTGGAATTGTTGTTCCCAGGTTGTGAGATACAATTTTTATACAAATTGTCAGTTGAAGGCAATCCATTTTCCCTGGGTCCAATGGGTCTAGAATGACTTGGAAACTATATTTATTGATGCCTTTAAAAATCATAGCACAATATATCAATTTTTACAAATATATCAAATTTCTACATATTTTTCTTGATTCAAAATCAAAATTCTGTACTTTCATTTATGTAAAGAATATATACTCTTGTTAAATTGGGTATATGCTCTATCCAATAGAGGGAAGCTGATAAAGAATGACTTTACTTTTTTTTTTAGCAATCTGAGTATTGTAGTAGTCAGGGTTCTCTAGAAGAAGGGAACCAAGAGGATGTGTGTGTGTGTGTGTGTGTGTAAATGATTATGAAGAGAAGATTTATTAGATTGGCTGGGTAGTCCCACAGTGGTCATCTGCAGACTGGAGAGCTGGAGGAACCAGTGACTGTGCAGTCCAAGTTGTTGAAGACTCAGAACAAGAGGGATCATTATTGACCTTAGTGCCAGAGGGAAAATCACTTTTTTATTTCCTCCAAAACGTTTAAAAAACACATTTTTTAATTGCTGTTGTAAGTTGTCATAAATATTGGTTATGCACAGCAAAGGATTCTTCTTAAATCAGTGATTGAATTTGATATTGGGACCTGAGGTTGTAGCTCAGGGGTAGAGCACTTGCCTCGCCTATGTGAGGTACGGGGTTTGATCCACAGTACCAACTAAAAATAAATGAAGTTTTTGTGTCCCTCTGCAACTAAAAATATATTTTTAAAATTTTGATATTAGATTTCTGGTCCTCTGGCTCAAAATATGATTAATACAAAAGCTGAAATGCAGGGTTTGCCCATATCTTAAAAGTAGTGGTGGATGACTGCAGTTGGTACATACCAAGATAGGCTATGATGCCACTAATGGACTCAGAAAAGTTTCTGTGTGTGACACACATACACACATATAAATGTATAAAGAAGGACTTATATTTTCTTCTATCTTTTTTTCTTATTGTATTATCTACAATTAGTAATCCATATTTGATCAGGGAATTATTTTGTGGCACAAAAATCCAGCTAGTTTACTCCAAACAACAGGCATTTCATTCACACATATTTCTTTTCCTACTAATATAATATGTCACCAATTCTTCCAGATATTTCTGGGTAGCTGCTCCTTAGGAAGGCCTGGGTGACAGACTGCCCCCAGGTCCACAGGTACTATGGTGTGCTGAGGACTCCCTGGGCATAGGAAAGCCATGCATGTTGGTGAAAGAAGGCCTGACCACCCAGCTGCCCTGTCCCCTCCAGGGCATGGCCGGGGTAGTGCAGGCCTTTGCCCCATCGAACCCACCTCCTCTGGTACACCCCTTGCCTCTGGGGCTGCAGGACTCGCAGACTCTATTACCTGTTCTTCTTGTCTATGTCATTGACATGACAGCCCCCGTGAACCAGCAGACGCCTTACTCCTTTGACATCACCGTCCCTGGCAGCTTTATGGATTCTCCCAATCGGGTTGTATCCATCCACTTTAGACCAGGCGCAGACTGCAGCAAAAGTCTTCCACATAGAGGTCATCCTCGGGCATCAGAGGCCTTGTCAGTACCTTGATTTTTTTTCAGATGATTTACAGAAGTTTTGACTTTGTAAACCCTCGAGGATCAAAATAAAGCAACAGTACACTCTTCCCTTTCTAACATAATTTAATCCAACCTGTCTTATCATAGCACGTATCTCATCTAGATGCTGAAATCATTCTTTGAATAGACTGTCTTCAATATTTAATACTGTATAAGAGCCGGTGCAGTCATAAGAACTTGTCCAAATCAGTGTTTTTTAAATATATTCTATTGGAGCTAGATAAAAATAGACTCACTTTGCTGAAGTTAGGTCCTTGTGGGAATGTGTACATTAGTAAGAAGGTTTTCAGTGAATATATCTCCTTGTGCTTCATCCTGCATTAAACCTCAGTTTCCATATGAAAATAAAACTTTCACAGAATGTGATGAATGTATATGTGGTTCTCTTCTGACATGTTTTAGTTTTCCATAGGTGCTTGGCTTACTTTTATCTCACAGATTTCAAAAAAATTAAATTTGGATCTCTTATTAAATAGTGATTCCCCTGTGAAAAATTCATTTAAAAAAAAAAAAAGGAAATTCTGATATTTAGGACATCGTATAAGAAAGAACTTTTTATTTTTGGCTTAAGTCAATGGATCCATAGATAAGTGGACTTCTAATTTCTAACTCAATTGGTGAAAAGCTAGTGGACTAGAAGTTTATTTGCAGAACCAGGGTCTTTCAGCAACTCAATATCAGGCTTCCTGTTTGACTTTGGGCAAGTTTTTAACTACTCGATATCTAGAGTTACTCATCTGTAACATGAGTAAAACAATATTATAGCCATGTTATGTTTGGCGCTCAGGCTGCTCCCAACCTAGAATATGTAACTGAAACGCACAGAGGAATTTCACAGAACTAATGAATATCTGCAGAAGCTGGAGGACTTTGAGTCAGACATTGACTTCATGGTCTTACAATTATGAAGGAGCCGCTAAAAGACCAAGGTACCATTGCTCTGTCCTTTCTGGTGTGACCTCTCTGTCCCTCTGCTGGAAAAGTTTTCACTCCCCTTTCCTTCATTAGCCCCTCCCACAGATCTCCTCTAGCAAGCATAAGAAGTTTTCTTTGTCTTGTCTTTTCTTCTTCCCATCTTAACCCTATAATCTGATTTCTATCACCCCTTATGATTTTGTTTTTGTCAAACTCAATGGTTCCTTTATATACACATCCTTCTACAAAAGAATGTTTTTTCCCCAATCTGTTTTAGTGCTGCAGTGGTTGATATGTAGACTTCAGAGATATCCACATGCAGTAGATCACCAGTGACTTTTCTGATAATTCCTTAGAAGACACTTATTTCTCTTTCTGCCCAATGACATTCCTTCTGACTCTTCTCCATATGGTGTTTCCAATAAGTGACTTGTCTTATCATATGGTATCCCTATCAATCATATGTGCACTCTCCACCTTCTATTCCTTATCTCTTTTGGATATGCAACATGAATTCTAAGATACTTTTTATCAACTATCCATTTTCAAAATAATAATGCATAACAAACCACCTTCAAAGTTTGTGGTTTAAAACAGTAACTGCTTGTATGTGAGTATTCTGGGTTGATTTGTGATCTGAGCCTAACTTGAATGACTTCAACCAGGTATGTTCATGTATCTGTATCATTTGGTGGACAGGTAAGGACTCAGTGATCTCACATGTTCTTAGCAGGGACAACTGGGATGTCTTGGCTTTGTGTGACTTCATATTCTCCAATAGACCAGGCTGGGCTTGCTCACATTGTAATGGCAGGGTGACAGGAGCCAAGATCTGTGTACAGGCTCAGAATGGAGCCCTGTCACTTCAACCACACAATCTTCTTGACCAAAGCAAGACACAGGTCCAGTTCAGATTCAAGGGGTGGCAGAAAAGTCTCTCCTCCAGATGGAGTAAGATGAAAAATCATATTTTAAGAAATATGAAACCAGGCATAGGATCAGGATTGTAATTCTAGCAACTCGGGAGACTGAGGCAGGAGAATCACAAGTTCAAGGTGAGATGCAGCAACTTAGTAAGACCCTATCTCCAAATAAAACATAAAAAGGGCTAGGATGTAGCTCAGTGGTAAAGCACCCCTGGATTCAATCCCCAGTATATGAGAGAGAGAGAGAGAGAGAGAGAGAGAGAGAGAGAGAGAGAGAAGAAAAGAAATATGGGTTCAGGTAGAGAAATAATTGTGATGATTTTTCCAATCATTGTATCACAATGGCCCTGTATAAATATCCCACTATCGTATACAGCTTAGCAAAGGGAGGGAAAAAGCTAACCTCCTTCCCCAGCCTTGTTGGCAGTAATATCAGCCTTTTGAGACTCTTAAGGTTCCTATGATTAGAACTTTAAAACCATCATTCAACCTACTCAAAATATCAGTATTGTCTGTCTATATCACATTTGGCCTCAGATTTTGAAATCATTTCCTTACAAACATGTGATTTCCAGGGATCCATCACTCCCTACAAGTCATCATTCTCTGTCTGTGAGTGTTGCCTTTACCTTCTCCCGCTCTTGGAAAAATCTCTGCTCCTGGTCATGGCTTTTCACAAACATAGATGCACAGGTTGATGAGCTACTTCTTAAAATCAACAGTAGAGGAATAATACTTCGCAAGTACATAAACATGAAACTCATTCTTCAAAATTATTGCACCATGTTGTATAACAATAAACGATTTTCTTATTACTTCTTATTTAATTTAATCTGTTTCTTTATAATTCACTAAAAGAAAGCTACAAGAATTGTTTTCATGTACACTAGTCTATGACTAAATAGAGGCATTTCATAATAAGATCCTAGAATTGAACTTTTCATATCAAAGAATACATAGAAATAAAATTTTGTTTAAGATGTCGATTTGCAAATATTCAATTTTTCATCAATCATGTGTAAAGGAATACCCTTTATTTTCATAAGTTTAAATGAAAGTAACTGCTTGCTCTATAGCTTTCATGTTTGTATACTGTAAGTAAATTTGATCCAGCATGCCTAGAAGGAATATAACTTGCATACTAATTCAAATATTTTACACATAGGATACTAATAAAGTCACTCTATTCTTCTTTGTTTCTCAAATAATCAAGGGGTGTTGAATTACATGAGCTTCCATTAACGCCATCAGATAGTTTGCCTATGTCTTCTTGCCAACTAATAAATACATTGCAAAATCTGTAAATCTATTACCTTCACTATAATGATTTTGAATATGCAAATACAGGAATTGTTTTCTTCTTCATTGATTTAGAAACTCTAGTAATGTGAACACAGCAAATGAACTTGAAGATATATTCAAAAGTAAGAAGATATTAGAAAATAATCTGTGAAAATAAACCAGCAAGTCATGAGAAAAAAATTAAAATATATTAAAATTCTTAACTAAAAGTCTAACATGTCTGTTATAATCTTTTGTCTTTATCAACAGATACATCAACAGATACATGAAAAAATGTTCAACATCTTTAGTAATAAGAGAAATGCAAATCAAAACTACACTAAGATTCCATCTCACCCCAATTAGAATGGCGATTATCAAGAACACAAGCAACAATAGGTGTTGGAGAGGATGTGGGGAAAAAGGTACACTCATACATTGCTGGTGGGGTTGCAAATTAGTGCAGCCACTCTGGAAAGCAGTGTGGAGATTTCTTAGAAAACTTGGAATGGACCTACCATTTGACCCAGCTATCTCACTCCTCAGCCTATACCCAAAGGACTTAAAATCAGCACACTACAGAGATACAGCCACATCAATGTTCATAGTTGCTCAATTCACAATAGCCAGACTATGGAACCAACCTAGATGCCCTTCAATTGATGAATGGATAAAGAAACTGTGGTATATATATACAATGGAATATTACTCAGCCATAAAGAATAATAAAATTATGGAATTTGCAGGCAAAAGGATGAAATTGGAGAATATCATGTTAAGTGAGATAAGCCAATCTCAAAAATCCAAAAGAGGAATGATCTCACTGATAAGTGGATGATGACTCTTAATGGGGGGTGGGAGTGGGACAAGAATGGAGGAAGGAGGGACTGTATAGAGGGAAAAGAGAGGTGGGAGGGGTGGGGGGAAGGAAAAAATAATGGATTGAATCAAACATCATTACTCTGTAAATTTATGAATATGCAAATGGTATGCTGTTACTCCATGTACAAACAGAAACAACATGTTTCCCATTTGTTTACAATAAAAATAAATAAAAAAAAAAAAGAAAGAAATGTGAGCTGGCCAGTGGTGCATGCCTATAATCTCAACTACTTGGGAATGTAACCCAGGAGGATTGAAAGTTCAAGACCAGTCTGGGCAGCTTGACAAGACTCTGTTTCAAAAACAAAATTTAAAAAAGTGTTGGGTGGATCTTTCTGGTGGTGATGATCTCCCCATGAGAACATGCCTCTTGCAAAAGACTCCTTCATCCCTCTCCAGAAGAGAAGAGGAAACACAAGAAGTGCCTGGTACAGAGCCCCAATTCCTATTTCATGGATGTGAAATGCCCTGGATGCTATAAAATAACCACAGTTTTTAGCCATGCACAGTTTTGTGTGTTGGCTGCTCCACTGTCCTCTGCCAGCCTACAGGAGGAAAAGCAAGACTTACAGAAGCATGTTTCTTCGGGAGGAAGCAGCATTAAAAACAGCCTGAGTCAAGATGAGTGGGAAAACATCCCAATAAACAGATTTTGGATTTAAAAAAAAAAAAAGTCGGGGGCAAAAAGTTGGGCATGGTGATGCACTCCTGTAATCCCAGTGATTTAAAAGGCTGAGGCAGGAGAATAGCAAGTTTGAGACCAGCCTCAGAAATTTGGCAAGACCCTGTCTCAAAATTAAAAACAAAAAAGAATGGGGAAAAAAAAAAAAAAAAAGTATTGTGACCATCCACAACTAGAAATATTTTTTAAAAAACTATTAAAATCTCAAATATTCTCCTTTTTTCTTATTCTACATATAGGAAAAAAGTGATTCCTCTTTCTCTTTTTGCTCCTTTGAGATAGGGTCTCACTTTATTTCCCATGATGGCCTCAAGCTCCTGGGCTCCAGCTTCTTCTGCCTCAGCCTCTCGAGTAGCTAGGAATACAGGTGTGTGCCGTCATGCCTGGCTTCTATTTTCTTCTTGAGCAGATTGGATATGAGCTTTGGGGTTGATTTAGTATCCCTGCATTCTCTTCATGAGGATTTCTTCCTTTACATTTTCCTTGTACCCTAACAAATCTTACATTCTCTCCTCTTTTGAAATCTAATCATCTATAGCAGATACTGTAGCTCATCAGTCCAATTTCCATTTCCAACATCATCTTGAAACTGCTATAATGGAAAAGCTAAAACCTTGATCTATCAAATGTCCTTGTTAACAGGTTCCTGGTCAATGAAATAAAGGATAAAGACACTTAGCTGCACATCTCATCCTGAAATAAATAAGTAAAGCCTAAAGAAAAAGTCCTCTTGAGAATGTGTATGTGTTTGTGTGTTGTCCCTCCCTCCTAGGATTCTTGCCCCCAGCACTTCCCTTTTCCTAGCTAATTCTCACTTATTACTCTTCAAGAAATTTCAACCTAAGGAGTCCTAGACCATACTTCTCCTTTACAATATTTATTAAAATTATAATTAGATAATGACATGGTTAAGTCTGTGTTGCCATGTAAACTCTACCTGCCCAGTTTACTATTATAGCCCAAACACCTAATTACTGTCCCTTGCTCTTGGGAGGCCCTCGATAAGCATTTGAATGAACAAATTTGCAACAGAGGATTACCTGATAAACACAGTACCAAATATTAGGTTATAATTTGATTAGTCACCAAAAATTAGGCAATATTTCTATTTTTCTCCTTGGCCCCAACCCATGCTAGTCACATTCTTACTTTCTAGTAATGTACAAAATCTTGAAACACCTGAGGAAAATCAACAGCATGAAAGAAAAAGATTAAGACTGACAAAGAAACTAAGAGAACGAACTAAAAAAAAGTTAAATTAAAACCAAAAATATGCTTTCAGAAATAAGACCAAAATGAGTTATTTAAGCCATGGCTTGAGCTGAGAATGCTGGATAAAAAATTTTAAAGTACATATTGTTTTTGTTGTTGCTGTTGTCACTGGGGACTGAAGCCATGGGTGGTGGTCTTCTACCACTGAGCATTATATCCCCAATCCTTTTTATTTTTTTGAGACAGGGTCTCGCTAAATTGCTGAAGTTGGCCTCAAACTTGTCAGCCTCTCAAGTCACTGGGATTATAGGCATGCACCACATGCCTGACTTAAGTACTTATTTTAAAAAAAAGAAAATAAGAAAGAACAAACTTCTCTAGAGTCAGTGAACTAAAATCTAAGTGAAAGCATGCATCCAATGTGGTAACAGAACACTGAAATCATGTCTGTACTATGTGTATGTACTAAACAGGACAGATGTGAGCTTTGGTTCTAATGGCCTCACCCAAGAAAGATACTCTCCTTTCCAAAACTGAGGTCCCACTCTACCCCAAATCTATAAGATTGCAAAATAAACGACATTTTGAAGTGGTGGGGTGAGGAGGAAGATGTGAAAAGTTGTTTACAAACCGGGATAACTAAAGTAAAGATAACTAAGCATTGGTAAGGAAATGAAGCAGAGAACTCTCAAACTGTTATAGACAGAAAAATAAATTGGTAAAACCACTTTGAGCTATTGGTTAAGTATTAACTCATAGACTGAACATGCACAAGGACCATCCTATGATCTAGCTCTACTCTTATGTATAGACACAAAAGAAAAACATGCATATATTTCTCAAGAGACAGGCACAAGAATGTTCATAGCAGCATTATTTGTAATAGCTCAAAGCCAGAAACACCCAAATGTCCATCAATAGTAGGTGGATGAATAAATTCACATTTATACACCACCACCATAAAAATAAACTACAACCAAAAGCAACACAAATAAGTGTCCACACCTCAGAATGAAATAACCAAAACCATACAATATATACCATACAATTCCATACCATTTTGTAAGGCAAAAATGAAGAGATACTATGGTTTAGGATTTAAAACCATATGGAAGTTGGGTGTGGTGGTGCAGGCCTATCAACTAGAAAGGATGAGGCAGGAGGTGCAAGTTTGAGGGCAATCTCAGCAGCTAAGCAAGTCCCCATCTCAAAATAAAAAGTTAAAAAAAGACTGGTGATGTAACTCAGTACTAAAGTGCCCATGGGTTAAATCCCCAGTGCCTAAATAAATAAATCCATATAGGGGAAAAAAAAAAAAAAAAGAAAAGAAAATGTCAATCACAAAAACACAAGATGGTGGGCTGGGTTTGTGGCTCAGTAGTAAAGTGCTTGCCTGGCATGTGTGAAGCACTGGGTTCGATTCTCAGTCACCACATATAAATAAAATAAAAGGTCTATCAACCACTAAAAAATATATATATTTAAAAAAAACGCAAGATGGTTTTTGTTTTTTGTTTTGTTTTGTAGAAGGCTATGAAGGATATAGAACTAATTCAAAGATCCTAGTTAGGAAGCTATTGCAATAGCTCAAGTCACGCTATGGTAATCTGTACTAAGGTAACTGCAGTAGAGTGGGCGGATTTGAAGTGACTACTGTAACTAAAAATAACTATTATGATCTGAATGGTGTACTCTTAAAATTCATGTTGAAGCCCTAACCCCCACTGTGGCTGTATTTGGAAAAAGGAAATTATTAAGGTTATGTTGGGTCATGAGGGTGGGCCCTGATCTTACAGGACTGGAGTCTATTAAGAAGAGTCATTGGTGATCTCAGTCCTTCCCCAAACCTCCATCAATTAGGCACATGCACTAAGGAAAGGCCATGTGAGGACCACACAGGAAGGCAATAATCTGAGCTGGGTGTAGTTATGCACACCCATAATCCCAGCTACATAGAAAGCTGAGGCAGGAGGACTGAAAGTTTGAAGCCAGCCTGCCTGGGCAATTTATTTAGACCAACTCAAAAAAAAAAAAAAAAAAAAAAAAAAAAAAAAAAGAAGAAGGAAGGGAGGGAGGGAGGAAATAAAGAAAACAGCCCATCAGGACTGCTATCTACAAGCCAGGAAAAGAGCCCTTACCAGCAACCAAACCTTCTGGACTTGTTCTGGGAATTCCAGCACCCAGAACTGTGAAAAAATAAATTTGTTTAAGCTACCCAGTTTGTGGTATTTCACTAGGGCAACCTGAGAAGGTTAATGCATATTGTGGTACCAAGAAGCAGGCACTTCTGTAATAAATACCAAAAATGAGAAAGTGACTTTGGAACTGGGTAATGAGTAGAGGTTGAAGGAGTTTGGATGTGAATGCTAGAAAAAACCTAGATTGTTGTAATAAGACTGTATGGAACAACACAATTGAATTAGAGGTGAGAACTCAAAAAGAGGAGAGTGCTCCAGGGAAAGCCTCCATCTTATTACAGAAAACACATAGCATGAAAACAATGCTCAAGGACGTTGTGGACATTAAAGGTTATTTTTGTGAGGTCTCAGATAGTAATGATGAACTTATTTATTTTATTTATAAAACAAAAATAACCCCTTGTTATAAAATGGAAAGAACTTGGCTGAATTGTGTTCCGATGTTTTGTAGAAAGTAGAAATTGTAAGCAATGAAATTGAATAATTGAGATTTTTAGGGATTTCTCCTCAAAACTTAAAATGCAAAAAAAGAGAAAGAGAGATTGAGCAAAAAGAAACACAGAGCTTCTCTCTCTGCCTGCTCTGCTGTCTTTTATAGTGTACTTTCACTTTTAATAAATTTGTGCTCTGTTTGGCCTTGTTGTTGTTTTTTAAAGGACCTATAACTCAATTTGGAAAATTCTCAGCCTATACATATTGAAATAAATTAATAAAAATAAGAAAACTTATTCTCAAAGTACAAGGGTATGCCTGAGCCACCACTTGATAAAATTAGTATGGTGTAAAGCACAAATTTAAACAGCCACCTAAGCAAAAGCAAGAATAAAAATGGGATTATACACATTAGAAACACTATCAGTTAGAACTCAATGAAACAGGAATAACAGGAAGAATAAAAGGTGGAAGAGGTCTTTTGGGGTTCCACATGATGAGACAATAGAGCAAATCTGGCTGTGAATATGAGTTTTTCTTAAAAAAAAAAAAAAAAAAAGAGAGAGAGGAACATCTCAAAGGTGATTGGCAAGGCTGCACTGCCACTCAGGGTCTAGTGGGCAAGACATCCCTTCACCATTTCAAAGGGTGGGACTTTTTCCTTGGAACAACCAGGATGCCACTGTCTAGTGTCTCAGGAATGACTCCATGCTGCCCAAATGGGCCTGGAGGACATAGCATTAGACCACAAAGGACAATTCTTGAGACCTAACGTTTAATGGGATTTTCCTTACTAGATTTTGGAGCTGTGTGGGACCTATCATCCCTTTCCTTTGATCTATTTTTCCCTTTGGAATGGTTATCTTTATCCTATGTCTGTCCCACCATTTTATTTTGCACATAACTTGTCTGATTTATAAACAAAGAATCCAAGAAGTTCTGTCTCTCTGTTTCACTCTAGTTTTCCCTCACCTTCACTCCTTGCATGCACACTGAGAAAAGAACACTTGAAGACATATTAAGAAGGTGGCCAATCCTGTTGGGCCTTGATCTAGGAAGTCCAGCTTCCAGAACTGTGAGAAAACAAATTTTGTTGGCTGTTTTGTTGGAAGCCTGAGCAGGCCAACGTATTTACAAAAACTGAGAAGCATGGACTTAATGTGCAATAAGGATAAATTATTCATCAGTAATAACAGAATATAAGAAAATAGTGTCTAAAACACACTAGCTGGTCTTATGATGGAAACTACCAGGAAAACTAAAACTGATTATTAGAAGAGTTTGGGGTCTACAAGGAAATTTTCATATATAATTTTTACTCTTATATAGTTTTCTAAAACTGTGCATATTACTTCCATCAATCATTTTAAAAGTTTAACATAACCTTTAAAGAAAACTTAAAATACCATAACTTCATTTCCTAAATTTCAGTCATCCAGGTGTTTTATCTTTTTTGTTATATGTACTCATGCTTATCAACTTACTAAAAATTAAATCAATGTATTTCACTTGATTTTCAACTTAAACTGCTTACAATTATATTTTTCTGAAACACATTAAAATATATGACTAGTAAAAAATGTTCATCCAGCTGGATGTGGTGGCACACACCTGTAATCCCAACAACTTGGGAGGCTGAGGCAGGAGGACTGCAAATTTGAAACCAGCCTGGGCAACTTAGTAAGACCATGTCTCAAAATTAAAAATATAAAGGGGTAGGGATGTTGCCCAGTGGTAGAGCATTCCTGGGTTCCATCTTGGGTACTATCAAAAAAAAAATGTTCATTCATGTTAACACCTAAAATTATCTCATGTTTCTGGAGTAGACAAGGGGTCACAGTTTGGAAAATAATACTAGATGCAAAATTTAATTATTTGATAGCTTAGAACCATATTAAACATTAAAGAAAATAAATAGCTATCTTTCATTATTTATGGTTTTGTTTTTTGGGGTTTTTTGTTTGTTCGTTTGTTTGTTTTGTTGTTGTTTTTGCTATTTTTCCCAGGTTGGTTCTGAATTTCTGAACCAAAGGATCCTCCCAGCCCCCATCTCCTTAGTAGCTAGGCCTGCAGGCATGTATCACTGTCTGGTTCCTGTCTTTGTTTTGTTTTGGTTTTTTGCAGTACTCAGGGATGAACCCAGGGTTGCTCTTACCACTAAGCTATACCCCCAGTCCTTTCTAAAATTTTTTATTTTGAGACAAGTTCTCTCTAAGTTTCTCAGGCTGGCCTCAAACTTACAATCTTCCTGCCTCAGCTTCCCAAGTCCCTGGAAATAGGCAGGTGCTCCTGGCAAGAAAAAGTATTTATAAAAGAAAATTTGTTGTCAATAATCAAATAACCAAACTCATAGTGAAATTGAATGTTTATTTGAATTTCTCTTGGTAGTAGTACTCAATGAATAAAAAATAAACCAAGCTGTGACATTTTGTTTTAAATGTACCCAGTTTTTGGAAAATTAAACAGTTCTGTATTTAATGGCAATAAGTGGGACATCTATTTTAAAACTACCATTTAAGAAGTAGTACTTTAAAAATATATACTATGATTAACATGATGTGTTTTATGGAATTGATACATATCTGAATGCCAATGTGAATAAGGAAGAAATATATATGTGTTAAAAACCACACTGGAAAGCCAAAGGTTTTTTTTAATATAAAAAGTAGTTTGAAATAAATAAGAACTTGCTAGTAAACCCCATAAACTTCCACACATGGGATTAAAAAAAAAGTCCCCACCTGACCAACAAACAAAAGAAAAAACTTGGTCAATTTGAGTAGAGTCATTACACAACCACTCATTTCTGTACAACATTAAAGCCTGTTTATACAATCAATATTAACTTCCTAAAGTGCACCTTTTGAAGACTTGTCTAGTAAAATTGCAATATCAAACATAAAACACTTAACACAGACATGCAATAACAAAGCTAAATCATTATGGTGTAAAGTTTTTAAAACTACTTTTAAAACTTTTGATTCACCAAAAAATAAAGAGGTCAAATACAATAGTGTTCTCATCCTCCAACAGTATGCATTATATGCTTTTGTTACTTGGCAAATCTTTTGGAGTCGAACAAAAATAATGCAGTCTAAACAATATTTCTTCTGTTAATATAATACGATTCCTCAGGCAGAACAATAAGGTGCAGAGGAAGAGTTATATTTTTGGAAGTTTTGGTGCATTAACCACAGGATTTGCCTCCTGCAAGTATCTCCTCCCTGCACTCTTGTAATCATAGGTGCAGCCGTGAGTTTCTGCATAGCGATGAGATGCACAGAAGTTGTTTCCACATCTAAAGCACAAAAAGAGTTTATGTGAATAGTCACATTTCTATGAAAGGTTCATCTCTTTGGGAGAGAGACACTTGACTTCAGGTATTCCAACAGGAGCCCTTTGGATCTCTCCTTAGCAATTTCAGTGCTGACATTTCCCTTCCACTTATAAGCACAGAGATCCCTCCCAAAAGAACAAGTTAATTGCCTATGAATGCAGTTTATACTAAAGAATTCATTATGGAATGAAATAGGGTATATACCTTTCTGAAGTAGTAAAATTTCCAAAGCTGATAAATATGTCCACCGTATCTCTTATATTTAGTAACCTAGAAAGAACTCTGAATTTCTAAGAAATTTCACTTCATGAAAAAATTAAATTGTGTAAAAGTTAACTAAGCCATAAAAGGATTTTTTAAAAAATGTTTCTAGGGCTGGGGGCACAGCTCAGTGGTTAGAGCACTTGCCTACCATGCGCAAGGTCGTTCAATCCCTAATACCACAAAAAATTAAAAACAAATGCTTTGAGCAACAAGATAGGCTGTTTTCAGTTGAACATGATACATTCTAAAAAGCAGCAGTTATTTTCAATGCCTGGCCTCACCCCAAAGGCAGATACCATCCTTGGAGGATATCAATTAATGCTAATGAAAGACATAATTATGAGAACAAAAAATACATTATTAAAAAAATAGTCATCTATTTAAAATGTGAACCATATAATTGTTAAAATTCACAGTAAATTAAATTCAGTCCTTTTTTTCTATTTAAAATAGAATTTTGAAGAAGGGATTCTTGTAGATAACAGTCAAACAAAAACCAAGTGTATTTAACAAAGGACAAAGAAGGTATACTCTGTCCCATTGGTTTAAATCTACCTTAAAGGGCAGTGAAAGATCCGCTTTTGCCTTTTGGAAATTCATTAACTATCTACTTGCTCTCTACTTCAGTCAATTAGGAAATCAACTGAGGTTGCTATTTGAACATCAGCTTGATGTTATGAATAGCCAATTTAAATAATGTTTTTATTTTGCATAATCCTCACACTGGTTCACCACAGAGAAAGCATCTCAGCTTCTGCAGCTGGCCAACCTGCCTGCATTCGTAGCTAGTAGCCAGTCCAGTTTTCTTTCCACAAAGAAAACAATGCTTTGTTGTTTTTTTCTTTGTTTGAAGAGGGGCTTTCACAGGTGGGAGGTGATGGGTACATTCTCCTGTTTAGAGAAAGGACATCTTGATTAATGCAGGCATTAAATTCTAAATGTGAATATCTCTAAGCAAAACACAAGACACATTCCTGTAATGGTAAACATCTATGATGTAAGAATTTAATTTGTACCATTTTCTTTTTTGCCATAATGGGGATTGAACCCAGGGGGGCTCTACCACTGAGTTCTACCGATGGTCCTTTCAAAAAAATTTCTGAGACAGGGTCTTACCAAAGGGCCAGGCTGGCCTCAAACTTGAGATCTTCCTGCCTCAGGATCTTGGGTAGCTAGAATTACAGGCATGTGCCACCACACCCAACTCTATACTATTTTTTTTTTTTTTTTTTTTTTTTGGTGGTGCTGGCAATTAGAACCCAGGGCCTTGTACATACAAGGCAAGCACTTTACCAAGTAAGCTATACTCCCAGCCACTAGTTCTATATTATTTTTATATTGAAAATTATTGACAGAATCTATAAATGAAGTTGCAGGAGTAGTTTTCTCAAATTTTTTTTCAAAGATGTGATAGGTTTCTATTGATACTAGGACTAATATTTTTTAAGACTTCTTGTATACACCAACACTTTTCTGATTATATCCAAAGAGAATCAGCTTGCATATAGTATACCAAACACTGAAGGGATCAAGTAAAATGCTTCAAAGTTGTCCTTCATGAGCCCCCTGAGAACAATGTCATTACAAAACAGTCATCCTGCCAGCATCAAGGAGCACCAGAGGATCATGGAGTTGGTCTTTTAGTCATAGGCTATCATGGAAAGCAAATTTCTCAACTATGAGCAACTCATTAATTCTTTCAAAACTTCAATTTAACCATTTTAAAGTTAAAAAACATATATTTTTCTCCCTAGGTTACTAAGTGTTTTAAAGTCAAATCAGTTCACATAAGTAAAAAGCACTCTGAAAAAAATGAAATGTTATAATAATATAAAATATACTATAAATGGTGACTAAAACAGTACGCAGTATTGCTTTCTAAAAAAAGTACAGCTTTCAAAAAAATATTTATTAGGGGCTGGGAATTTATCTCAGTAGTAGAGCATTTGCCTACCATGCTCAAGATCCTAGCACAAAAAATAAATTACTAAATTCAATACTATTGTAACTTGATTTTGTTTTCTTTTTCTTCTTAAAAATAAGAGCATATCTCTCCAGGTGTGGTCGCCTGCAATTGCAGCGATTCAGGAGGTTGAAGGAGGAGGATCCCAAGTTGGAGGCCAGTCTTGGCAACTTAATGAGACTCTGTCTCAAGAAAAAAATAAAATGAAAAGGGCTGAGGATGTAGTTCAGTGGTAGAGCACACTGGGTTCAATCCTAATACTAAATGATGGTGATGATGATGATGATGATGGTGGTGGCAGCATATCTTATGTAAATGAAATAATTAATTTGATTACTAACTTAAATGTCTTTAGAACTGACCAAAATGCCAACAAATCCCAGCAGATAGACTCAAAGTTACTGCCCATCCTTGTTAAAATAATGGAATAAGTACAAACACTTGATGGCATTTGTCAAAGGCTAAGAAAAATAATAAGAACAAGTAAAGGAATGAAAAGAAAACCAGCTGGGGTTGTAACTCAGTGGTAGAGCGCTTGCCTACCATGTGTGAGGCACTGGGTTCGATCCCCAGCACCACATAAAAATAAAGCAAAGGTTTAGTTGTGTCCACAGACAACTAAAAAAAAAAAATTAAAAAAAAAAGAAAAATGGTACAGTGTCAGTGTACCAGTATCTAGTCTCTACTATGAAAAAGTCTGGGAGACCTTAGCTTAATATTTATTAGGCAGCTGAAAGACTATGAAAACCCTTTAAGGATTAAAAATTAGGATTTACAAGTAATTGATGCTATGTCTTTTGCCACAATCCAGTTTGGGTGGCTCAATATATAAGCCCAGCAAAATCGAGTCTGCTTTACTACCAGTCTATAAAATATGTTCCCAGTTCTTGCACAAAACTGGAAATAAAATTTGAAACAACTAGCTGAGTGGCTCCTAATGGCTCCTGGGCACCAAATCAATAAGAAATTTCTTTCTCAGTACACTTAGAATTACCAGGAACACTTCACAAAGGTGATGGGGTACATTCTACCTCTTAAAAATATAAATAAAAAGGAGGACTGGGGTACATCTCAGTGGTAAGAGGGTGTTCTTAGCATTCACAAGAAGACCAATGGAGGAACTTAGTGAGTTAATTAAGTAAAGCTTACACCAAAACTTAGTCACTTCTAGGAAAATCAGAATGATACAATTACTACTTAGGTGGATTCAATTCTCAGCACCTAAATAAATAAATAAATAAATAAGCACTTGCACAGGACCCATGGGGAAGGCATCTATTACAAGATACCTAACAGAAGCACATCTATTTTCGACTGTCTTTGAAGTTCAGACTTAGAACATTCTTTCTAAAACAATGGTGGGTTGAAGAAAACTGTTGATTAGTTCAGTGCAGTCACATTTTCATTTTTCTTTCTGTAGGAGATCTTTAACTCAATATTTTCCAATTTTTTTATTCAAGAACTATTGTGAATGTGCAGAGATAAAGAACATATTAATGACATAAGTTAGGTGGAATAAAAACATAACTGCTGCCATCTCCTATGAGAACTGTCTCCACATATCCTTCTACATGTTCAAAGACTACTATTTATTGGTCATCTACTCCATGCTAGGAACCATTGCTAATATATGCCAGCCTAATATTCCTTTGACTGGCATCCAAGGCCTTACATGTCCAATATGATAAGGTTTCTAATTTCCAGAGTCATTTCCTATTATTAACCGTGTCATACCAACTCTGAATGATGTACCAGGTCCATTCACATCCAGTTTCTTCTTCTAGAATGCTCTACATCATTTGTCAATCTATTAAAATTCTATTTATCCTATAAGACATAATTATCAACTATTCTCTGAAGCTTTCTCTCAAATGTGTATTACATGCATATGTGAATTAAGAAAAATTCCATAAAATAATGTTGATGTATAGAAGAAAACTTAGGTTAAAAAAAGATGAAGGCTCAGTGGCAGAGCACTTGCCCAGCATGTGTGGCTTTCATCCCAAGCACTGCCAAAAATTAATTTTTAAAAAGGCAAAAATAATAGCTCAAAATAAAAATCTATAATAACATAGCATCCAAGAATTAAAAAGAAAGAAAGAGGGCTGGAAATGTAGTTTAGTGGTAAAGCATGTGCTTAGCATGCATAAAGCCCTGGGTTCAATCCCCAGCACCGCAAAAGAAAAAAAAAGAAAAAAAAATATTTCAAATACAAAAACCAAGTCAGGTAAGTCTACAGATGCATCCACTGAATTTGAAATTATGAAGATTTTTGGTGACCTCAGGATTAGCAGTTTTAGAAGAGCTGCAAGAAAAGAAGTGAAGAAAGCACTGAAACCTACATTAAGGCTGATGGAGTAAATGAGAGAAATGCAAATTACTAAGAGACTTATTGTGAATTAGGGCAGCACAGTATGTCAAGGAAAAACTGTAACATTAAAGTGTATATATTACAGTGATCAAAACAGTGTGGCAATAGCATAAATTACATAGACCAATGGAACAGAATAAAGATCCAAGAAATAAACCCTCATGTGTGGTCAAATAACTTTCAACAAGGATGCAACCTTTACTGAGGGAAGAATAGTCTTTTCAATAAAAGGTACTGGGAAAACTGGATGCCTAAATTGTAACATAATAAAGTTGGGCCCTCATCTAATATCATATTCAAAAAATAACTCAAAATGGAGCAAAGATCTAAATGTTTGGCCTATAACTATAAAACATCTAGAAGAAAACAACATGAGAAAAGTTTCATGATATTGGATTTCTTGGATATGACATCAAAGACACAGATAACAATGGAGAAGATAGACAAATTAAATTTCATAAAAATTAAAAACTTATGCATCAAAAGATACATTTAAAAGAGTAAAAAGTTTAGGCATGGTGCTGTGCTCAGTGGAGCATGCTTGTAAGGCCAGTGGCTTGGGAGGCTGAGGCAGGAGGATGGCAAATTCAAAGCCAGCCTCAGCAAGGTCAAGGCACTAAGCAACTCAGTGAGACCCTGTCTTTAAATAAAATACAAAATAGGGATGGGGATGTGGCTCAGGGGTCGTGTGCCCCTGAATTCAATCCACAGTATCCTCCCTACCACAAAAAAAAGTTTAGGCATAATAGTGTACACCTATAATCCCAGCAATTTAAGAGGCTCAAGCAAGAGGGTTGCCTAGTTCAAGATCAGCCTCAGAAACTTAGTGAATCCTTAAGCAACTTGGCAAGACTCTCTCAAAATAAAAATAAAAGAGCTGGTAATGAAACTTAGTGGGTAAAATGCCCCTGGGTTCAATCCCCAGCGCCAGAAGAGGAAAAAAAAAGTAAAAAGGCCAGAATGGAGAAAACGTTACAAGTAATTTCGTGATAAAGGCTTAATTTCTAGAATATATAAATGATTCTAAAAATCCACAACAGGCCGGCGCCGCGGGTCCGCCTCGGGCGGCGGGGCCGGTGCTCCGGGGGCTGCAGGTGGGGGCCAGAGGCGCCGCTCCTCCGCGCGCGCCCGGCTCGTGCTGCGTGTGTTTAACCCGGACGACGGCTCGTTGCGAGGGGGCCTCCGAGAGCGTCGAGGCTGCCTGGGGAGCGCGTCGGGGCGGCGTTCGGCTTCGGCGCGGAGCCTGGCGCGGCGGCCCCGGCAGGCGGCCCCTCGCGTGCCCCGGCGGCGTCCACGGAGGGCCGCGCGGCTGCCGGACCCAGGCGCAGCGGACCCGACCGAGCGTCAACCCTGCCCGTTGCCTGGGACTTCGTCACGTGTGTTTGGGTGGTTGCACGACTTGTTGCTGCGTTTCTCTTGTGCACGGGATCCAGTTCCGAATGCTCCGTCGCGTTGTCCAGCGTCATTTTGATAGCTTTGCGCATCCCATTTTATGGCTCTGCCAGGAACGATTCGGCCACTTGCCCACCTGCGGACCTGACTCCTTATGCACTAATTTCGTTCATATTCTTCTGCAGACACTGTGTGCAACTTTGCACATGGTTTGTCTCTGTGGAAGGGCACGTTTTTGTGCACCGGGCTTACTGCGTTTAATGGGTCTGCAACTCCAACCCCGTTTGTTGACTCGTGGTAAACACTGAAGTGGTTTCTGCAAAGCCTTCTGCAACAGTGGGCTCCTTGATTGTGGAAGTTGGGAAAAGGGTTAGGTGAGCTTTTTTGTACTGGGGATTGAACCCTTTACCTTTTTCATGTTTTAATTTTGAAACAGGGTCTCACTCAGTTGCTTAGGGCCTCCCTAAGTTGCTGAGTCTGGACTTGAACTTGGAACTCTCCTGTTGGCCTCCCACGCCACAGGTAGATTTTTTTTTTTTTTTTTGAAGATGTTGATGGACTTTATTTTATTCGTTTATTTGTATGTGGTGAACCCAGTGCCTCACACGTGCTAGGCAAGTGCTCTACCCCTGAGCCACAACCCCAGCCCCACAGGTAGACTTTTAAAGAAGTTAAATTTGATGTATGAGAGAATGAAATGGCATAATCCTGGGAAAGCTTTATTTTGGGCTGAGCCTATGCAAATTACACAGGTCTTCTCTGCTACTCTCAACCTGAGGAACTTTCCTTGTACTTCAGGTACAAAGTGGGCCTCCCTCACTGGGACGAGTGTGAGCATCCCTGCCAGCAACAAGGCAGAACCTCTGGGAACTTAGGGGAAATGAAAGAGAAGGGACCACTGATTCCCTGCCTCCTTGGTAGGGGTTGGGTGAGGGCCACGTTCCTCCCGCTGTTTTGAGGGTGGATGGGGACAAGCCAGTGGGGACGGTACTTTGGCATGCTGGGAGCTGTGAGGCAAGCCTGGCCTCTCCTTGTTCTTTCCTTCCCCAGCTCCACCATCTCAGCACACTGCCCTTCATCAGGAGAGGACCCTGGAGGAGGACCCACCACCTTTTGAAATTCTAAAAGTCATGTCCCTCGGGTCAGAACTTTTCAGGGATGTGGCCATAGTCTTCTCCCAAGAAGAATGGGAATGGCTGGAGCCTGCTCAGAGGGATCTGTACAGAGATGTGATGTTGGAGACCTACAGCAACCTGGTCTCTCTGGGTCTTGCTATATCCAAACCTGATGTGATCTCCTTCCTGGAGCAAGGCACAGAGCCCTGGATGGAGGAGAGGGTGATGTCAGGAAGCCTGTGTCCAGTTTTGGAATCCAGATATGATACCAAAGTGTTATATCCAGAGCAGCGTGTTTATGAAGTCAAATCGCCCCAGTGGGAGATAATGGAAAGACTTGCAAGTTATGGTCTCAAGTGTTCAGGTTTGCCCGGCAACTGGGAATGCAAAAGACAGTTTGACAGACAACTAGGAGATCCAGACAGGCGCTTCAGTCGAATGTTAATTAGTCATGAAGAGATACCCACTTTGAACCAGCAGACATCTCTCATTTTTTACCAGAATATTCATACTGGAGGAAAGCCATGTGGATATAATAAGTGTAGAAATGACTTCTGGCAGGAGGAATTCCTTATTAATCATCCAGGAATTCATTCTAATGAGAAACCCTATAAATGTAAGGAATGTGGCAAGGCCTTTAAATACGGCTCACGGCTAATTCAGCATGAGAATATTCATTCTGGCAAGAAACCCTATGAATGTAAGGAGTGTGGAAAAGCTTTCAATTCTGGTTCCAATTTCATACAGCACCAGAGAGTTCATACTGGTGAGAAGCCTTATGAATGTAGGGACTGTGCGAAAGCCTTCAGTCGGAGCTCACAGCTGATTGAACACCAACGGATTCACACTGGTGAGAAACCCTACCAGTGTAAGGAATGTGGCAAGGCCTTCAATCGGATCTCACATCTTAAAGTACATTATAGGACTCATACTGGGGAAAAGCCTTATGCATGTAAGGAGTGTGGGAAGACCTTTAGCCACCGGTCTCAGCTGATTCAGCACCAGACTGTTCATACTGGCAAGAAACTCTATGACTGTAAGGAGTGTGGGAAAGCCTTTAATCAGGGATCAGCTCTCATCCGCCATCAGAGGACTCACTCGGGTGAAAAGCCCTATGAATGCAAGGAGTGTGGGAAGGCCTTCAGAGTGAGCTCCCAGCTTAGGCAGCATCAGAGAATCCACACTGGGGAGAAGCCCTACCAGTGCACGGTGTGTGGTAGAGCCTTCAAACGAGTGTCACACCTCACTGTCCATCTCAGGACTCACACCGGTGAGAAGCCCTGTGACTGTGAGCAGTGTGGGAGGGCCTTCGGTCACTGCTCACAGCTGATACAGCATCAGGCCTCTCACGCCCAGGGAAAGGCCCGGGAATGCCAGGGATGGGGCAGGACTGCCACTTGCGATGCTGCCATGCAGCAGCACTGCAGGCTTCGGAGTAGAGAAGCTCGTGTGGATCTGATACGTGCAGGAGATCCTGCCATCGGCTCGGACCCCCTGTTGATCATCCGGGAGTTTGTGCTGGCAAGCAACCATGTGAATGGAAGTAAGGGGAAAGCCCACTAGCTCAGGTCCGTCACATCTGCCAACGCCCGCACCTCACAGAAGACCTGGGGGGAAGGCAGAGCTTGGCCTTCACCCTGAGTTGTAGGGAGACGTCTGTGGATACAAAGGAACGTGTTTCGACTACTGTTAGGTGGGGAAGGTTGGGAATATTTATCTCCAACACATTCAGAATCACGTTTTCTAATTCTAGCTTACTAATTTCAACAAGAGCCAAGTTTTAGTTTCCTTGGGGGTGGGTGAGGAACTGGACAAATTATTCTTGGATCACTTCCCAGGAAATGAACCACGAAGGTACAGAAAGGGGTGATGAGCAGTCACACACACCAAGAGAGGTGAGGCACCTATGGAGCTCCCGTGCATTGCATGCACAGACCCATGGACCCGTACTCGGACACGAAGTGTGCTGTTGAAGCTTCCCGAAGACTCAGGCGCCGTGACTTGGCAGGTGGTCATCTGGTGATCACAGTTCCACTTGACCCTCTTTCAGGAAGAGGCTAAGTTTGGGAGAATCTTGATTTCCATGTGGGCAACTTGTTTCAGGTTCTATTTTGTGACTTCTGTCACAGGCAGATGTCGGCTGCCTACCCAGCAGCTGTGGCAGCCTGCCTTATTGTCAGCATCTGTCTCTTGCCTTAGAAGTTGAAACTGTCCAGATTCTCATTTTCCATCCTCCTGTGCAGCTCAGAGTAGCCAGGATTTTCCAGTGGTAGTCAGTGGGGTTTTGGGGAAGGAGTTAGCTCCTTCAGCGTTCACTTCCTGTTGTCAGACATTTTCCCATGAGTGTGAGATGCCTGCAGCTGTCTTGGAACCAAGAGGAGAAAACAGGACCTCAGAGAAGCTGACGCCGCAGCCTGGAGACCCTGGGCAGTGCTGGGACTGCCTCTGACGCCTTCTGTAAGAGGAATAAACCTTTAGTGCTGGGGTTACTTTTAGTTGGGTGTTTTGCAAATTTGTATCCAAAAGCATTCTAAATGATATAACTTCAAATTTTAATTTTATTATGATTGAGAAATGTGGCCTGAAAATTTCTACTTTGATATTTTTCTTCATGGCTAAATATAGGACTGGTTTTGGAATATGTCCCATGAACTTCAAAAAATGTATGCATTCTACATTTTTGGATACAAGTTTCTAAATAAGTCCATTAAAGCCAGTGGATTTTAATGATAAAAAATAAATAAAAAAAAAAAAAATAAAAATCCACAACACAAAAAACAACCAACCTGATTCAAAACTGAATAAAGGACAGAAATAGATATTTCTCTAAAGATATACAAGGATTCTTTTTTTTGGGGGGGGTGCTGGGGATTGAACCCAGGGCCTTGTGCTTATAAGGCAAGCACTCTACCAACTGAGCTAACTCCCTAGCCCCTCTAAAGATATACAAATGGCCAAGAAACATCTGAAACTTAGTCAACTAGGCAATCAACATCACTAATTAGGGAAGTGATGATATCACTCATCATTACAGAAGTGTAAATCAAGCTGGGTGTCCTGGCATACATCTAAAATCCCAGCAATTTGGGAGGCCAATGCAGAAGGATCACAAATCAAGACCAGTCTCAGCAACTTAGCAAAGCCCTAACCAACTTAGTGATACTCTGTCTCAAAATTTAAAAATTTAAAAATAAAAAAAAAGGAAATGCAAATCAAAACCACATAACATATCACCTTATATGGCTGTTTGAAAAAATGAAAACAGAAAACAAGTACAAACAAGGATGTAGAGAACTGGAATTCTGTGCACTGTTAGTAGGGAAACAATATGGTGGTTCCTCAAAAAAATTAAAAATAAACCAGGAGTGGTGGCATATATGCCTGTAATTCCAGTGACTCAAGAAGTTGAGACAGGAAGATTCCAAGTTCAAGGCCAGCCTCAGCAACTTAGCAAGGTCCTGTCTCAAAATAAAAAATACAAAGGGCTAAGGATGTAGCTCAGTGGTATAATGCCCTGGGTTCAATCCCCAGTACAAAAAAAGAAAAAACTAAAGTGCCGTATGATCCAACAGTTCCACTTCCGATATACATCCCAAAGAATTTAAAGTAGTGTCTCAAGGAAATATTTGTTACAATCATGTTCACAGTACTATTTTACTCACTGTAGATAAAATGTGGAATCAGCACAGGTGTATTGCTGACAGATGAATGGGTAAGCAAAATGTACTATATACAAACAATGGAATATCAGCCTTATAAAGGAAGAAAATGTTGACCATGCTACGACATAGACAAACCTTGAAGACTTTATGGTAAGTGAAATAAGCCAGTCACAAAAAGACAAATACACTTAGATGGTACTTAAGAGTAGTCAAAAAAAAAATCCAGATAGGAAATAGAATGACGGTTGCTGAGGGCTACAGAGAGGGAGAAAATAAGGAGCTGGGGGTTCTTTTTCTGTTTTTGTTTTTGTTTTGTTCTTTTGATATGGGGTTTTCCTATATTGTGCCTATACAAAGTTTCAGTTTTCCAGGATGAGAAGAGTTCTGGAGGCAGATGGTGGTGACAGTTGCCCAACAATGGGAATATATTTAATACAATGAACTGGATGCTTAAACATTTTTTAAAAAGTAAAATTTGTGTATATTTACCACATAAAAAATTGAAAAAGTAAGTAGATATATTAAGACTTCATAATATTATGCCTTGCATAGAAACAGAAAACAAATCCTAAGTATCTCTTTAAAAATATAAAACTCAGATGGTAACGATAATATATAAAGTACAAAGGAAGCACATCTTGGGTAATGAGTTTCCCATCTCTGGTCTGGGTACTAAAACAAAAGAAGATAGAAATAGCTTCTCTTATCCTTGAAAATACTGACTGACAGTGCATCTTTAAGGTGCTACCATTGGTAGGAGGAAATACTAATGGTATAGTCATTATTGCTACTATGTCTTAGACAGGACCTGTCCTAGAAATTGATCCTTTCTTTTTAAATATTTTTTTCTTTTCTGATACTGGGAATTGAACCCAGGAGCACTTCAATACTAAGCTACATCCCAAGTCCTTTCTTAAAAAAAAAAAAAAAAAAAAAAAAAAAAAAAAAAAAACTTTTTATTTTCAGATAGTGTCTCACTAAGTTGCTAAGGCTAGCCTCAAACTTATGATCCTCCTGCCTTAGCCTCCCAAGTCACTGGCATTACAGGTGTGTGTCACTGAGCCCACCTACTCCTTTCTTTTATCCAGAAATAACTATCAGTCCATCAAAAAGAGATTCTTACCCTTGATACTGAAGCATGATGTTAAAAACATCTCTCTAGGTTAACTCCTCAAAACCCATTCAGCAGCCCATCAGGACTCAAGAGTGGCCAGCCACTGGGGGACGGGAACTACATGTTAATTCTTTAATAATCTTGTCTTTTCACATAGGCCATACCTTTTCCCAGACAAAGGATGTCAATTTCAATTTTTGTTTTATTCTTCAATATGGTCAGTTCACATACTGAATTTCTGAACTGGAAAAAAGTTTAGGGAGAGAATTTACTCTGTACATACCATAGAAAATGTTCTTCCCATTTCTCTTTGAAAATTCAACACTATACAGAGTAATGTGATTATTAGCCTTATATTATTTTCAAAATGATCTGTAGCTTACCTACTCTTTTCCCTGCTGTTGCATTATTTCCATTCATTCCATTATTTCCAATACCACGGGCAGACTACAATTAAAACACAAAACACCTACAAAGGTGAGTCAATGGAGAATAGAAAAGATCACCAAACATGAAATACTTGCATTTTATTACTAAGATGCTATTGGGCTTCCATTTAAAATTATTTAATCTATTTTGTTTAATTAACAAATAACTTGAAAACTGCTTGTCACTTTTAGTAATATGATGCTTATTATTTATCTTTGAAAGAGAGTTGATGGTTCAGATAAGAGTCCCTACTTTGAGAAAAACATTAGTAAAAACATTTAGCATTTAGCAGTATATGATGAACTGTTTACATGAACTTATTTTCAAATCACACTTCTCAATTGGGACTAACATTATTTGAAATTCTATCATAATTTTTTTTTTAATTTTTAAAAGATTTTCTACAAACTGAGTAAATGGTTTCAGAGAAACTTATGAAAAAGGTCCAATCAGCCCCTCATTTCTGTAAACAATGATCAAACTTTAAATATGCTGAATAACTACAAGGATAACTAGTGGAACATGTTGAAATGATTACACTTACTAGAAAAAAATCTGTAGATTCTGACTGAGGAGAACTTTTCCTAAGGCTTTCTTCCTGAAAATGCTGAAGGTTTGTAGACAGACCAATTCCAGAGGGCCGGAGCCTGCCTGCCCCACGTGTGCTCTGTAAACTGTCTTTGCTTGCGCTCTGCGCCAGTGAAGCAAAAAAACCGACATTATTTATACAACCAACGGGCTCTTTAGGAGCCTTGTTGGCAATTTCTGTGATGTCCCGAGCCTCGACTTTGGAAATAATATCAGATCTTTTCCCAGGTGAATCAACTTTAATACCACGAAAGCGAGAAGTCCTAGAGAAAGAAGAATCAGCTATGGTTCTAACATCCAATGACCTGAGTGTGTTTTGTGAAGTAGAAGGGAGGTTCTCTGACTCCAAACATTTGGACTGTCTCTGTGGTTTCCCGAGAGAATTACGCAGTGGTGTTGGCGCAGAACAGCGAAGTGGTGACAAGAGTCCATTCTTGTGAGGACTTAACTCGCGGTGGTTAAGAACTGTAGTGTCTACTGCCTCACCACTCAACACTCGTGCAACATGCTTCATATGCTGCTCTGTGGCTCTCGACCCTTTGTCATCGTTAGTGAGTAGGAACTCTGTATTCGCCTTCTGAATGCCTTCTAAGCCACTGCTCTGTTCAACAGCATTTCCTTCTGAAAAGGAGGCAAATGGCCCCACTTTCGGTAGAAGTGATTCTTCAGGTACACCCTTTTCTGAAGCTGGAAATAAGACAGTGTCATCTTTGTTATTACAGGGCAAGTTCCCTGAAAAGTGTTTTGTCCGCCTGGGCAGGGATGATCCAAGATGGAGAACAGAACCAGCAAGCTCTCCATCATTTTCTAACTCCATATGGGGCATCTGAGGTGGCAGTCTGTTGCTACTATTAGAATGAGATAGTGTGTTACTTTCCCAGTTATTCTCCTTAAGTGCTTCACCAGTGAGAGATGAAATGGGTCTATCTGCAGGGGGCTGAGTTGCCAAACTTGCAGCTCCCTTCCTGGATGTTTCCGGTACACAGTCATTTCCAGGAGAAGATAAACAAGATTGCCCAATGTGTGGCAGGACTCTTAGCAACCTGTGGCGCGCTGCTGCTGTGGAACTGCTAGAAGGTCGAGGAGCTATAGGTGGATGAGGTTTTACCTTGACAACTTTCTTAGGCTATAAGAAAAGAGTGAATATATAATTCCTGTACACAGAAGGGCTACCTCTGGTAGCTGCTTTTATCCTAGACTCATTCTCTGGCCAGTATGCAACTCTACATCCACCAAAAGTATTTTTTAAAAGTGAAGGTTATGAGCTGGACACAGTGGCGCTTGCCTCTACTCCCAGCAACTTGGAAGGCTGAAGCAGGAGGATCACAAGTTAGAGGCCAGCCTCAGTAACTTAGCAAGACTCTGTCTCAAAATAAAAAATAAAGTGATGAGGATGTAGCTCAGTGGAAGACCATCTATGGGTTCAATCCCTACTACCAGAAAAACAAATAAATACATAAATAATTTTTTTAAATGAAGGTTATGACTTCTAAACAGTAGAGGTTAATGGCAGTTGCCTAAATCTAAGTATCTTCATACATTCTCTAAAACAAAATAAAGCAAAACAAACAAACAAAAAAGCCAAAACCAAAGAGACAAATAATATAATCAAATAAAATCACTCATAACCCACACCTTCATCAAACAGGGAAACATTTAATATGAAGTTCAAACTAGCAGTAAATAGAAAAATACACAAAGACTCATCTGCAAAGCCTATGCACCAGTGGTAAGAGGCAAGAAAGTATAGCTTCAAAAAATGAACCCACAGAAAGGAAAATATACTTGTTATGAAAACAATTCTAAGATCTGGGATTTCAAACATGAGCTATGTTACGCTTTGTATCTTCAATTTCCCTAAAAAGCTCACATGCTGGGAAACGAAGGAATGTTTACAGGAGAAATTAATAGATTATGAGAGCTGTACCCTCATCAGTGGATTAATCCATTTGAAGGATTAATAATATGCATGAGCTACTGGGTGGTAACTGTAGCCAAGTGGAGTGTGGCTGGAGGAATTATGTCCCTGGGAGTGTGGTCTTAGCCTGTATCTGTCCCTGAACCTTTCCCCACACTCTCTACTTCCCTGTAGCCAGGAATTTTCCTGCACCACGCCCTTCTGTCGTTATTCTCTGCCTCACTATGGGCCCATAGTGATGGAGTGGGCCCAATCATGCACCGAAACTCTGAAACTGTAAGTCTAAATTAAACTTCTCCTCCTCCAAGTTGTTCTTTTTTTAAAAATCATTTTTAGTTATCAATTAATCTTTTGTTTTATTTATTTATATGTGGTGCTGAGTATCGAACCCAGGGACTCACACATGCCAGGCAAGCGCTCTTTCACTGAGCCACAACTCCAGCCCTCTAAATTGTTCTTATCAAGTATTTTGGTCACAGAGACAAAAAGTTGATTAACATAGGCTCCAAGGAAATCAAAAGGAAGCAACTTGAAATCATTTAGTATCCAAGGAGACAGTACTATTCATGGGAAGAAGGAAGAAAGAAGAGTAAATCAGAAGGACAAGAGTAAAGGTAAAGGGGTTGGGATTGTGGTTCTGTGGTAGCACACTTGCCTAACATGCGAGGCATTGGGTTCAATCCTTAGCACCACATAAATATAAAGATATTGTGTCCACCTACAACTAAAAAAAAATAAGTCATTTAAGTTTAAAAAGAAGAATAAAGGTAAAGAGGAAAGCAAAGATCCTAGAGAAATGAAAGTAAACCACAAATTATAATGCACCAAATTTTTAAAACTAAATAAATACAAGGGAAACTGGAAGAGGAAGTGAATTGGGGGAGGGAGAAGGGACAGAAAAAGAAAATACTTGGTAATGAATTGCACCAAATCATGTTATATGCATGTATGAATATGTTACAATGTACCCCACAGTCACGTATAACTATAATGCACTAATAAAAACATAAAAAAGTGAATTATAAAAATCAGGAAACAGCCAGGCACGGTGGTGCACACCTGTAATCCCAGCAGCTCGGGAGACTGAGACAGAAGGACTGCAAATTCAAAGCTAGCCTCAGCAATGCTGAGGTGGCTAAGCAACTCAGCAAGACCCTGTCTCTAAATAAAATACAAAATAGGGATGGGGATGTGGCTCAGTGGTAAAGTGCCCCTGAGTTCAATCCCTGGTACCAAAAAAAAAAAAAAAAAAAAAAAATCAGAAAACACTAAATCTTCCCTCCAATAAAAGAGTGCCCCTGATTAAAACAACAATAATAAAACTGTACAGGTGTCGTGGCGCACACCTGTAATCTCAGCAACTCAGGAGGCTGAGGTAGGAGGATCACAAGTTAGAGGACAGCCTCAGCAACTTAGTGAGACCCTGTCTCAAAATTTGAAAAACTGAAGAACTAGGGATGTAGCTCAGGGATGGAGTATCTCTGGGGTTGAACTCAATCCCATTAAAAAAAGAAAGAAAGAAAGAAAAGCAAAAACCTTGCATTTTGCTGTATTATCAAGAGGGTGCTACTGAAATAGTAAATTTCACTTTACCATATACAAAATTCTCACTTTTGTATATTAACTGTTAATATGTACCCAAGTAAATAAAATTACAAGAAAAATCTGAAAAAAAGGCATACCAAATCCATACAAAATTATAAAAATAAAACAGAAAACAATGAAAACTGGAACATTTCAGCTACTTAAAATTCTCCCTCAACACAATTAAGTGAAATTGTGAAATTGCATCACAACACTACAATTGAATTAGATATCCTTAAGTTTGTATTTGCATGTATTTTTTAAAAAGTTATATCAAGTGGCACACACTTATAATCCCATTTTACTGGGGAGGCTAAGGCAGAAGGTTTACAAGTTTAAGACCAGCCTTGGCAATTTAGGGAGACTCTGTCTCAAAATAAAAAATAAAAGAGCTGGAAGGTTCATCCTTAGTACTATGGGGGAAAAAAGTCACACCAAGCAATAAATCCCAAAACTAAAGATACAATGGACAATAGAATAAAGAGTACTATGGAAAGATATGAAAACAGGAAAGAAAATTAAAATAAATAATTTAAAATGTGAGAAAAAGTAGTTGATTCAAAGACATTCCAATAAGTATATAAAGGAAGTCCCTAGAACAGAAATAATTGAAACATTAAAAAACTAATACATAGATTATAAGAAATTGTCCTGAAATAAGACTTGAATCTTTACATTAAAAAAGACTCAAGTGTACTATGAAAACTGACCCAGAACAGCAAATTCTAAGACCTATCCTAAGTAAGTGATTTACAGAGAAAAAAAGTGGGATTGTCAGTTGGATTTCTCAATGGTAATATAAAAATAAGACAATAATAGAGCAACAATTTTTAAACTCCAGGGAAATTAAACCACATTTAATATTCAGTTGAACTGCCATTTAAGTGTTAAGAGTAAATAAAAAGTTTTGAACATGCAAAAACTCAGTAATTTATGTTATTATAAGCCTTTTCTGAAGAATTTGCTAACCAAAAAGTATGGAGAAACTTTAGTGAAAAAGATTAATAGTATGTATGGTATATATGTCATTAAAACTAAAGTATCAGTGGGGATAAAGAATGCAAATTTTTAAATGGGAGAAAAAAGAAGTTCACCATCACTTAAGTACACTGATGGTCAATTAATAAGTAGGAGTCAAAAGATATATCAGATGATGTATGGTCCTGATACTAGGCAAGGAAAGTTAAGGGTAAAGTTGCTAAAAATATGACATAAAGTATTTTATAACCTTTTAGAGTTAGCAGCACAATAAAAATATGTTATTAGTATTTATGTACCAAGTCATACAGAATCGACCTCCTTAAGGCAAAAGCTATGGGAGATGAAATAATAAATTTATTTCTCTATATAAAAGCTTTCGTGCATCATGGTTCTTACTGCAAAATATCAAGCGGACAAATTTAAAAAAAAAAACAGAAGATCTAAACAACCTATCATTAAGGTTGATTTCATAGATATCTATCAAACTTTTACACAAAAGTTAGAAAACACCTTTTGAAATACATATGGAATGTATATGAAAAATTGATATTGGTTCTCAGTGAATAAAAACTACTCTGAAGTAGAAATGTAAACAGCATTGTCTGATTTCCATGAAATAAAACTAGAAATTCATTAAATTATTTTTGGACTGACGAAAGTTGTATCCTAACAAAACTTATACACTTAAAAGTAATTAAAATACTACAATTGACATTATGTTCCCACTAATGTGTTAATGCCAAAAATGTTTAACCTGCATGATGAAACTGTCAGACAAATCCATATTGAGGAATAGTCTACAAAACAATGGGCCTATACTCTTCAAAAATATCTGACATCAGAATGGCAATTATCAATAATACAAGCAATAATAAGTGTTGGTGAGGATGTGGGGGAAAAGATGCACTTATACATTGTTGGTGGAATTGGAGATTGGTGCAACCACTTTGAAAAACAGTATGGAGGTTCCTCAGAAAACCTGGAATGGACCATTTGACCCAGCAATCCCACTCCTCGGTTTATAACCAAAACACTTAAAATCAGCATACTACATTGCTGCAACCCCATCAGTGTTTACAGCAACTCAATTCACAGTAGCTAGATTGTAGAACCAACCTAGATGCCCTTCAAGAGATGAATGGATAAAGAAACTAAGGTATATATACACAATGGAATATTACTCAGCCATAAAGAAGAACTGCAGCTCCCCATTTGCCAACATATTTAGAAGCCAGAGCAGCCATCTTGGATAATCCTGGAAGCTGTAGCTCCAATCTTCAGGTGGGGCAAATCCCATCCTGAGACACCTGCTGGAGGCTTGAAGCTCATTGTCAGGTACCTCTCATACATCAGGCTACTGAACACTGGGAGGTTTCATTAGTATATGATTATTATACAGTAGATTTTCTTTTTTCTCCTTTTTAAAAAAAAATTAAGTTTTTATTTCTTTACGTTTCTTGCTTTCTTTTCCTTCTGTTTACCTGTTCCCTCAGAGTCGCTTTCTCCCTTATTTACATGATGTTATTGTCCCCATGGGGCTATTTGGTCTAGGATTGCATAGTGTCTGATTTGGGCACTGCTAATATTGATCTCCCCTTAAAGAAAGGGTTTTGGACACCTATAGGGCCACTATAAGCCTATAGGGGGAAATCTGCAATACCCCAGATCTGCAGAGCTAGAGGGGAAGATACATGAACAACATGAAAAAACAAGGGAAGAAAACGATCCAAACAAATCTAGATTCTATATTAATAGAGTCCAATGACAGTATGTTAGAAGAAATGTCAGAAAAGGACTTCAGATTATACATGATTAAGATGTATAAATGTACAAAGCAAAGGATGAGCTAAGAGAGCAAATGCAGGCAAGGAATGATAATACCAATAAGCTGAAAGAGCACCTGCAGGAAACAAAAGATCATTTCAACAAAGAGATAGGGATTCTAAAAAAAAAAAAAAAAAAAAAAAAAAAAAAAAAACCAAACGGAAATCCTTGAAATGAAGGAGACAAAAAACCAAAAAAAAAACTCAATGGAAAGCATCACCAACAGACTAGGCCACTTGGAAGACAGAACCTCAGACAATGAAGACAAAATATTTAATCTTGAAAATAAAGTGGCCCAAACAGAGAAGATGGTAAGAAATCATGAACAGAATCTCCAAGAACTATGGGACATCAAGAAAAGACCAAATTTAAGAATTATTGGGATTGAGGAAGGCACAGAGATACAAACCAAAGGAATGAACAACCTATTCAATGAAATAATATCAGAAAATTTCCCAAACCTGAAGAATGAAATGGATAATCAAATACAAGAGGCTTACAGACACCAAATGCACAGAATCACAACAGACCACACCAAGGCACATTCTAATGAAAATGCCTAACATTCAAAATAAAGATAGGATTTTGAAGGCCGCGAGAGAAAAGCATCAGATTACATATAGTGGGAGACCAATACGGATAGCAGCAGACTTCTCAACCCAGATTCTAAAAGCTAGAAGGGCCTGGAACAACATATTTCAAGCTCTGAATGAACATGGTTGCCAACCAAGAATCCTATACCCAGCAAAACTAACCTTCAGATTTGAAGATGAAATAAAATCCTTCCATGATAAACAAAAGTTAAAAGAATTTACAAATAGAAAGCCTGCACTACAGAATGTTCTCAACAAAATATTGCATGAGGATGAAATGAAAAACAACAATGTAGGTCAGCAAAGGGAGGAACTACCTTAGAGAAAAGCCACTCTAAGGAGAAACCAAGCCAACTTAAAAACCAAAAATAAGCCAAATGACTGGGAATACAAATCATTTCTCAATAATAACCCTGAACGTTAATGGCCTAAACTCATCAATCAAAAGACATAGACTGGCAGAATGGATTAAAAAGAAAGACCCAACAATATGCTGCCTGCAAGAGACTCATCTCATAGAAAAAGACATCCACAGACTAAAGGTGAAAGGATGGGAAAAAACCTACCACGCACATGGACCCAGTAAAAAAGCGGAGGTTTCCATCCTTATATCAGATAAAGTGGACTTCAAGCCAAAGTTAGTCAGAAGGGATAAAGAAGGACATTTCATACTGCTTAAGGGAACCATAAATCAGGAAGACATAACAATAGTAAATATTTATGCCCCAAACAATGGTGCATCCCTGTACATCAAACAAATCCATCTCAATGTCAAAAAACACATAAACCACAACACAATAATTCTGGGTGACTTTAACGCACCGCTGTCACCACTAGATAGATCTTCCAAACAAAGTCCAACCATAGAACTCAATAACACAATCAATAATCTAGACTTAATAGACATATATAGAATATTCCATCCATCAATGAGCAGATACACTTTCTTCTCAGCAGCACATGGAACCTTCTCAAAAATAGACCATGTGTTATGCCACAAAGCAGCCCTTAGGAAATGCAAAAAAAGAGAGATACTGCCTTGTGTTCTATCAGATCATAATGGACTGAGAGTAGAAATCAATGACAGAATAAAAAAAGGAAATTACTCCAACATTGCAGACTAAATAATATGCTATTGAATGAAACATGGATAACAAAAAACATCAGGGAGGAGATTAAAAAATTCTTAGAGGTCAATGAGAATGATGATACAACATATCAAAATCTCTGGGACACTATGAAAGCGGTACTAAGAGGAAAATACATTGCATGGAGCGCATTCCAGAAAAGAATGAAAAGTCAACAATTAAATGACCTAACATTACATTTCAAAGCCCTAGAAAAAGAAGAACAGAATAGCAGCAAAAGTAGTAGAAGACAGGAAATAATTAAAATCAGAGCTGAAATCAATGAAATTGAAACAAAAGAAACTATTCAAAAAATTGACATAACAAAAATTGGTTCTTTGAGAAAGTAAAATAGATAAACCCTTAGCCACACTAACAAAGAGGAGAGAGAAGACTCAAATTACTAAAATACATGATGCAAAAGGAAATATCACAACAGACACCACTGAGATACAGAACATAATGAGAAGCTACTTTGAAAATCTGTATTCCAACAAAATAGAAAGTACCGAAGACATTGACAAATTTCTAGAGACATATGCTCCTCCCAAACTGAACCAGGAGGACATACACGATTTAAACAGATCAATATGAAGCAATGAAATAGAAGAAGCCATTAAAAATCTACCATCCAAGAAAAGCCCAGGTCCAGACAGATTCTCAGCCGAGTTCTACAAGACCTTCAAAGAAGAACTCATTCCAATACTTCTCAAAGTATTCCAGGATATAGAAAAGGAGGGTACCCTACCGAACTCATTCTATGAAGCTAATATCACCCTCATACCCAAACCAGGAAAAGACACATCAAGGAAAGAAAATTTTAGACCAATATCCTTGATGAATATAGATGCTAAGATCCTTAACAAAATATTGGCTAATCGTATCCAAAAACATATTAAGAAAATTGTGCACCATGATCAATTAGGGTTCATTCCTGGAATGCAAGGATGGTTTAACATCAGTAAATCAATAAATGTAATCCATCATGTCAATAGACTTAAGGATAAGAATCATATGGTTATTTCAATTGACGCAGAAAAAGCATTTGACAATATACAACACCCCTTCATGCTGAAAACACTAGAAAAAATAGGGATAGTAGGAACATACCTGAACATTGTAGAGGCTACTTATGCTAAGCCCATGGCCAACATCATTCTTAATGGAGAAAAACTGAAACCATTCCCTTTAAAAATGGGAACAAGACAGGGATGTCCTCTTTCACCACTTCTATTCAACATTGTCCTCGAAACTCTAGCCAGAGCAATTAGGCAGACTAAAGAAATTAAAGGGATACGAATAGGAAAAGAGGAACTTAAGCTGTCACTATTTGCGGATGACATGATTCTATATTTAGAGGATCCAAAAGCCTCCTCCAGAAAACTTCTAGACCTCATCAATGAATTCAGCAAAATAGCAGGCTATAAAATCAACACGCATAAATCTACAGCATTTTTATATGCAAGCGATGAAACAGCTGAAAGGGAAATGAGGAAAACAACTCCATTTGCAATAGCCTCAAAAAAAAAAAAAAAAAAAACTTGGGTATCAATCTAACCAAAGAGGTAAAAGATCTCTACAATGAAAACTACAAAACACTGAAGAAAGAAATTAAGGAAGACCTTAGAAGATGGAAAGATCTCCCATGTTCTTGGATAGGAAGAATTAATATTGTCAAAATGGCCATACTACCAAAAGTGCTATACAGATTCAATGCAATTCCAATTAAAATCCCAATGATGTACCTCACAGAAATAGAGCAAGCAATCATGAAATTCATCTGGAAGAATAAGAAACCGAGAATAGCTAAAGCAATCCTTAGCAGGAAGAATGAAACAGGGGGTATTGCAATACCAGAACTTCAACTATACTACAAAGCAATAGTAACAAAAACAGCATGGTATTGGTACCAAAACAGACAGGTTGATCAATGGTACAGAATAGAGGACAGAGACACAAACTCAAATAAATACAATTTTCTCATACTAGACAAAGGTGCCAAAAATATGCAATGGAGAAAAGATAGCCTCTTCAACAAATGGTGCTGGGAAAACTGGAAATCCATATGCAACAGAATGAAACTAAACCCCTATCTCTCACCCTGCACAAAACTCAACTCACAATGGATCAAGGACCTTGAAATCAGACCAGAGACCCTGCATCTTATAGAAGAAAAAGTAGGTCCAAATCTTCACCTTGTTGGCTTAGGATCAGACTTCCTTAACAGGACTCCCATAGCACAAGAAATAAAAGCAGGAATCAATAACTGGGATAGATTCAAACTAAATAGCTTTCTCTCAGCAAAGGAAACTATGAGCAATGCGAAGAGAGAGCCTACAGAGTGGGAGAATATCTTTGCCTCTCATACTTCAGATAGAGCACTAATTTCCAGGACATATAAAGAACTCAAAAAACTCTACACCAAGAATACAAATGACCCAATCAACAAATGGGCTAAGGAAATGAACAGACACTTCACAGAAGAAGATATACAAGCAATCAACAGATATATGAAAAAATGTTCAACATCTTTAGTAATAAGAGAAATGTGAATCAAAACTACACTAAGATTCCATCTCACCCCAATTAGGATGGCGATTATCAAGAACACAAGCAACAATAGGTGTTGGAGAGGATGTGGGGAGAATGGTACACTCATATATTGCTGGTGGGACTGCAAATTAGTGCAGCCACTCTGGAAAGCAGTGTGGAGATTCCTTAGAAAAAACTTGGAATGGACTCTCCATTTGACCCAGCTATCCCACTCCTCAGCCTATACCCAAAGGACTTAAAATCAGCACACTACAGAGATACAGCCACATCAATGTTCATAGCTGCTCAATTGACTATAGCCAGACTATGGAACCAACCTAGATGCCCTTCAATTGATGAATGGATAAAGAAACTGTGGTATATATATACAATGGAATATTACTCAGCCATAAAGAATAATAAAATTATGGAATTTGCAGGCAAAAGGATGAAATTGGAGAATATCATGTTAAGTGAGATAAGCCAATCTCAAAAATCCAAAAGAGGAATGATCTCACTGATAAGTGGATGATGACTCTTAATGGGGGGTGGGAGTGGGACAAGAATGGAGGAAGGAGGGACTGTATAGAGGGAAAAGAGAGGTGGGAGGGATGGGGGGAAGGAAAAAAATAATGGAATGAATCAAACATCATTACTCTATGTAAATTTATGAATATGCAAATGGTATGCTGTTACTCCATGTACAAACAGAAACAATATATATCTCATTTGTTTACAATAAAAGTAAATTAAAAAATAAAAAATAAAAAAATAAACAGATAAACTGGGGTCTGCTTACTGTGATTTCAGCAAAGGAGAAAGATGAGGGAATCATGACAAAGATCCTTTGCTTAGCCAAACTTTAGTCAGTTTCTTGAATCTTCTCCTAAGCCAATCAGTACACTTCCTCCTAAAGTCCAGTTTGAGCAAAAACCCTTTGAAGCCAATGCAGTAGGAGCCCCCATCTTCCATACTGATGACTATATCTGATCACCTTCCTCACATGCCCCATTGGTGCTGATGTCTGATCATCTTGCCCTGTCTTCAACAAAATCCTGTTTCAAGGCTTTAGAGAGAATCTCCCTTACCCCGAAGTTTCCTCTTAGTAGTTTTCCATCAACTGACCTCATCCCACTCCTTGCTACGTCTCCCTGTCCTTGCTATATCCAGAGCTGAGCTCAGCTCTATATGAAATCTCTCCTACTTTGATGCAACCATCCTGAATTCAATTCAATTTTCCCACTTTAATTATTGTCCAGTTCTGATTTTTCTTTGGCAGGGATATTCCCTGCTTGTGGCTTTACCATGGCTCTATGATGACAATGGTTTGTGTTGCATTATTGCCTTTTAACCCTCTGTTACAGAGTGTATTCTTGGACTCTCTCCATCCGCAGATTAAACATTTTATTCCCCAGGAGCTGGATTCTTTTATTTCCATTGAAATATTATTTCCACTAGCTGGTAGATAAGGATGGAACATGATGCAGAGAATGGAGTCTGAATGTCTCCTATGCCATGATCTGAGGCAAGGGTTTCATCCTGTGTGGGATTCTGTGAGCTTATCATAGACTTTCAGAAATTTCTCTTCTCTTTAAACTGTCCAGTGTGGCTGTTCTTCTTAGCAACTAATAACTCTCTTTACTACAGAGTTCCTGCCCTAATGGCATCTTATCTGGTTATATGTCTCCCTCAGAAAAGCTCTGAGTCCCATAAAGGTAAGAACTTTGCTTTATTCAGTTTTGAACATTTGGTTTAGCACATAGCAAGTACTCAGTGAATATTTTTAAATAAACAGTAACAACTAAGAGTACAGAATCTGAGGAGAAAACAATCTTTACAGGGAAGTGAGTTGGGGTCAAACCTTTCTGGTCACTGATTCTGAGAAGACTCTACAGGCTCTTTGGACTTCCCTGTGGAAGGAATTCTCAGCCAACCTCAATGAAAAGAGTTCTGGGAAGGATCTAAGTGGAGAGGGGAGCTGCTCTCAATCTTTTGGCACAAACTCAGCCCCAGCCTTTGTTTAGATTCTGCCACTTGCCATTGCAGGACCACCAGTTCAGTGCAGCATGAAGGCAGTGACCAAAACATGCACCCAGCACTGATTTCATGTTCTTGGGAGGAAAGGGCTGTAATACTTGGTTTGACGTATTTAGTGTGTATCCCTGAGCTGAGGAAGGATTGTCTTTCTGGACAAGTCAGGATTCTTTAGGAAGGAACAAAGCAGGGAGAACAGATTTGTGGTTAGCAACTGATTTGTAGTTGGTTTCTACAACCAAGCATTCTCCCTGACCCCAGATTAGGGCTGGCCAGATCATTCTTCATAGGGAAGGTGAAGCTTGAGCACTTTTTAAATTAATGCTTATCAGGTTGACAGGAAAGGGAAGAACATTCCTGGCAGAGAGAGAAATGTAAACAGCAGAAGGAATCTGGTCTGTACCAGACAATGAAAGGAACGGCATGCTTATGCCCACAGAACAGGGAGAGTTCAAAGATAAAGATTTGAGAGGCCAAGTAAGGAAGACTCATGCTGCCAGGCTGAGGAGCTCAAAGGCTTCCCAGGGTCAGGGGAGAAACATTGCAGGTGATGTACATCTTGACTGGGTTTCAGTATGATTTCTGCCATCAGGAAGGATGGTGAACATGCATAGCTGAGTTTGGAGGGAGGAAGCCCAGCACTGAACCTGTTTCCACACTCTGACAAGACATGCCACCAATTGCCTTAGCCTTATAGCCCAGTATTTTGTGGTCCTTGGTTAATTCCCTGGGAGGAGGCTAACCTTGGTCACCTTGTGTCCTGGGCCTAGGAATTTTTTAAAAAATATTTTAATGTACCCAAGGTCACTGCATCTCTGTCCCCTTAGGAGAATTTACTGATTGTAACATCTCCTTCTCTGAGACCATGAATATCTGAAATTTCTCTTGTGAGCCCGAGGCCTGAGCTAAGGTTCCAGGCATTGTCACAGCCCCATGTAGGTGTCCAAGCTCCCTCATAGTATTGAGCCCAGGTAGGCCCTGTCTGATGCTCCATTGGCCCATGACTACCTTTGTCCCCCTGCTAGCCTTTCCCTGGCTCTGGTCCTGACCTCTCAGGTTATTCTTTAATGGAATTCTAGGGTTTCCAGTTTAGTGATTAGGGTTGTCCCTGTAATGTGCTGTGGAGCTAGATTGCCATCAGTCTCTCTCAAACCAGAATCCCAGGTTGTCTGATGCTGCCCCGATTGGCCATGCTGGGTTCACTCTGCCAGGGCCAGTTGGCTCCTTCCAAGTAGACACAATTTCCTCTCCAAGGCTCAGTACCTCTGATCTCCCTGAATGCCTTGCTGCTGGAGTAAGTAGCTGGACCATGAATGAGCCATGACCTTTTCCGCAGTTACCCCTGTCTCTGTCTACAGGTCCTTACGGATAAGCTTCCCATCCCAACCCTTTCCCATCCTCAGTCATAACCTGGTCCTAACTGAAACAGGAGTCAGTCATCTCAGCTCTGCCCCTGGCCTGGTGTGATGCAGGCCATCATCTTCCCAGCCTGGGGACTGCTGTCCCATCCTAGCTGCCAGACCCTGTCACATTCCCACATC
Organism: Sciurus vulgaris; assembly: GCF_902686455.1. Lineage (NCBI taxonomy): Eukaryota > Metazoa > Chordata > Mammalia > Rodentia > Sciuridae > Sciurus > Sciurus vulgaris. The sequence goes on from NC_136464.1 coordinate 79,261,064, forward strand.
CCTCTGTGCCAACTGGATCAAGGACTAATTGTCTTTGTTTAAAGCCCCACGTGCTCTTCCTAGGCTCCTTTGCTTCCCTGATGGCTTTATTTCTTGGTTTGTATTATGAGGGAATACACTGGATGGAGAAGGTCCTTGCAGATGTGGAGTGAGGCCACCCTCACCCCTGCCTCCCCATGTGTCTCCCATGGACAGGCAATCAGAGCCCAGGTCAGCATCCTCACATCAGAGCGGGGCCAAGCTGCCTGGAAACCTGCTCTCACAGCGCCCTCTAGTGACAGTCACCTGGAGAAATGCTAAATGGCCTGGGAACTGAGGACCTCTGAACTGGCCAGAGAAGGATGAGGGGCATTGAGGGCTAACCTTGGGCAGCACCAGCATTGGGTTGAGGGCGTTACGTTTCGCTTGTATTCAGCTTTATCGAGTGTGGGGCAATCTCACAGCTGAGCAGTTCATTTCTGCAATTATGTTTTAAAACCTCTTAACTGCACTGACCCTTGTGTGTCACTACTGCCTCCCTGTTCCCCTGAGGAATGACCTGACCAGTTCACCTGACTGGAAAAATCCAAGACAGTTCTGCAATAAAACAGAATTTCTTCACTGTCTTGGATTAGGGAAAGATTTTTTAACCAACACAGAAAGTAAGTAAAATAGAGAAAAAATTGAGAAAGTGGGCCTCATCTGAAACTAAAACTTTTATCATTAAAAAATTAATAGATAAGTCACAATTAGAAGGAAATACTCACAAAAAACTTATTTCCTGGATATTTGAGAATTCTTACAACTGAATAATAAAATTCTAATTTAAAATATGGACAAAAGACTTGAGCAAACACTTCACAAAATAATATCTTCAAATAACCAATAAGTACAGAAAAAAAATGTGCATTTAAAAACATCAAATTGGCACATCTCATATATTACTGGTGAGAAAGTAAAATGAGGTTAACACTTTTGAAAATTATTTGATCACTTCTCATCAATTTAAATCTATACTCTTCTGTATAATCTAGCAATTCCATTCTTAGGATTTTATCCAAAAATGTGAAAATTAATCTCTAAACAAAAGATTAGTATCACAATATTAATAGCAGCTTCACTTTAAAAAGACAAAAACTGAATCTAAATTAACATTAAAAAGCAAATGAAAAGACAATTGGGGTGTGTCTACATGATTTAACATTAACAGGCAATAAAAAATTAAATTATCGATATGCTTTAAACAGAAGAATGTCTGAACCATCTTCCTGAGAAAAATAAGCCGGACATAAAGGAATATGTAATATATAATTCCATTCACATGGAACCTAATGTATGGTGAAAGAAATCAAACTAGAAATTGCTTTAGGGCTTAGGGGTGGAGTGACATGGCAGAGATTAGCTGGAAGAGGCACAAAGAAACATTCTGGGGCTTTAGAATATTCTAAATCATATAAAGAGTGGGTTACAGGAGCACATGCACTTACCAAAAATATTTAATGCAACATTTAAGGTTTGTGAATTTTGTTTTGTGTAAATTATTCACCAATAAAAATAGCACAAAGCTACTATGATCATGTATGTGTATGTGTGTGTGTGTGTGTGTGTGTGTGTGTGTGTGTGTGTGTACTTGAATAGTAGTTTATCTGATAAATGCCCAGGACTGTGGTTGTCAGGTAATATGGTAAGTACGTGTTTAGCTTTTTGTTTACTTACTTGCTTTAAGGAATTGCCATCTATTTTCCATAGTGGCCCTATGTACCATTGGTCCCACAAGGTATTAGAAATACAGTTTCTCTACATCTTGCTAGCATTTGCTTTTGTCATTGCCTTTTAATTTTAGCTTTTCTAATAGACATGTAGTGATTTCAGATGATGATCTTATTTCCCCAGTGTCAAGTGTTGTTCAGCCTCATTTCATGTGCTTTCTTGCCTCTGCCATGAAATGTCCCTTCATCTATTTTCCATTTCTCATTGGATTATTTTTTACTATTGAATTGTAAGATTCCTTTATATATTCTAGATTGGAGTCCATTATCAGATATATGCTTTGCACATATATATATTTTAATATCTGTACCTTGTTCTTTCATCCTTTAGCAGAATCGTTTGCAGAGCAAATTTTTCATTTTGATGAAATCCAATTTATCATTATTTTCCTTTCATAGAACATGTTTTTAGTGCCATGTCTTGAAAGTCTTCACCAAGCTCTAGATCTGGAAGATTATCTCCTGTATTTTCTCATAATAATCACAAACTAAAAGCCAACCAAAATGTCCCTCAGTGGATGAGTAGTTAAACAAACTAATACAATCATGCCAAGATTGAGCAATAAAAAGAAGCATTATTGGTATATGAACAGATTTGATGAATCTCAAGGACATTGGGCTAAATGAAAAAGGATTCTCAAAAGTTTGCATACTGTATGATCCTGTTTATGAATAATTCTTCTAAGGAAAAATTATAAAATAGATCTGTGATTACCAGACTTTACAGCTGATGAGAGGAGGGTGGCATGAGCAGAAAGCATTGCCCCAGGGAGATCTTTTTTTTTTTTTTTTTTTTTTTCAGGGTATCTCAGGGCCATTTATTAGCAGGATAGAAAAGGGACAGTGTTGAAGTAGTCATTACCCAATTCCCTCTACCCATTCCCTTCCATACCCACTGATAGGTACCCATTTCACATCTGGCTGAACGATAAGAATTTGGGAAATAAATCTGTACATTTCCAGATTTTACCAGCAACAAAACCTACTCTCATTAGAGCCAGACCCAACTGACAAGAAGCCTCTGGCCTGAGACACATTGAAGAGATTTCTTTTTCTGTTCCACTTTACTGATAAACCTATGTGGAGTAAAAAGTTTGATACATTAACACAGATAATTGCATTTCAATACTGTTGACAAGAAATGAATACAAATCCTCCATGTAACAACCAGGATTTGAATCCTTCTAGGTGGCCCAATTATTTAATGGGTGTAGAATAAAAACAAAATTCCAACACGACTGAAGACTATATAGATCCTGAGAGCTGGTTAAAATAGGATTTGGCCTGGATTTTTAAAATGGCACACCACTGACAAAATGGTTTGGACCATAAAAGGTTCTCCACAAAAGCCTTTTGTTGCAGAAGGTGGCTTTGAAAGGCAAAAAGAGTACCTACTCTCAGCTTAACTACCACAGCACTTAGTAGTTTGCATTCCCTGGAAAACAACAAGCCCACACCTTACTGCTTCATATCTGGGATCAAAGAGGTCTATATTCCCAAAGAGTCAACTTTGCATGGAAAAAACAGAGGTAGCTAAACTGACCTATAGGTGCCCTTTCAGCGTGGCTGGGCTCATCTTAGCAATCAAGGAGTCTCTCAACCATCAAGTATGGCCTCCTTCAAGGTTGAAAGTTTGACTGCATTTATCTGTAAAATGGAAGAGCCAAGATACTTGGAAAAAAATGTTTTATCTCTGAACCCCAAGGGTGAACTGAATACTTTTCAGTCCATAAATGGAAATCAGTGACCCTACTTCGTTACTGAACACATTTAAAAAGAAGAGGTAAAAATAAAATAAAAAAATTATCTTATTACTATTTAGTACAAAGAGCCTTCCAGGAGTACTTTCTTGCTTCTTGGCCTTATACACCTTAAGAGTTAAGGGAATCTATTATGTGTATCAATGAGTCTGTATGAACTTGTACCAAGAGCAGTATTTGGTGTAAAGTTGAACATGGGTCTGGCCATATTAATATAAGAGTGCAGTCTTCTCTGGACTAGAGAAGAAAATCTTAAGGACCATTTATTAAAAGTCTGAAGTTCTTCAATATAGTCTCTTTAAGACCAATGAAAGGGCATATTTTTAATTAAAGAAAAATGCAGGAACCTAAAAATCTTTCACAGATGAAAGTCCTGGAAGTGTTCCCTAGTCCATCTCTTGTGTATGCTCTGAGAAAGCATAGCTGGAAGCAAGGTCAGGCCAAATGGGAAAACTTATGGAAATGCATCATACAGCCAAAGCTGTAGTAGAAATTAAAACAAAAAATAGATCTTCTGCATTATACCTTTTTTAGAAGGTTGAACCATATTTTCTTCAGTAGAAATTTAAAACAAGTTGTAACAAAGTGGCTTAGACCTCTGATGGGCTAAAAAGGAGATCTTCTGACAGCCCCTCATCAATAAGGTGGGTCAGGTCCCACACAACTTTTCAAAGGCGTCACTTACTGAGTGAATTTTATATTAAAGGGGTCAGGTATGGGATCTGAAGGAGGCTAGTAAAGGAAGAATGTGAAATGAGAGAACGAAGCCTTCTTGTGAGGCATCTGTTACATAAAAACAACAACAACAACAACAACAACAACAAAAAAAACAGAGACTGTGCCACACACTGTGAAAATACAGAGACGCCATGCAAGAGAAGCTGCCCCTGCAAGGCAGAAGCTGTAAGTAGGGCAGCCGTCTAGCCCAAGTCCATTTCTTGGACACCCAAGGTAGCAGTGATAGAATATTCACCCAACAAGGATCCTAAGAGTTTGCTCTTCTTGCATTTTAGGAAAAAAACCTCCCCATACAGTTATTCCTGAAGCTTCCCCAAACATGTCTTGGCAAATACCCACAGATAGAAAGAATATATCTAGCTGGGGCTAGGACGCTTCCAGTAACCTTCGTCTCATATATATACGTTTTCTTCTTAAAATAAATTCCATGAACTCATAAAGCTCTCATCTGCAATCAAATGCAAAAGCAGAGCATCCTATTCAGAGGCTCTGAAACACACATATTGGCCTCAAAGCAAATCAGCCTTCCAGTCTCAGGTAAGACTGGTTCAGTTCAAAAGCAAGGGAGAAGCTTCTCCTGAATCCATGGAGGCAAGACAGGATGCCTTCAGATGGGCTTGTACAGCAGCGTAGTGACATACTTCTTCTTGTAGCGATGGGTTGCGCTAAGGACCATCACACTGTCCTTAATAGATAATGCATAGAGATGGTTCAGCATAACATGGTTGGGCTCTGGAAGTAAGGCTGGATCACAAGAAATATTAGTGTCCTTGTTAAGAATAACTTGGAGTAGGTGAGGAGGAAGGATGGGTGGGAATTTGAATCTCTCTTCAGATCGAAATTTCTTGACCATAAGGCCCAGGGGGTGAGCTGGAAAGATCTCGACAAGATGTCTCAGAGCTTTCCATAGAATCTAGTTTTAAAGCATCAAACACCTCAAAATCAGATTTCTTGACATGGATCAAATTGTTAATCGTGCCAACCTGACTGGTAACCACTGGCTCTGATGGATCATGAACCCACTGTCCATCTACAAAAAACTTGTATTGGTGCTCTCCCTCAGGGAGATCCAGGATGGCTACAAAGTCATTATGGCTCTTAATCAGTGGAATCTTGGTGCTCCAGTTGTTGAAAGACCCAGAAATGAAGACCTCCTTGCCTCCTTCAGACCAGCGGATAACAGTAGGCCGGGCCTGCTGGGTGGGCTTTATGGAGTCGTCCAAATCCTGCTGCCATGATACAAACTCTTTGTCCCCAGGGAGCTTGGAGTCCGGCAGGCTGAAGACTCCGGGGTCGTCGGTGCTGCCCACCATGATCTTGTGCTCCTTGCCCGGGGCATGGCCGCCGCCGCCCTCCGCGCGTGCAGCCTTGGCGCCGTGACGCTCCCCGGACACCCGGTTGCTGGTGGTGTTTCCCATGGCTGCAGCTCGAGTCGGGGGCCACCTGGCGCGGAGAGCTCCAGCGATGCGCTCCCTCTTCCCAGGACCACGGGCGGGTTGGCCGTCCTGCGGGCAAGGCCACCAATAAAGTTATTGAAATTGAAGCCGCACCCCTAGCCAGGGATCTGGGTTTCCTCCTAAAATGGCTACAAGGCCCGTGGCCCAGGGAGATCTTTGTGGTGATGGAATCATTCTGTAGCTTGATGGTAATGCAAATCTACACGTGACGAAATGTCATAGAATAGCACACATCATGTCTATGTCAAGTTTACTGATTTTGATGTTCAGCTGTAGAATGTAAAATGTAAACATTCAGGGAAGCTGGGAAAAGGATAACAGAACCTCTTTGCAATATCCTATGAATCCATAATTATTTGAAAAAAATTAAATGTTCATAAAAACGAAAAAAGTTAAAAGCAAAATAAGTAATGCACATGTTTGATAAAACTCAAATAGTACAAAATGGCAAATGGTAAAATTATATATCTATACCACTCCAGAATTCTAGCCAAAATCTCTCCAAAAACTTTCACAATTTATATTTTTTGTATATACTTCTAAAACTTTTGTTAAGAATGTGCGAATATATGTGTTTTCCCCACTTTTCCAACTTTGATCTTATACTAGTTTAAAATTACCTAGAAAATAAGTCAATACTTCTTTTCATAGCAGCGAAAATTTTCTTGTGAATATGCCACACTTTACTGACTTCTCTGTTCACTTTGGCTGTTTTTGCTCATTTGCTATTGTAAATCACATTTCATTAAATATCATTCAACTTCATGCAGTACAGTCATAGGAGAGACTCCTAAAACACAGTTTGTAGTTAAAATGGCATGTGAATTGTAGCTAAGAAAAATTTTGCCTAATTGCAACCCAAATAACTTTCCAAATAACAATAAAGTACCAATTTTGTAACCTTTTTGCTAACAAGAATAAACTTAGAAAATTTGATCATCACCAATCTGGTGAGTAAAATAAAATGATTCAATGTTTTAGTTTATCTTCCTATGATGACAAGTGAAATTTTAAACATTTTCATTTATTTAAAAGTCTTTTGCATTTGTTTTCCTATGAATTGTGGATTCTGATCCCTCCACTTGGCAGAGTTCAGTGAACCTGCCATGTCCAAGTCAACTGGCTCTCACACCACAGGAATGGAATATAACAACTGCTTATCCACTCATCAGTTCACATTGGGTTGCTTCTACCTTAACTATGATGAATAATGCTGCTACCAAATATGCCTGTGGCATATTATGTGTGGACAAATGTTTTTGATTATCCTGGGTATGTACCCAGAAATGGAACTGCTGAGTCACGTGGTATTTCTACACTTAACTTTTTGAAATGCCAGACTGTTTTCCATAGTGACTACACCATTTTACATTCACACCTGCAATGCATAAGCTTTCCACTTTTTCCATATCTTCACAAACACTTGTTATTCTCTGTCTTTTTTATTAAAACCACACTACTGTCTGCATAGTGATATCTTCTTGGGGTTTCATTGCATTTTCCTAATGACTAATGATGATGAGAACTTTTTCATATATATATATATATATATATTTTTTTTTTTTTGGTCAGGTGTGTATCTTCTTCTGAGAAATCTTTATTCAAATCCTTTGTCCATGTCTTAATCAGGTTATTTGTCTTTTATTGTTGAATAAGAAGAGTGTTTTTAAAAATATATTCTGCATACAAGTCCCTTACCTAATTCCCTTGCATGTATCTGATGAGCAAATGTCCTTTTCTCCTCCTGTAAGTTGTCTGTTGACATTCTCAGATTGTTTTTAATAATGTCTAGATTTTTTTCTTTTGTCACTCATACTTTGATGCTATAGCCAAGAATTCTCTGCCATTTCTTCTAAATTATAAAGTTTTAATCTTTACATGTAGAATTTTCTTCCAATTAATTTTTCTATATTTAACTTTATTTTTTGTGTGTGTGTGTGCCTATCTTCTTGTCTCAACACCATTCACTGAAGGTATTTTTTAAGTCCCATTAAATTATCACCTTGGTAACTTTGTCAAAAATTAATTAATCATAAATGTGAGGATTTAGTTTTGGATTTTTCAGTTCTCCTTGTTCCAATACCACCCTACCTAAATTCTCCAACATTGTCCTTCTCTTTCAAGATTTATTGGCTTTTCTGGGCTTTCTTGTATTTCCATATGAATTTCTGAGGGAAAATAATGCATGTTATCTTAGGGACCACATTGCATCTATAGACCAATTTGGAAAGCCTTGCCATCTTAATATTAAGTCTTCCAAATCCTTGAACATGGGGTATCTTTCCTTCGATTTATTTTCTGTCAGTGGTATTTCATAGTTTTCAGTTGTACATGTTTTGCATTTCTTTTGTTAAATTTATTAAGTATTTTATTCTTTCTGTTGCTGTCGTGAATTGAATTTTTCTTAATTTGATATTCATATTGTTTATTGCTAGTTTATAGAATTACTAATGATTCTTTTATTGATCTTGGGCCTACACAATTGCTTAACTCATTTATTAATTCTAAAGGATATTTTATGAATTCCTTGGATCATATCATCTGTGGATACAGTATTACTACTTCCTATCCAATCTGGATGTCATTTGTTTTTATTAACTTATTTTTTTATTTATATAATTGACCTAGTTCAAACCTTCAACACAATGCCAAGGAGAACTGGTAATAGAGCGGAACTCCTTTCCTTCTTCCTGCTTTTATAAAAAAAAAAAAAAAAAAACTTTCACTCATGTATATAATGTCAGTTATAGTTTCCTACAGATGCCCTTTATCAACATTTTACAAGTTCCTCTGGTTCCAATTTGATGAGTGTTTTTGTCACGAGAGGATGTTAATTGTGTTGAATGCTTCTTCTGCATCTATTGAGATTATGTAGTTTTGTGCTTCATTCTAGAATGTGGCATATACCTTTAATATTCTTATATTAAACCAAATTTGGTTTCCTAAATTCTAGTTAGTGGTGATGTATAGTCACTTTCATATGTTGCTGAATTTGGTATGATAGTATTATCTTGAGAATTTTTGTACCAATATCCCTAAGAGGTATTGGTCTATTGTTTCCTTACGATGTCTTCGGTTTTGGTATCACAATAATAAAGATGTTATAGAATGATAATAATGATGTTATAGAATGATTTGGGAAATGTTGCTTGTTCTATTTTTGGATGTGATCATAAATAATTGAAAATAATTTTTCTTTAAATTTTAAATAGAATTAACTAATGGAGCTCTCTGTCCCTGAGCATTTCTTTGTTGTAAATATCTTAATTATTAACTCAATCTCATATTATATGTCTTTCAAATTTTTATATTTGTTCTTTTTTTTAGTCACTTTTGGTAATTTATATCTTTCTAGGAATTATTCCATGTCACCTAGCGTATAAAACTTATTGCTATACATTCCTTTATAACACTTTTATTGCTGTAAGCTTCATAGTGTTGTCCTTCTTTCATTTCTCATATATTAATATTTTTCTCTCTCTTTTACTTGGTTGGTAAAATTTAAAAATTCTCAATTTTGATGATATTCTTAATGAAACAACTATTTGGGCTTTCTTTTTCTCCCCCTTTCATTTAGTGTTTTCTGATTTCCATTTATTTTACTCCAATCTTTATTATTTCATTCTACTGTGGTTGGACAATACATTTGGTATTGATTTTTAATATAACAAATAAAATGAGAAATTATACTCCATTTATGTATGATTTATCAGAATGCATAAATGCATTCCACTGCAATATATAACTAATTAGAAAAATTAAAAATTCAAATAAATAAATAAAAAATAACAGTGTCTGCAGTGACAGTTCTGAAAGGATTGATTCTTAACAACCTAAACTAGGGAACATGCCAGTGTCCAGCAGTGGCCATGGCTGAGGGCACAGTGTATGCTGACTGGCCAGCCAACAGTCCAGGTCCATGTGGGCAACAGGAAAGAGCCCTTCCAAAAGAAAGTGAGAATGGATGGGAGCAGACCCAAACTGTCCAGCAGTCCGCTACCTGACTGAGCCAATGAACTATAGAATAAAAGTACAATTATGCAGTTTAGAATTTTTAAGGTAAATAACAGGAGAACTAAAATATTTTTATTCTAAAAATAATTAGAATAAAGCAATAAAATTTTAGGACGATAAAAGGAGAAGGAAGAGATGTATACATGAAGCTTTCTCAAATTTCCCGTTGTAGGAGGTCAATAAACTTTCTGTAGATGAATCAAGAAATAAGAGGGTGTACCTGTGGTGTTTGGAGTTTTGGAGAACTGCTATAAATGGACATGTTTAAAAGAAGTTGACTCTGGAGGAGTAGGCCAGGATAGGGAGGGATAGGGTTGGAAACTGTTTCCTTTCATCATAAACCTTCTCTTTTATTTGATTTTTTTCCTATTTTCTTGCATTTCATTGATCACGAGACATCTGTGAAAGTGAAAGACTTTTAAATATTTGGATAAATGTCCTAAGCTTGGAATAGGAAGTGCTGATCTGATCAATATCTACTATTGTGATTCCATTTGAGATAAAATCTTAGGGTCATGGAGAAAAAATTGTAATTGGAATCACTCTTATTAGTGTTCAAGTTATGCCTTTTAGAAGGAAACTTTTTTTCATCAGATTTCAATAAAAAATAGGTGTTCCAAGTTTGTTTAAAAATTCATAATCAATAATATCATATTTTTAATTCAACATAGCTAGAAGGGAAGATTCTGAACATTCTCTTCACAAAAAAATGATACATGTTTGAGATAATGGATAATCTAAATATCCTGAACTGATCACTACTCAATGAATAAATGTACTGAAATATCACAATGGGTCCATAGAGATGTACAGTTCTTATCTGTCAATTAAAAACAATTTTAAAACTCAAAATGTACAATTGGTAAAATTCATGTGCTTTAATAAAAAAGCAATTAAAATGAATGAGCAAATGAACAAATGAAGAAATGGATGTACTGTTCTCTCTCTCTGCAGGAAACACGAAGGTATCTGTGTCCTAACAAGAATGCCTGCCTCTGTCCAATCCATCTACTTCCCAGGCATATGGATCACATGTCCCCAGTGTTTGTCCACAATGTGGGGCTCACCCTGCTTGCTCCATACTTCTTTCTCCTACCTAATCCTGGCCTGTCAGTTTGGCCTGGTAGGTGACTAGAGAGAATCTGAGGGATATCTGTCTCAATCCCATTTCCCTCTGCTCCCTGGGGTCCTGAGCAGATGCACAGACTCCTTGCCTAGATCCTAACCTCTGCTTACAAAGACATACTGGTCTCGTGTTCTGGCATTGAGTTTCCTGTTGACTCAGGGCACAGCCACCCAGAGCCCAGGCCAGGAAGCCATCTGCTTCCATCAATATCCATCTCTGACATGTTCATCCTTTCTCTTTTTTAATTGTTTTTATTTTATTTGTTCTAATCAGTTATACATGATAGTAGAATGCATTTTGACACATCATGCATAAATGGAATATAGCGTATCATTCTTCTGGTTGTACAGGATGTAGTTATATAGGTCACATAATCATATATGTACATAGGGTAATAATGTCCAATTCATTCTACTGTGATTTCTGCCCTCATGCCCACTTCCCTCCCTTCAATCCCCTCTGTTTAATCCAAAATACCATTATTCTCTCCTGCTGTACCCAATGAGAATTCTTTTTTAAAAATTTTTAAAACTTTTAAATTATTTTTTAAATTTTTTAAATTTTTATTTTTTTAATTTCCCCATAGTGCATTTTGATTTATTGTACACAAATGGGGTACAACTTTTTGTTTCTATGGTTGTGCACCATGTAGATTTCATACCATCGTGTAATTATACATGTACATAGGGTAATATTGTCTGTCTCGTTTAACCATCTTTCATACCACCACCCCTCCTCCTTCTCATTTCCCTCTACATAATCTAAAGTTCCTCCATTCTTCTCTCACCCCCCCACCACTATTATGTATCATCATCCACTTATCAGGGAAAACATTCGCCCTTTGGTTTTTGGGGAATGGTTTATTTCACTTAGCATGATAGTCTCCAATTCCATCCACTTATCTGCAAATATCATAATATTATTTTTCTTTATGACTGAATAATATTCCATTGTGTATATATACCAGTTTCCTTACCCATTCATCTGTTGAAGAGCATTTAAGTTGGTTCCACAATCTAGCTATTGTGAATTGAGTTGCTATAAACATTGTTGTGGCTGCATGATCCTATACACATGTTCACAAATCCTACAACAGCAGCTGCATTACTCTTGTTCTATATACTTTCCTATAAGCTCTAGTGGCAGCAGGTAGTGTTCCCTATAGTGCCTAAGAAGTGGCCATCATCCTGAAATGGATTGCTTTTTTTTCTTTTTTTTTTTTCAAATTTGTTCTAATTAGTTGTACATAACAATAGAATGCATGTTGACACATTGTACACAAATAGAACATAACTTCTCATCCCTCTGGATGCATATGGTGCAGTGTCATACCAGTTGTGTAAAAATACATGTATATAAGGTAATAATGTCCATGTCATTCCACCATCCTCCCCACCTCCACACCACCTCTCCTACCCTCACTCCTTTCTGCTGTCACAGCCTTCCAGAACATCTTGAGCACCCATAATGACAGAGACTCCATCTCTCCTAGTAGCCCCTTCTTCCTTGTATCTCCAGGTAAATCGGTACTCATTGCTCCAAGAGGAAGCACTAGGTCCAGGATATGAAGCCAACAAAACCAATTTCAAGGCTCTGAACCAGCTGACTCTGAGGCAGGTAGCTACAGCTCTGGATCTTGACTAGCCTGTGCCCCAGAGTGGCCCTGCTGCTGTCCTGCCCATGACCAGGCCTGATGCTCATTGCAGAGTGCTCCTCCAGTCTGGCTTAACTCCTGGACCTAAAATCCCAGTGGGATGTTTCACCCTCCTCCTAAAGGCCTGGGTCATTGACCAATGCAGGGAACTATAAATAACCCTTGTTGAGCCCTTTCCTGAGCCCACCCCTGCAACCCATGGTCACTGAACCAAGAGCAAAAGTAAGCCCTAGTCCCTTCCTGTCTCCCTGCCTCGCACTCCTTTAGGCTCTGGGACTCTTCTCCTTCCAGTTCTTCCACCATTATGACAACATGCCCTTTCCACCATGCCCTTGGGAGTCCCATTTCAGGGTGAGTCCTCTGCGTTGGCTCTTCCTGAAGCACCTTCCTCTGGGGTTCTCTGAAGACACTTTGTTCTCTCAGTCAGGGACTTTTCACTCTCCCACATTCAGGTGAGGGGAGGATCAAGTTGGGGTGGGGAATCTTTCCCTCATGCTTTTTCTTTCTGTAGAACTATCTTCCACTTTCTGAAACCAGGTCTTACAATTCCAGGCCCTCTGGCCCTCCTGCATGGTTGGTACATACCCCTGTACCCAGATGTGCTCTGTGCTATAGGCTATCAGTGCCCACAGAACAGCCTCTCCCTGGCTGGCCCAGCCTCAAAGCTCCTAGACCTCCCCAGCTGCATGCCTGTCTCCCTAACTAGGATCCTCCATTTTTCTTAACTGCAGTTCCTCTCCTTGGGGAATCCTCCAAGAGAAGATTCAATCAAAATTTGGATTTCATATCTGCACTATTCAAGGTCATGACAAGAAATAATTTTCATCCCAGATGGTTCACATAAAGAGATGTTAATGCAAATATTCCTTATGGAAGTTTGTACAGTTAAAAGAAAAAACAAGAGATGAGAAGGAACACAGAGAAAAGTCAAGTAACTCTAGGATTCATTATCACCCATGGGACTGAAGGCTCAAAGAGGAAATAGGGTACACAGAGCAAGAAAAACCTGGAGAGATAAAGAAGGAGCTGGAACAAGAGCTAGAACTTTAAAGTAATGCATCCTTGGGTGGGTGGGGAGCCCTGACCTCTCTCTTTCTATGCTTTTGCCTTCCATCCAGAACTTCCTATTGGCTAATTCCAACTTTGACCAGCCAGTAAGAAAGCCCCAGAGGCAACCCAAGGAGCCAGATCCCAAGGCTAGTGTGTAGACATACATGAACAAAAGGAGAATAACACCAGAGTCCAGGGTTCCTGGTTCTTGAAGCTCAACTTCCTCATTTTCTCAAATGGGAAAACTGAGGCTGGGAAAGATTGGTCATTTGCCCAGTTCGCACAGAGAGTTTGTGGCCAGAACTCGGCTCACCTTGTCTCCTATGGCCCATCACACAACAAGTTCTATGACTGCAAAACTCCCTTTTATATAGTCTCTTGAAATGTTTATGCGCTAAAAATAATTTTTAGATCATTTTAATCTGGTACATTGCATTGAATTCCTTCCCAGACAGGAAACATGCTGGCTGGCTGGCAGGAGGTTCAGCAACTGGCCTTGAACTCACTTGACCTCCCAAAGCTGAGGTTTTCCATACAATGCTATTGTGGAGCTTAAGCCGCGTGGAGCTGACTGGAATGAAATAAAAATAGCCCTTTCCAATTATGGTTCTGTAGCCAGCAGCTGGATTGATATTCAGGGAGTGGATTCAAATATAATTGAATTCAAAGCATAATAAATTGAAGCCAAATCATTCGATTTATAGCAGTGTCTTCTGGCATCTTTTAATTTTGCGTCACATTCATTTGGAGGCAATCAAATTAAGGTGCTCATTAGTAGCTGACGTAGGGGAGGCTGGAGCCACATTCTTGGCAGTAATGAGATCTCTGCAGTGAGATAATTCAGGAGTCAGTTGGGAGGTGGCCAAAAGGGCATAACAGTCATTTCTTAATTACAGGAAATTTTATGGAAGGAGCAAGAGATAGGTTTGGGGAAGGGGTAAGTGTGGACTTCAGCTTCAGCTACTTACGATGGCCTTGGTTTTTACCCCAGCAGCCTGAGACTCCTTGTTGAGATAACAGCAGCTGCATGTACCTTTCCACTTCTGAAAGGTACATGCAGTAGATACAAATTAGATGAACAGATACTGCCCAGCTCCTCCTCCAGATGTTCAATACCCCCAACTTTTCCCCAATAACTCCTTAGCACCCCATTATTATTCATGCACATCTGGTTTGAATTACCATTTTGGACTCAATGCTGGGCTCATTCTGGCAGTTTGACCCCCATATAACCTTGGAGTTATAGTCATTCCAAGCTTTCCTAATCCAGTCCATGAGACTGGCCTGGGACAACTGATTTGGGACCTGAGGAGGGCACCAAGGTAGTACCCGAAGTTGTGCCTTGCACAAATAAGTGCACACAAAATGTGGGCTCCCTCACTATCCCCTGCACTGGACAAAGAAGACAGGCAGCTGTCTTGTCACTGTTTGGTGCAACCAAATCTTTACTTGTTGAACATTTTGTATGACCATGGTACCATGTAGCACATAAAATATAATTGCATTTCCTCCTTCCCAGACCCACAGAAAGCCAAAGAACTTTCTAATTTGCAGATGAGGAAGCAAAGGCCCAGAGAGAGAAGGTAATTTCTCGCAGTCACAGAGCATGTAGAAGCAGGTAGGAGATGGTGCCAGGGATCGAGGCCAGGTCTGATGGATCTAGAGCCTGCACTCTCTAGCAAGCATTTCCACAGAGCCATGGTTGCCCAAGCAGGTGACTCCACAGAGATTATGGAGTTTCCAGAACCTGGAGAGGGAAACAGATTGCAGACCTACTGAGAATTTCATCTATGTTAATGTGAGTACTGGGATCTTTCCAATCCCACATTCTGCTCAGGGGGTTGTGCTGCTGGAAATGAACAAAGACAGCCTCTTCCATTTATTCAGACAGGGACACCAATGACCAGACCTGGTTGCTCACTCTAGTCATCAGGGGAGTATCAAAGTGCCCTGCCTAATCTCTGCTATTGCCTCCCAGGAAAGTCTGTGTGTAAGCAGGCCAGCATGCCAGATGCCCCGTAAGGGTTTGTGTATGCGCATGTGTGTGCAGGCACACACTTGGGAGTGGGAATGGAGGTACAGATCTCAGAGGTTCATGGTCCCACAAGACACCAGCTGCATTCTCGTGCTACCTGTACTTCTGAGCAACTGGCTACAAATTTGGAGGTTCCTCCTCAGCACTTCAGGTTCAATAACTCACTAGAATGATACCAAACTCTCATACTTAGGATTACTGCTTTATCATAAAAGATACAAATCAGCCAAATGAGATGACCCATAGAGCAAGGTTTAGGAGGATTCCCAAATTCAAAATATCCATGTCTGTGAGATGACTTATCCCCCTGGAACATGTATGTATGATTTCCTAGCAGAGATGCTCAAGAAAGCCCGCATTTCCAGAGATTTTATTTGGGTTTCATTATGTAGGCAAGATTTATTGACTCATTGCTCATGTGATTGTACTCAATTTCCAGTCCCCTTCATCTCCCCAAAGATTGGGCTGATATCAGGTGGTTCAATGACCCAACCCTCTAATCACAAGGTTGATCAACCACAACCTAAAGTTATCTAGGGTCCTACCATGAATCACTACCTCATTAGCATAAATTCATCTGTGGTCCCAGGGACCCACTATGAATAACAAAGATGCTCCTACCCCTCTGGAAATAGCAAAAGTTTGGGAGCTCTTGCTGGAAACTTGGGACTAAGAGCAAACAAATTCTTTATTTCACAGTACTGTAGAAACCCTAAGATATTTAGTGGTTCCACATTACCTCTGAGTAAGGCAAAACTCCAGTCTTTCCAAGAAAGGTCTTTCCTCCTTCTAGTCCCTCACCTTCAACCTCTGTGGCCTATACTGGGCATCTTTACTCTCCAGACATGCAGACGTACCAGGCTTTTCTCATTTCTTTTGTGAGAAGCTAAGCTTTGCATCCTCCCCAAGATCCTCCCTATCCTTTCTACTTTGATGCTTCCACATTACAGTAACACTTGTGATCTTCATCTCACCTCCTAATAAAGACCTTCAGCTGTTAGCTTCATTAATATTCCTTCCCTGATTAACAGGTGAGATGCACTGTTGTCAAGTCCTAAAGCATGTCAGTATTTGCATTCACCCTCATCTCTAAGGTTGAGTCAGCAGCTGACTCAAGGGTCAATGATTCTGCAGAGGTCTGCCCACAGGTGTTCCCAGAAGGCCTGCTCTACTGGAGCATGGCACCACAGGTGCCCATAACTACAAGATGACAGGTCCCCAAGTAGCTCTACCCAGAGATGATTCCAGTGAAATCCCAAGATGGCACGCACGGCCTTATGGTTCCCATTCTGTGGTCGTAACTGGGTCAGAGCACGGGTGGGTTTCTTCAGTGCTTGCAATGTTTAATTCTTCCATCTGGATGTTTGTTACATGTTTCACTTATCAAAAATAAGTCACATGCTTGTAATTTGTGTGTATTTTTGTTTCTATATTTACTTGTATAAAATTGTATGACAAATGTCCTATTAAAAAAAAAACCTTATCCCAGCTTCTTAGGCATATGTATAGAGTTATATTCAAAAAACATCTTATTAATCACAAGAGTATGGCAGATGTTTGGATAGGTTCTCAGAGAGATATTTGCCTTCAAAAAGATATGTGCACACTCAAATTCCTGGGTCCCTGAGAAACTGAGCATATTTAGACAAAAATCTTTGTAGACATGATTAAATTAAGTCTTGTCAAATGAGGTTGTCATGGTTTATCCATTTTTAAACAAGTTGTTTACTTTCCTATTATTAAATTATAGAATTTCTTTCATTATTATTATTTTGAATACCAGTACTTTGTCAGATAAAAGCTTGAGCACAAAGTGTCCTTGTCAGAGATGGAAAAAGAGAGGTCCACACCCAGAGAAGTCCTGTGATGATGGAGGAAGACACTAGAGTGATGCATCCATAAGGCAAGCCTGGAGACACCCAGAGCAGGAAGAGGCAGGGACGCCTCCTTAAGTCTCTGGAGGGAGCACAGCCCTGTGACACCTCCACTTGGGACTTCTGGTCTCCAGAACCATGAGCTCAATTTCCATTCTTTTAAACCATGATGTTTGTGACAATTTATTACCGCAGTCCTGGGAAGATAATGCAAATCCCCTTTCACATTTAAATGTATCTGGGTTTGGGTGATATATTGTGTGGATACCATGAGAGGGGTATGGGGAAAGAAAACAAGAAGGAGGTTTTCTAGGTTTTGTGCCTTAGGCCAAAGATCAGGGACTCAAGAGGGGTCCCAGAGGCCAGATTGAGCTCTAGCCCAGTCAGCAGTACAAGAGATAGATAGGAAAACATATGTTGGATATAAGTGCCCAGCACCATGGAGGTTAACTGGGGTCTTGGATACTGACCATTTTTTATCTTCAGAGACATACTGATGCATCCTTGGGTTCAAAGCCCTGAAATTATTCTCCTCTGGGAAAGATTTAGAATAAACTGAAGACAATGGCTCATTCACTGAGAATCTTGCTCCTCTGAGCACCACCAGATCCAAAAAAGTCTGAAAATTAACAAATTGCAGCCTGTGGGTACTGGGTAACATATTCATAGCCCAAAAAGCCTCTCTGGGGACAGTTGCTGAGATACCAGAGAAGAGAAACTGAATAAAAAAAAAAAAAAAAAAAGTAAAAGTATTTTCTATTTCATTCTCTTGGAGGAACTGCCCTTGTCCCTGTGTGTATCTGGAGCGTACAGGTGAGTTAAAGCACAGGACAAATACAGATGATGCCCAGGCTGTAATCTCACAGAACAAACTCCAGCCCCATCCTCCAAAGCCTAAGCAGATGTGGGTACCAAGACCCAGGAGGCAGTATCAGGAACTTGGTTGTGCAAGGAAGAGAAGTTAGAACACAGCAAACTTGTGAAAGTACAGGCTAAAATAACACACTCCTGCACACATTGGCACAGAGAAGGACTTAGCAGGCAAATGGACTGGGGATATCAGTGGGGATGGGAAGGGATTCTCAAGTCTGAAAAAGAAGGTAGCAAATACAGGCATTAGGAAATAAATCACAGTTGAGAGTATCAGATGTTCCCCACATCATCTATGTGAGTCCAAGTTCTCCATATGTATACAGTCAGTCCCCAGTTTTTAAGCTTCACAATGGTGCAAAAGTTAAATGCACTCAGCAGAATTCATACATCATGTTTTTGAATTTTGATCTTTCTCTAGCCTAGGTGTATGGAGTACAATATTCTTTTGGTGCTGAGCAACAGCAAAAGAGGGGAAATAACCAATATTCTATGTTGAGCTGTGTTGCTAAGCTGGGCTGTTTCATACATTGGGAGTAGTAAACACATTTTAATTGACACATAATTTTTATGCATATTTGTGGGGTACAATGTGATATTTTAATACATGCATACAATGTGTAATAATCAAATCAGTGTAATTTCATATCTATCACCTCAGACATCATTTCTTTGTTTTCGGAACATTCAAAATTCCCTCTACTACCTGTTTTGAAATATTCAACTAATGCTGCCAACCCTAGTTGATGGCTATAGAATATTAGAAGTGCTTCCCCTCTGTCCAGCTGTATCCTTACACTTGCCATCCTCTCTCCACCATCCTCTTACATCCTTCCAAGTTTCTGATAACCACTCTTCTATTCCCTTGTTTGACATCAACTTTTTAGCTTTCACATATAAGTGAGAGCATGTGGTATTTGTTTCTGTGTCTGGCTTATTTCTTTTGTCATGGTCTCCAGTTGCACCCAATTTGATGTAAATGACAGAATTACATTTTTTATGTCTGAATTGCTATATACATTATTCAAACAAATGGATAAAAGTAAATGTGAAATATTTATATTTGCATAGATATAAATATGTATACATTCATTTGTTTGTTGACGGGCACGTATCTTGATTCCATAGCTGATCTATGGTGACTGGTGCTAAAATAAACACAGTGTGCAGGTGTCTTTAACATGCTGATTTTCTTTCTTTGGGTATATATGCAGTAGTGGGATTATCAAATTATATGGTAGCCCCATTTTTTGTTTTTGAGGAATCTTCATACTGTTTTTGACAATGGATATACTAATTTGTATATATTCCCAACAGTGTATGGGAATACCGCTTCCACAAACTCACTGGCATTTGTCATTTTTTGTGTGTGTGTGTCTTTGATAGTAGTTATTCTAACTGGGGTGAGAGAATATTTCATGGTGGTTTGGATTTGTATTTTCCTTTGTACATTCTCTTTTGTGAAATGTCAATTCAGGCCTTTTTCCCATTTTGAGTTGATTTTGCACATTCAACATATTCAGTTTCTTTAATTATTTTTCACTTGTTGTACATGACAGTAGAATGCATTTATACATTCTGAGAGATACTCAGTTTTCACAGAGCATTATTAAAAGAATTGCATTTCTCCAATGTATGTTCTGAGTTTAGCTTATTTCACTTAGCCAAGTCCTATTTAAGGAAACCCCTATTAGACTGAAGTTGATTTCTTAGACAAGACCTTACAGGCCAGGATGAATGGAATAAGATATTCAAAGTGAAAAAGAAAAGCCAGTCAGTCAAAAATAGTATACATATCAAAGCTGACTTTCAGAAATAAAAGAAAGCGTGACATAGTGGCATACTCCTGTAATCCTAGAAGCGCTGGAGACTGAGACAGAAGGATTGCAAATTCAAAGCCAGTCTAAGCAAAAGTGAAGCACTACTTGACTCAGTGAGACTCTGTCTCTACATAAATTGCAAAATAGGACTGGGAATTTTGCTCAGTAGTTCAGTGTACCTGAGTTCAATCCCTGGAACAAAAAAACAAAACAAAGCAAAAATGTTTCCAAGAGGAGCAAAAACTGAGCAAATTCATCATTAGTTCAACCTTATAAGAAATCCTTAAAGGAATACTCCATCCAGATGTGAAAGGTTGGTAACTATCATCATGAAAACATGTAAAAAATAAGACCCACTGATAAAAACAGAAACTAAAGAGAGAAGATCACGCATTAACACGACACTACAGAAAACCAAACCACACAAAGCAAGCAAGCCTCAATGAATTATTAAAAAACTAAAATTCCATCATATATTTTCTCTGATTACATATGGGATAAAACTGGAGCTGGGCTCAGGAACAGGAGCATGAACCACATGCCCATAGGCAAAACAGTTGTATGCAGGCCAAAGAAGCACAACAGCACGGTCCCCTAGACCCACGGTAAAAGCAGCCCAGTCTCTCAAATCTGAGGGACAACATTTCCCCCATTGTGCTTCACCACTAGCTCCCTGGAGTATGGGGCTCTGCACTGACTCGCATGCTGAGGTAAAAGTTATACTACTGGGTCTAGCCATGCTGCAGGAGCCAGTCTTCTGGAATGGACATGAAAGATAATAAAAGTACATTCTCTAAAGTAAAGTTACTGTGTGGATCCAGGTAGTTACCTTACTGGGCTAATAATATAGCATGAATCAACTGTGGAACTCTCTTATAGCTAGGATTGCCAGCATCTATGTCTATGGGGTCCACTGGAACTCTCCTGGTTATCTTTTAACCTGCATGGAAATTCTTTCAGACCACGGAGCCAGGGCACGGTCACTTTGTTCTTCCCTGTGCTACTATCCCAGTTCTCTATGTCTTACAGGGTTCCTGGGTCTCCCTTGCTGAGTTCCAGTGCCCTCCCTCAGTCATTCAACTTGAAATGTAAATATTCATTTGCAATTTTTGTCCTTCCTTGTTGAGGAGGAGGGAAGCACTGGGTACCACTATTCACCCATCTTAGAATTCCCCCTTTTCTGATTTTACTTTTATTGACTGGTTTTTCTTCCTAAGACAGGTTGCATTTTTATGTGTCTTTACACACATATTTTTATTTGATGCTGAATATTTTAAATTATATATTGTTGAATGCTGTTTTTTGTTGTCCTTTTCAAAAGAATGTTAGGTGTTTTTTTCTGATGGGCAAATGAGTTTCTTGAAAATCATTCTGCTCCTTCTGAGGCCCAATATTAAGCTTTGACTGAAGGAGAGGGTTTAGAATAGACTATTCTAGGGTTAACTGAGTCCTACTTGTAATACATGATTCACTGGGTTTTCTAAAATACTGTCCACTCTGCATGGTAGAAATGCAGATGTTCCCTACACTGTATGAGTTCTGGACAGTGTTCATGTCACTGCTTGTAATAGTTAATTTGAATCATCAACTTGATTGGATTAAGAGATGCTGAAGATTAAGAGGCCTCTGGGTGTGTCAATGAGGAGTGTCTAGGAATGATTGGAATGTGGGATAGTGAACTGAAGTGGAGACCCTCCCTAAACATGGATGGCACTGTCCAATAGGATGGAATAGAAGTTGGAAGAACAAGGAAGCAGATGCAAGCTGGACTCTTCTTGAATGGGATCTTGATTGTTGTTTCGATCATCTGAGGATATCGGCCTCTCACTTGTTCACTCTTCCAAAGGAACACTGCCAGTGATTCTCTAGGTAGTTTCCAGAAGCCTTGGTCTCAGACTAGGGTAGCAATGTTGATCCTTCTTGTTCTGTGGCTTCTGAGTCTT
Organism: Sciurus vulgaris; assembly: GCF_902686455.1. NCBI lineage: Eukaryota > Metazoa > Chordata > Mammalia > Rodentia > Sciuridae > Sciurus > Sciurus vulgaris. The sequence goes on from NC_136464.1 coordinate 79,283,153, forward strand.
AGACTGCGCAGCTGCTGGTTCTTCCAGCTCTCTAGTTGCAGATGGTCATTGTGGACTATCTAGCTTCTAAGGTCATATAAGCCAATCTAATAAATTCCCTTTTTATAATTATACTTCCTGTTGATTATGTTCCTCTCGAGAACTCTGACTAATATGTGGCTCTCTAGCCATTCTTTTCCCAGTCTTTTGGAGTCTCACAATATAACCACACACATTAAGATTTAGAATATATCTGAGAGGAAATGTAGATGGAGAATGAAGTCTTCAAAGAACTGACTCATCCACCGCCATTCCTAGGGAGAATCAGGCCTTGTTCAGGTGGCATTCTGTAATGGTCATTGACCTAGTCCTGTCCACTCTGAATACCAGAATCTTGGCCTTCCATATTCTAACTGAAGTGTTATTTAATTTTCCTCTTCTGTTCCACCCTCCCCTAAAACTCTGGTGTGTGTTTACTTCAGATGGGCAGTGTCCCAACTTTTCCTATAGCTACCAGAGCTAGGATAGACTCTCCTGGTTCAGGCTGAGTCAATCCTAATCCCTCATCTAGGAATTTGCAACTGGAATTTTAGTGACTATTGTCAGTCTCTGTTTAATGTTCAAACTCTGAATTGTAAGATTTGTTGACTCAGGAAAGCCAGAATGCAGGAAGAAAGGGTAAGCACAAAGAGAGAGAACAGTGAAGCAAAGGCAGAAAAGAGAAAAAAAGAGAAGCCACAGGGTTTCATAAGTGGTGAACAAGACACCTCAGCTTCCATTAGTTTCCACTTCCACTCTTCATGTGGCCCTGTGACATACTTTTCACTCTGGGCATCATGGGAGGCCATTGCTCTCTTCTAATAAATGCCCCATATATTCTTTTTCTTTTTTTTTTTTTTTTCAGGGTCTTATACATTTATTTGATGATGGGATAAAATAATTAAAAATTAAGACTGTCCAGGAAAATCCTGATTGTTTAGTAAATGTTACATAGTTCATTCAGCCACTTTCTTTTTTTATATTCTTAATGGAGTGTGAGTGATGCCCTATTCTTTGTAATTAAATTTCTGATTAAGGAAAATATCCAGGAGCCCTCTCTATCCCCAAAACAGGCAGCTCTTAGCATGGCACCAAAGGTTGTCAGCCAAGACTTTTCACAATGACCCAAGAATCACTGAGACTGAATGATCACTGTCCCTTTGCTCTAATTCAGTCTCCAGTGTCCATCAAGCCAGTCAATGAGATCTAGACTGAGTCCCTCTGTGTCATGTCTAGTAACTTTGAAAGAACACTCCAATAGATGCAGAAATGACTCTCATAGCTCAGTGCCCTTCTCCCAGAATACCCTAAGACTTGTGCCATGGCCACAGGACACAGGAAGGCTGAGATAAACCTTTCTTCCCCCTGTTTCTTACCCATATGTAGCCTTGGTTTTCTGTTAAGCACCATCTGGTAGAGTCAGAAAGAGAGAAGCCCCTTTCCTCCTTTCTGCCAAAGCCTCAGGAGGGAGTCAGTTTCTCCATGGCTACTGATTCTATTCAGGCAAGAAGCACTTACCCTTACTGTGCTTACCTTGGAGACAGACATTTTGGTCATCATGGGTTTGAGAATTGACATTCACTGAGAACCAAGAACCCAGGGGTTGACCTCAGCTTGCTCTTGAAATTAGGGGAAGGGAGCAGAGTGGTGGGAGGAGTGCTCTGCAATAACTGGAGGAGTCTCGGCCTCCAAGTGACATTGGGGTCCTTCTAGGTCCATTTATTCTTAAGTAATTTGAGATGTTTGATCTAGATAGATTCCAATCCTAACACTTTGAGTTCAAAGAACTTAAGATCCTGGGTCCAAAAACAAAGAAAAACTTTAAACGACGCTGAGAAAACACACTCAGGAGTTTATCCAGGTGGTGGAGTCACCCTGAGAGTTCACCTGGTGTCTATTATCTCAGGACATGAAGAACGGTTGGACATTTAAGAGAAGGACACTAGAATGCATATCACAGGTAAAGATCTGGTGGCCTAGGACATGAGGTCGCATGCAGGTCATTTGGCTGCCTGGTTGCCCACTGCCACAGCCCTTTGCTTTATGTTTCCTATAATCTTGGTGCCATCTTAGTGATGGGGACAGCAGCTGGAGTGGGCAGGCTTCCTGGAGATAACAATTCAATTCAGACACACCCAAGCCCTTCCAGCCAACACAGACAAGGATCTCCAGCAGTAGCAGGGCTCAGACTCTCGGAAATAATGCTGTTGGTGACTGACTAAAATGTACTCCAGTCTCCTGTCCAAGTGCATGTTATTTCTCAACACTTAACCTGGTGCTATAGTTTAAATATTAAGTGCCCCCCCAAAAGCTCATGTGCAAGACAATGCATTAGAGTTTAGAGGAGAAATGATTGGGTTATGAGAGCCTTTACCCAATTGTGAATTAATCCCTTAATAGGGATTACCTCAATGGTAACGGAAGGCAGATAGGGTATGTAGGGTATGGCTGGTGGAGGTGGGTTATTGAGGACTTGTCTTTGGTGTATATATTTCTATTTGGTGAGTGGAGTCTCTCTATGCTTCCTGATGTCATGTCTTGAGCTGATTTCCTCCACTATCCTCTTCTACCATGATGTTCTGCCTCACCTCAAGCTCTGAGGAATGGGGCTGGCTGTCTATGGACTGAGATCTCTGAAATGATGAGCCCCCAAACAAACTTTTCCTCCTCTAAAATTGTTCTTGTCAGGTCTTTGGCCACAGCAGGAAAAAGCTGTCTAAAACAGCTCACTGAAGGTAAGATCTGAACAGGAGCCTTGGTGACAGACGATTCAGCATCCTATAGGAGAGAAGTGAGCTGCCACCAAATTTTCTCTCAGAATCAAGCAGGCTGCTCTAAAGCCTGTGCTTCTCCTGCCCGGGGGAAGGTGAAGCAGCACAGCCTGGCAGGAAACTGATTTGAGGAAAAGTATCAGAAGCTTAGAAATATGCATGTTCTCTTACATTCCTCTTCATTTCTCCTGCAAGAATGATTAGAACGCAGCTGTAATGGCAGAAAAGTAAGAATCCAAGGAACCTTAAGAAGCTTTCTGAATAGGCTTTTCCATCTAGCCATTAAGAATTTTTTTAAAGTAGGTATTTCTGACCAAACACGTAACATCTGCTTATTATAGAAAACTTGGAATATGAGTATATTATATGGGAAAAAAACAAACAAGAATATGACTATAATCCCATAATCCCTGGGATATTTCCTTACAGGGTGGTGGTTGTGGTTGTTTAACATGAATGTGTACACTTACAAATAGTGGTGCATGTACCCTGAGATTTACTATACTTAAAAAAACATTTAGTGGCTCATGAGCATTTTCTGTGCTATTAAAATCTTTTCAATATCATCACAATAGCCTGTCATGCATAGATTATTTACCCTTTTCTCGTGGACTTTTGTTTGTAGAAAAGGGATTTTGTATAGAAATCTAATGAGCAATGGGACTGAGGATGTAGCTCAGTGGTAGAGTGCTTATGCTTAGCATGCATAAAGCCCTGGGTTCAACTCTTACACTGCAAAAACAAACAAACAAACAAACAAACAAACAACAACAACAAAAAGAAACCTCTAAATGAACAATTATAAATGTCCCAGAAAAGCTCTGAACTCTCACAGGGTGCCTTTTCCATCTTTGTAGTCCTACTTTCAGCAGCCCCAAGAGCCTGGCCCCCATTCACTAATGACACACAGAATCCATTCCCTTTCATTGTTAAGTGAGAGAATGAATGTATATAGCAGATCATAAGTAGTAAAGAACATGTCAGCTTTAATGACAATGACCCAAAGACAATGACCATAGAAATGACCACAGCACAGCAGGGGGAACAGAAGGGTCAAGGCCCCTGGGCCCCTGGAGGAGGAAACGCACCTTGCATCTCATCTGGAGCAGTTTTTTAAAACTATTTCTAAAATCACTACTGAAAGCCTGTTTATCCAGTCCGAAGAAGGAAGTTTGCACATTTGCATAGTAACACAAGCCTTGATTAAGAGTTCTCTGTATTGATATATAGAAATTTCATAGATTGCTGTGTCAACAGTTTTGCCTAAGGAAAAGGAAGTACATAAGATCAAGTGATAAAATACCAAGCCCAAGTCAGAGAACTGGCTTCCATCAGAATCCACTGTTCCTCTGCACCCCTCTCTTTATACTCTTCCTCTTCCTTATTCCCCTTTCTCTGTGTGTCTCTCTGTCTTTCTGGGTGTCTGTCTTTCCTCACTTAATTTATAGTACAACATGCTACTTTCTTAAATACAGGTGGATAAGCCCCATTTCCCTAAAACCCAAAGTCTAGTTTGAATGATTTGTAAAAGTCGCCATTTTCACATAGTTGCCAGCAATGGCCTTAGCCTTGATTAGCTGCAGCATAGGGCAGATGAAGTTTCCAGCCTGACTCTTTCCCTCTTAGAGGCCCAACTCATCTCCAAGTTTCTACATTTATTTTTCTGTTCCTCATGGTGTAAACCATCACAATGTCCTTTTGTGGGATATTTACTCTGGGCCAGGTATTGTGCTGATGGACGCCCAGGAGACAAATGTCTAATTCTTTGGCTTAAGAGGGTGAGAGGTGGGTGAAAAAACAGAGACTTCCTTTCTTCTTCCCAGTTCCAAGACTTCCTAAGGGACTAATGGAGATATTGCAGAGTGTTCTGGGGATGCAGACAAAAAGTAGGGGAATTAGAGAAAGTTTCCAGGGAAGATAAACTTAGAATTGGAAGAAGTACAGGAATTTTACAGGCACCAAGCTGGGCAAAATGTGCCATATTTGAGGAACCAAAAACAAGGAATATGGTAGAATGGAGTTAAGAAGGGAAGTTAGATCAAAGAGAATGGAAAAGCCATCTGGAGAGGGAGACATGCCTAAAAGCCCCTGGGCACCACCATGAGGCAATGACCATGCCATTTGTGATTTTATGGAGGGCAACTGCAGCAGCAGTAGAAGTCAAAATGGATGCTTGGACTTGTGCTTGAAGTATGTTTGGGATACCCATGATTGTCCAGTCAGCAAGTAAACAGGGTGTGGAACAGCTGCAAATCTGGAACTTAAACCTGTAAATGGCAAGTAAGTTCACAAGCACATGTGCAATTGCTCACAGGAAGGATGTGGAGTGGGAAACAAATGCCAAGGCACACCCTGGAACAGTCCATGTCTCTCATACATGTCTCCCATGTATGAGAGACAGAGGTGCCAACCACAAAGATACAGACAGATTCAAGAGGATGAGGCTGGAGTCATGTTGTGAAGCTAATGTAAAAGGGAATTTCAGGAGGTGATGTCAAGAAGGAAATGCTGCAAAGTTCAAGGAGGGCAAGGACCCAAACTGTGTGTTGATGACCATGTCATTTCAGCAGCTATAGAAGTCAAAATGCCACTAGTTGAGAAATAAAGGACAAGGGAGAGTGGTGGCTGTGAGTGTAGAATACTTTGCAGGGACTTGGTTTTGAAGGGCATTGACAAAGTCATGGGATGGGTTTTTAATATGGTGCCTCACTGAGGTTGCAGGTTGCAATGACAAAGACTGAAGAGGGAGAAGGAGTGCAGATCTCTTTGAGGATGTTGGAGACTAGGGCACTGTGAGGCCATGAATTATGGGATAAACTCTCCATAAAGAAGGAATCCTCATGTGCTTTGGATGTGTCACTTCCCCAAGGCTTAGACACTTTGACACTGCCCAGTCCTGAGCTCTAGGCCAGCTCAGGCAAAGCAGGAGGGAGGAGGAGGCCAAGAGTTCCCTAAAGAAGCTGCCTGGGAAGGCTCAACACTGACATTCTGATACAGGCACAGAATGCATGGCTGGACCCAGGCCCAACTGCAGGACCCAGTGGCAGGCTGGCAATACCATGATGTGGGTCACTGAAAATTACGCATTTTTTCCTCAACATTTTGTATTTTTATGGCTCATTATTTAGTACCACGTGTCAGTAAGTGTTCAGTACTATTTGGAAACAATGAAGCTGTTATCTGGCTTTTAACAGTCAATTGAGCAGCTCTGACACGCAATGACTAGCATTAACATTAATGAATAAATTAACTAATTGAACCATCAGAAAAATCAGGATGGTGCTCACTAAAATGAAACTATGACCTTACGAAAAATCATGGACCTTCAACTGTAAACTGGGTATTCCACCTGTTGGTACTGGCACAGATTCTGTCATCAAGGGTCTTTGCTTGATTCTGAAATGCCAGGGGTCTACAAAATTATTCTATTTCCCAAAAAAGATAAAGAAATGTGCTCTAAGGATATCACAGATTCCTGAAAATATTCTGGTCTAAATACCCCACTTGACTACTCTGGACACTTTGACTCAGAGACAATTAGTAACTTCCAAATCTTTCACTGAGTAAAGAGGTGACATAGAGCTCATTAAACAATGAGAAGACAGCCAACAGGCTCAACAAGTTTGCTTGAATGGCCAGTTCCCACTTCTGGACAAACACTGGATGTAAAACCAGACACAGAACTCCATAACTTCTGGGTTGTGAGTATGCCTAGAAAATGCATTATAGGGCCAGGATAAGGACAGTGAAGGAAGGAGTAGGAGGATGCAGCCTCATCAGGATTCCCTATATAGTTCATCCTCTTCCAGATTCCTGCATTCAACAGGACTCTATGCTTGTGGATGAGAGTGGCCTCCCCTTAGCAAACTAAAGCAAAACTTCGTGGAAATGGCGATAGGCCCCAAAACTCCTTACATAAACAAGGAAAAATTGCTTGACAACTTTCACACTGCCTGCTGGAGCAGGGTTTATTGGCAGAAACCCATAGAGATAAGCTCAGGAACAACTATGTTGACCCATTCCAGGGCAGTGTACAGAGACTAAGCTGGGCTGAGGTCAGACTCCAGGAAAGTGATTCTGGACCTTGGGCTTGTAATGGTCAAAGAAGCAGAACCTCTCATCAGGTGGGACCAGGACTTGGAATCCAGTTACAATGAGGTGTGTAACAATCTGGTTATCTGCCTCATTTCTCCAGCTCAGTTCACATAGTCAAGGAACAGCAGCCATGCTCTGATGTGGTCAAGGGCCTGGGTCCCAGCTGTGTCCTACCAGGACTGATCATCTTCTGGATTTAGCTAGAGCAAGCATCCATAGAATTCTGCAGGAGATGAACTTCTCCCTGAGGTCAACCTGCAGAGAAAAAAGGAAACCAGGAATCAATTGAACACTTTAGTTATCACTCTGCTCCTTCTCACTGCAGCCAAAGGCAGCTTCCCAAACTTCAAAGCTAATCATGGCATTCCCTGCAGTAATCCCCTGGAGCCCTCTCCTCACCTATATAACAGAGTCAAACTGCTTAACCTGAGATGGAAGAACTTACACACCACATCTCATGTCTCCATTTGGGTTCACTCTCAGCCACCTTCACATCCCCAAATGCACCAGATCCATTCATTTTAGGTTCTTATACTTGTCAGGTGCACCCCCTACCCCACCATTGCGCATGTGTGTCCTCTGACTTTTCCTAGCCTGTTTACCTGATTAAGACCTAAATATATCCTTTCACACACCCTCATGGAGAATGACTCTTCACCAATGTTCTGGCTCTGTAATTAAACTCCTCATCATACACTGAAGTTGTTTTGGACCAGTCCATTTGCAAGGGGTCTCAGTGACACCAGGCACAGAGGAAGGGCCAATGAATAATGAGGTTGAAGTGCACCAGCTGCATATACCTCTCCCTAAGACTAGGTTTCAGGACTGTTGGCCCTGCCCACAGCCATGGACCCCCTGGTCTCATAGGTGGTAAAGACCCAGCTGCTTGAGATTAGAGATGAGGGGACAACATGCTGAAAGCTTAAAGGGCTCCCTTGTTTACTTCATACCACATGGATAGTGAGTGGCTTCATAGCAGCACGGTCCAAAGAATGGGACACAAGTCACAGTGTAATCAGAAATCATCTAGTAACCACATTTAAAGAACAAAAAGATGACAAGAATAAGAAGCAAAACACAGACTGGGAAAAAATATATCCGGGAGACACACTGATAAAGGACTCTTCTCCAAAATATACCAAGAACTTGAAAACTCAACAATAAGAAAACAAACCCATTTTAAAAATGGGCAAAAGACTTGAATAGACACCTCACCAAAAAAGATGTACAGGGGCAAATAGATATATGAAAAGATGCTCCACACCATACATTGTTAAGGAATGTCAAACAATGGCTTCACATCTACTACAATGATCAAAATTCAGAACAGTGAAAATTCCTAATGCTGGTAAGGACATGGAACAAGAGGAACTCTCATCCTCTGCTGGTGGCAATGCAAAACGGCATTGACACTTTGGGAGAAAGTTTGGAAGTTTCTTCCAAACTAAAAATACTCTTACAATATAATCCAGCAACATTTCTTCTTGATTTTTACCCGAAGAAATTGAAAGTTCACATCCACACAAAACCCTGCATGTGGATATTTATAGCAGCTTTATTCATAATTGTCAAAACTTGGTAGCAAGGAAGATGTTCTTCAGTATGTGAGTGACAAACTTCAGTAGATCCCAAAGATGCAATATTATTCAATACTAAAGAATCAAGCCCTGAAAAGACAAAGAGGGAACTTAAGTGCATATTACTAACTGGAGGAAGCCAGTATGAGAAAGCTACCTACTGTATAATTCCAACTACATGCAGTGCTTGGCTAGGGTTGGGAAGAAGGAGGATAAACAGGTGGAACACATAGGAATTTGAAGGCAATGAAAATACTCTATATAATGCTGCAATGGTGGACACATCATTATATTTTGTCCAAACTCAGTCACAGCCAAGACTGAACCCTAATGTAAACTATGGGCTTTGGATGATTATGATGTGTGATTAAGATTGTAACAAAGGCACTGCTCTGGAGGGAGATCTTGGCAATGGGGCGGGGGGTGCTGTGTGTGAGGGGGTTGGGGGATGTGGGATATTTCTACTTTTAGCTCAATTTTGCTAGGAACCTAAAGCTACTCTAAAAATAATCTATTTTTTAAATGTAAAATAGAAAAATGACATTAGTTTTTATAGTTCAACCTGATATATCTAAAATGTTATATTTCAACACATTTAAAAAAGTGACACAATCTCATTCTTTTGGAGGATGCTATCTTTTTTTTTTCTATCAAGAATACTTTTTATTATACAGGTATCATATGCACACAACAATTTGGGGAACATTTACAGGCACGGAGTTCAATTTCAAAGCTCCATTTCACCCACACAAACTATAACACACATTCATCTTGAGATTCAGCCCCACAGGAATGAGACGCCAAGTTATTGCTTTTTGAACAGAGAACTCCAATTAAATAGAATCTTCCAAACCAAGAACAAAGCCCTGTATCCTCTTAATTCTTCATACCCTGTGTACAGATGAATAAAATCTAAAGACGTGTTATAGATTACCCCACCACCATTAAAAGTTAATATTAAAATCGAATCCCGTTTCTCAAAAAGTCATAAGAAGTGCATCAGTATTTACAGACCCCATTAAATTATGCATAAATAAAATCTGTACACTCAACACACTGTTTTTCAAAACACAGAGCCTCCACAGGGACTTGGGGGTGACAGGCAGCAGCCAACGCTTTGTGTCCACCCTTTTCAAGTTTATCGAAAAATCAAGATCTGAAATAAATATGCAAATAAAGCTTCAGTACCTTACAGGAATCTGTCATTTCTAAGAGTCGCCTATTTAAAGAGTTAACTTTCAAAGTTAAAAAAAAGAGAGAGACAAGAAAAGAAAAATGAAATTGTCAGCAGGCATTGTTTCTACAAGTTTCCTACAACCAGAAGGCCCCTCTGGGCACAGGGTCTGCACCCACCCGCCAGCTGCTCACTAGCCTCTGAGCACGGGGCACCTGGCCTCCTCTTGGAGGGCACGATCGCTTAAGACGGTAGGTAAAGACTGATTTTTGAAAAACTATTTAGTGGACGTAAAAACCAGCCATATCTTAACACTGAATAAAATAAGTTATTGTTGATCTGAATCGCATCGATCTGACGTCTCAACAGCTGGGCCCGTGGCTTCTTGTCAGCCCAGGGAACTTACAAAAAGGTTCTAAAACTTGTAGCACCACTTTCAGAGGAAGAAGGGATGGGGTTTCCAAAAAATAAACATTCAACAAGTAAAAAAAACCAAAACCCAGTACTCGTCACCTTGGGATCATGTGTCCAAGGTCAGACACTGCAGTGCTGGAGAAGCCACAGGGATCCAGGAGGGCAGGTCAAGATGTACAAGCCTCCAGTGACAAGAGGCCTTAGGGTAGGTGGGTAAGGGAGGCTGGAAGCTTCTCCCTGCCGCAGGACCGCTGCCCAGTCTGTCCCAGCGGAGGAGGAATCTCGGTCCTTTCCCTTCCCGCCCTCTGCTCAGCCTCATTTTACTTCCTGTGCTTCTCCATTTTCTCCAGGGTCTTATTAGAATCTGCTGGACTCTGGTCTCCGGGGTTCATATAGGATTTGTCTACGACAATCAGGGCTTCTTTGATGTAGTTCTGCACCGCAGACACAGCGGCGCAGATGGCCTGGCTGCCAAACCCGTGGGTAATCAGGCTGAAAGGAGACAAGCAGTTCTGCATGTTCGTTTCCAAGATTGGGGAAGGTCTGTTGTTCCCGTTGGGTGTTCGGTCTTGATTGAGGAGGTCTGTGAATTCTTTACACACTTGCTGAGCGGCCAGCAGCATGTTCTTCCTGGTGGCCATCTCGTTCCGCCCGCCCAGGTGAGCCCTGGTTAAGTATTCGGCCACTGGTTTACTCGGAAACTCCGCTTCACAGACGTAGGCAAAGTCGCGAGCCAAGTGAACAGCTTCGCCTTCGACCAAGGATGTCAGGAGGGTCACATGAGCTGCTTTCCGTCTCCCCGCTGGAAGATTCAGCCCAATCTTGTCCAACTTCTCCCGCAACGATCGGCCTCCATTTTTGGACTTGGCTCTTCTGAGAACACCTCCCAGCAATGAGGCATTTAAGCATTCGGGCGGTGACAATCGTCTCTGCACTTCAGCCACCGTCACTTTATACTTGGACGTGGAGCTGAGGAGGGACAGTCTTCCGGGAACAGAGCAGAAGACCTCACTGGGATTCATCACGGCTCCCACGAGCTCCTTCTGACAGGGGAGACTCAGGGGGTTCTTAGTCATAGAAATGGGCCCTTTGCGGATTACAGTCTGATCGTGCCCAAGCAGGTGTGGGTCGTCGACATTCTGCACCTCTTCCATCTGGTGGGCCATATCGTGGAGCCCCAGGTTCTCGGCCAGGCGGGTGGCGTCCAGGGCGTGAGCGTGGGGCAGCAGCAGGTCCGAGCGGCGGTAGGCATCCCTGCGGGCACCCACGGTGCCTCCCTCCAGCCGGGAGAGGTGGGGGAGCAGGCCGGCCGGGCGCCCGTGGTGCGAAGGCAGGCCGGCCCCCTCCTGGCTCTGGCGGCCGGGCCAGGCCTGCTGCTCGGATGCTATCTTTAAAACTGTGGTAAAATTTATAAAATTTATACTTAACACACCTCATTTTAGATGAATCACATTTCAAGTGCTCAGTAGCCATACACATGTGGCCAGAGGCTATACCATACCATACAGCTCTAGAGTCTGTGTTAATTAAAAGACATACTCTCAAAGAAGTCAAGGCTAATGCCTGATAGTGCTTCTTTTTGGCAAACCCCAGTCATACAACAAAGAATAGGATAAACCAAAAGACTCTGGACCCTAGAAAGTGCTATACCACCATGTTCAGAATATATCACAAGATTGAGAATTGAAGAGGAGAGATTCAGATGAGAAATATATTCCCTTTCCCAAAGTCACCAGGAGACTCCAGAAACTCTGGAGCACTCCAGCATCCCAAGGAAATATATTGGAACCCTCATCTGGTAAAGTGCCCCAGATATGAGATAAACTTACCTAGAAGTACCACATCCCAGCTTCCACTAAACATGGAATGACCCAGCTTCTGCTTGAGCCTTGTGCCAGGCATCATCTTCAGCAATCCTAATGTGGTGCCAAGCAGAGAGTAGGCCACAGACTAAAGGTTTGGATGTAAGGCTGCACCACACATCAGCTCTGTGACCTTGAGCAAAATGCTCAAAGAGGTCTTCTTTGAGTAGCACCGTGCCAGAAAGTAAGCTACTATTCTTCATAAACAAACACCCTTTAGAAATCACACTTCGTGATTGAGGACTGAGTCTCTACAAACCCCTTTCTGTGTGGTCAGCTGCTCCCTTGTGGAGTCTACCAATACAGGGCACTGTAGGGAAACTGTGAGGCTGGAGAAAGGCAGGGCTTTTCCCTCCCTCTCTGCTGCCTCCCTTGGGAGTAGGACCTGTTGAAGCTCCTTCCTCCATAGGTGGAGGCTCCTTCCCACAGCTGCACAGGGATCCCATTTGCAGTTTTCCAAGACCTCCAGAGCCAGCCTCAAGGTGCTGTCCTTGAAGACCCCAGTACATTCAGTCCCCTTCTCCTAGCACCCGATTTTAATGAGCCCAACCTCTTCTCATTTTTTCCCTATCCTTAACATGGAAGCTGTTTCCCATGTTTCATCCCTCTGTGACAACTTACTTCTGTCTTTAATTCTTTGCAGTCACCTAGACAATAATTTTATAACAAATTCACAAGTGTTTGCTTGAAATTTTCTTGAAATAACTGATGGTGTTTCCCTTCCTGAGTGATAAGGGGCTTAGCAGGCTAGACCCCATTATTGTTATTGTTACTGGCCTGGACAAATGGTTTATCCGTTTACCATGGATAAGAGGTCCCATGCTACAAAGATACTACCTTGTTTAACCCTCTCACGTTGCCCATGAACTCTGTGTTATTACTGCCGAATTTCAGCCTCCTCGTGGAAACAATCTCTTTCCCCATCATACCCTCAGACCACTTGACATGAGAAAAGGTTGCCATGCTTTTGTAAAACCCTACTTCTCCTTTGCCTCCATTAAAAATTCAGCTTTTGAAACCTGGCCATTTGGAGGCTTTTCTTTATCATTTCAAACTGGAATTGAATAAAAAGTTAACTCATTTTCATTTGTGGAAGTCATGAAAATTTCAGTTCATGGAGAATTGGTGACCGTATGTGCCTTCATGGGAAATTGTCCTGTCCTTAATAAGAATATGTCCAAAACCACAAGAAAGTTTCCTGTGACTCAAGAACTGCTTGTTTCTTCCCCACCATCTCACACTTTCATTGTCCAACCATTCCATTCCTTGAATTCTAGAGACCTAAATTATCACAATTTGGGGGCTGAACCCTTTAAGAGGGCTTCCTGCTTAGGTCTAACACTGTATCATTATACAAATGTAAAAAAGAAAGAAAGAAAGAAACATTATGAGAAAGACCTTTTAAGACTTCAGGCATACCTAACTCCAAACTCCAAAGCCTGCATTCTTTTGAGAGTTCACACTAGCTCCTTCATAACCAAAGATCAAAAAGACTTAGGAAAAGTTAAATGAGTGCATATCAAGTTTGCACAGAAAATCTCTTGGGAGGTGAGACTGCACAGCAATCCTTCACCCTCAAGTTAAGTGGGAGTTCCACTGGGTTGTCTTAAGTATCAACTCGAGGAAAGGAGAAGTTTTAAATACAAAGAGAATATTATTTATGTTTGTTTCTCCAGAGAGATAAAAATGTGGACCATGAGCACAGTTTCTGGAAAGTCAAGAATCAAGATGGTAGAATGGAGCAATTTTCCAAACAAGCAGGATGTTGGGATACAGGGAGAATAATGAAGTATTAGTGTATCTAACTTCATATCCAGGTTATTCATATCTTGCTCTAGAAACTCTCTTTCCTTCTTGCATTTTAAATTTCTATTAAAGTTATATACTAGACAAAAGTTGGAATGGGCCATTACTGTGAATAGTTAAATATATCAGTGAGAAACCCCAGTGACTGAGGCCCCACTGACACAGGGCAGCACACCCTGACAGTGCCGAGAAACCTGGGGGAGAGACCAGTGCTCACAGCTGACACCTGTTGTGAAGAGTTAAGATACAATCTCCTACTGCTGAAGGTATGAGGGTTGAAGAGATAGTTCATAAAACAAAAGGTACTTAAAAGAGGCCTTCTCTTTAGGAAAGCCCAAGTAGACAACCTCCCACACAAAACCAAGAAGGGACTACACATGACATTTACAAGGTGGCACAGGCAGCTGGCCATCACAAAGCAGACTCCCTATTAAGGGAGATATGGTATCTCAGGGTTTTCATCAGTGAGCTGGAGCTCTTTGTTCTGAAAATGTGCCCTATTTTCAGCCTGATTTCCTTGGCAGTCAGAAGAATGACTTATCAAATGCCTCATTCAGAGCTTTATGAATGAAAGCATATGTATTTTAAGAGCTTTGGCTGGGCATACAATTACCCTGATAAACTGTTTTCAGAGTTGGAGGGAATGGGTTTTAAGTAAGTGGTGACATTTAAACAAGGAGGAACTTCCAGGCCATGGTTACACAGCCATGCTTCCAAGCACTCTCCTCAAACCCCAGAAGATAGGTGAAGGGCAGCCTACCTGGGCTGGGGTTTCTCAAAGATCAATGGAAATTCAGGTTCATCATTGATTGGTCCTACATAGTCATGGAGAATCCTGAACTAATTGTTAGAAAATTCTCTTCAGATTAAATAAATAAGCTTCTTTAAAATTAATTATTCATTTGACAAATGTTGGTTGAGAGCCTGCTCTATCCAAGGACATATGTATGAAATGAGAGCATATGTAATGCAAAATATGTAGTGCTGAATTCCATCATATTTTAATCATAAGAAAACCACCATGTTCATATCACCTATGTTGCTTTTACTTTACAGGAACCTTTTGTGTGACTTTGCAGTAAATATTCCCCCTCCTAGGGAAATGATTTTTTTTTTCGATAGTTTTTCTTATGCAGTATTTTCTTCTGATTTGAACTGATAAATTAATATGTGCTTTTTTTGAGACATCTTCCTTTAAAGCAGCATTTGGGATTTTTTCTAAGTTAATTTAGTCATTCATCTCCTTTTGTATATCCTATTATACTGTGTGGATATGTCACTTTTAATACTATATTACATTGCTGATGAAAATTTGGATTGTTTCTCCATTTCAGAGTTTTAAAAGATGGATCAACATAATGTACTTTCTTTTTTTTTTGTTTTTTTTGGTTGTTACTTTTCACATTTATTTAACACATATAAAACCAAATAGGAAACCATTTTCCTTTTTCTTTAATAAAAACAGAGTTTTGACAGGTTAAAACCGAATTAAAATCATTTACATATGAGAACAAATCTAAATTACTTCCATTTTGGAAAAAAAACAAAAAGCAAGCTTATTCATTTCTATCCATTCAAGTCAGAGGCCCCATTATTTTGACAATACTCTACTATGTAGTCTAAAAGACAGAAGAAACATCTCCTTATAAGAAGAAGTCTGGACAATGCAAAAAGTACATAGTGTTTAACATAAGGCACATTTCCAAAAGAAAAATACTATGTAAGCTGTAATAAAATTACATTTGTTTGGGGTAAAGCAATGAGGCTTACAGTGTAAGAACATTGAGTAGTTGTAGGTAACCTCATGTAATTCTAACCTACTGCTATTAGTAGCCTCCTCAAGAATTAAGAGCAATTTTTACAACAGAACAGTTTGTCTTCTTGGAAGTGAAACTAATTAACAGCAGTGGAGGGAAAATCATTGGTTGCTTCAAGCTCTCAAAAAATGAATCAGTTATTGCACAGTAAATACCTCATAGAGGTCAGTGTTGTAAGAAGCTAGTCTGAAGAAAAATGTTATTTATAAATTGGTTATGTCTGGAAGTCTTCAAGTTTTATAATTAATTCTACATAGGGAATCAATTGGAAAAATATTGACATACAAATAAATATTAGGCTTTTCCAAATTGCTACAGTTTTGAAAGATTAGAAAAGAAATAATCAGCAAAGTGCCTAGTTTCTATGTATGTTTTTATGAAAGATATGCACAGGGGAAATACACATTGTACACTGTATAAGTAGCCCAGCTCAGCAGACAGTATCTTCTGAAGTACAGATAACACCTCCCCCAGTGTATATCATTGATAACTCCAATAGTCACAATTAACAGGATCCATGCCAACCTAAAAATTCCACTTAATGACTATCTTATTTAGGACTAGATGCTTTACTTGAAGATACTGCTGCCAAAAGTCCACTTACAATTTCCCTTCTGATTTCCCCAACAATTGACTCTTTAATCTCCCGTATGACTTGCTGCAACTCATCCTGCTCCACATTTCTATGCATTTCCTCAGCAGCTGGCATCAGGGGTAGTTTTCCAGGCCCTTCTTCCACTTCAGAGTTAGGCCCTACAACCCGTGAGGCTTCTTCAGCTGCTCCAACTTCCTCAGAACTCTCCAGCTCTGGAGGCGTCTGCACAGAGCCTGTTCTAGAAGGAGCAGTTGGTGTTAGGGCCACTGATGCTCGGAATACTTTCTTTCTTGCCACAAAATGGGTTTTGGATTTTCCCCCTGAGTCACCGGAAGGCACTCCAGTTCTTCTGTTAGCATGAGAGGGACCAGAACACACAGAAGATGACTCTGATGTTGCGTGGGAGAAAACTGATTCTGAGCTTTCTCCAGGAGGGAGCTCATATCCCATTTCTCCAAGTCCCAGGCCCAATTCAGACTTCAAGTATGACTGTTTTCGCACCAGTTCAGTGACTGGTTCCATTACATTCAGTGGAGAAGGACATGACAAGTTATCAGCGCTCCTACTGCCACACATTCCCTGCACAGCCCGAAGCTGTTCATCCAGGCCCAGCAAGCGGTCCTCCAGCTGTAGCTCCAGGTCCTGAAGTTCCATTCGGACTGAATTTCTCAAACTCTGCACCTGATCAACTTCATATCTTTCCTCCTCAGTCATGTGGTGATAAACCATGGTTTGCTGACGCAGCATTGCCAACTCTAAATCCATCATTTGTGTTCTAAACAAATTCAGGCTCCGCCTCATTACTTGAAGCTCCTGAAAAGTATTTTCGTAAAGATGTAGAACAGATGATTTCTGAGTACTATATGGAGCAGCAGCAAAATCAGGTCCTCTCATCATAGGATACTGTGAAAGATTCTGCAGTGAGTTTCTAATATCATGCAACACTCTTCGTAACTGCATTTCTATGGCAGAGGGAGGATTCACAGAGCACGCTCGATAAGGGTAGGCAGCGTGTCTATGTGAGTAAGGACACCCAAAAGGGGAGGTAAAGGCACTGCAGGTGGCACCTGAGATGTTGGGAACACTGTGTGTGCTCAGAGTTCTCATGTGCTCACACAGGGGCCTTTCCTGCCACTCAGAGTGGACAGAGTGAAGGGAGCAGGTGGACTGAGAAATCTGTGCTGGAGTGAACTGTGAACAGGCAGGAGTCCTTCCATGATGGCATTCTTCCAACAGTGTCACCTCACTCTGGGTGGCTTCTTCTTTCTTCACAGATGATGGAGAGATGAAAATGGTGGATTTAACCAAAGACTGACCGTCATGCTCAGTCACCTCTTTTTCTACTTCCTGTTCCTCTTCAGGTGTGTACTTATAGGTGAAGGAAGGTGGGCTGCATCTGGTCTCTTTCCCTGGAGACAACCGGACATTGACAGAGGACACAACTCTTACTGGGCTCAATAAAGTTGTTGGTAAAGACTGAGACCTTCTTAGAGGATAGCCAGCTTTTGCAAGCAAGTACCTTTGTTTTAAAAGATCTTTTGATTTTATCAAGCTACGCCCCACTCTTTGATTAGACAGAGTACAAACCTTCATTCGAGCTCTTTGCAAAGCTGTATTAACTCTGTCCACAGAAGAAGGAGGCCCTGTTGTATTTTCAGAGCTCGTATCACTGCATTTAGCTTCAATGGAAGCCAATGATTTCAGAATATGGTGTGTGGTGTACTGGGCAAATTCACATTCACTGCTTTTATCCACATCACTTTCACCACTTGTTTCCCTGGGCAGCTCTACTGTCTGTGCAGGAGACAAGTTCTCTTCTGTTTCTTCTGTTTTGGTACTTTCAGTAACATGATCCTCTGGACTACAGGTGGACTGCTTACTTCCTGTATTCTCAAGAGTCCCACATTCAGCAATTGTTGCTGCCTTGGCTCTTCCTTTCTGAAGAGTGGTGACAGACTCCTCCTCTGACTCATTGAAATAAGGTTGGTCTTGCACTGTTGGTGTAACAAGGTCTTCACCAAATGATGTGACTGTTGTTTCACTGTCACAACTATCAGCACTACTCCCCATGGCTTGCAGGGACTCATGAACCTGAAGATGATTAAGGGAGAGGCCGTCTGTGGAATCTTCTGCAAAACCACTGCTATCAGAATGCTGACTTGCAGTACGTAGCAGATGATCTCTTTTGGACTTGGCGAGACCTAGCTGGTAAGTGGCTGGAACATGAGGAGCTTCTCCCTCTGTACTCTGAACCTCTTCCATTTCAAAGGAGTCCTTTTGGTGTGTCATTATATTTCTTATGCATGGGATCGTCAATGGTGCACAAGGTTCTTTTTCGAGTACAGATTCGGGGACATTTTTCAGTTCACTGCTGGTTTCCAACTCACTCTGGCTGGAAATGTTGAAACCACCACCTGAATCAGGTTCTACAACAGACTCCTCAGGCAATTTACTCTCATGACTTTGAGTCTCTTTACTCTGTTCACTTTCAGTTTTTTGGTTAAAATTACTATTTGCTTCATCAGAAACTGTCAGTGTCAGCATTCTCCAAAACCACTGTAGAAACACCTGAGGCTTCTTCTTTAACCGTAGCTAACATAGATGACGAGTCTTTCTTCTTTACAACTTTTTGAGATTTTTGATCACTTTTATTGCCACTTTCTTCAATCACTGAAACATTTGGAATCTTTCCTTTTTCAATTGCTGGGGAAGGACTGCTACCTTCTCCTTTCTCTGTTTTATCAACACATAAATTCAGTTTTGATAGTGTTTTCATTAATCGATTTGCAGTGTTACTTCGAGTTAAAGGTGGAGGCGAGTCTGTCTCCTTGTTAGAGGTCACTGAGGACATACTTCCAATTCTCTGAAGGGGAGTCCCAGAGACTTGGGAATATAAAGAAGAAAATGCATTGGCCACAGTAGTAAGCACTTCAATTTGACGAAAGCGGCTTGTTAAAGCATAATTTGGGTTCTCTACTTCCATCCGTTGCATTTGAGCACTCAAAAATACTTTAATATCTATCCCTCTGGCAAATGATGAAGAATTAAAAAATCTGGAAGGAATTTTAGAAGCAATATCTGGTTCATCTCGTCCAAATCCAAGATTATAAAGAATTTCTTCAGGATCTTCCTCATAAAGTTCCAATAATTCTGAAACACTTGAGACTGTCCCACTGCTTTTCCCAGACCCAGTAGAATTCATACTTCTCCCTTTCTGATGAAACTGGAGCCTTCTCTCTTTCGCCAAGATATTATTGCCGTTTTCAATTTGAGCATCACTTTCATGGAGGTGGTTGGCTTCAGCTCCCAAAGATAAATCATCTTCAAAACTTCCTCCATTTCTCACAAGCACACCCTTCAGTGTTCCGGTGCTTTGCTCATCCAGTGAGGCTCCCAAAGGTGTACGGCAGTCCTTGAGCCATATCGCGATCTTCTCGTTGGGCACGTTTCCTCTCCCCGTGGGTGCAGGCAGCTTCGCGCCGGGGAGGTCCTCCTCGTCGTCCTCGTCCTCGTCCTGCGTGGTTGCTTCTGTGGACAGATCCTCGTCTCCGACGCCTGCCAGGAGCTGCGGCACTTGGCCCAGGCCTTCCTCCGGCGACTTGCTACTTGCCACTCCAGTTCCTCCTCCGCCTCCGCCGACGCCGCCAGGGGCCGGTTCATGGCCGCACCGGGGGCTCCGCTGCCCCAGCCAGAGCCTGCGCGAGACACGGCGGCGGCAGCAAGGACCCCGGCCCCTGCTGTCAGCGCCCAACCGGGCTGGGGGCCCGGGGAGCGGGAGCGGGCGCCAGAGGAGGAGGGGACAGGGAGGGAGGGAGGGAAGGAAGGGGAGGGAGGGGGCGGAGGGCCAGCGCTTCACCTGAAGCCGGCCGGGCGCGGCGCGGGAGCGCGAGTGGCCGGGGCGAGCGCGGCAGGACCCGAGCGCCGCGGCCCCCGCCCGGCGTGCCCCTAATGTACTTTCTTGATGAGCATACAAATTCATTTCACATTGATGTGAAATTTCTGGTCATAACTCTACCTGTGCTGAAATTTTTAAGATATATTCAAAGGTTATTAGACATACTCAAAGACTTTTACTTTCAAAAATTTTAATTCTTCCCAATAAAGGAAAGGGGTTCTGTTGTCTCAGTATTTCTTGAACACTTGTTGCTATGATTAACAAAAAATTAGTCATCCTGATAAGGAATACTGACATGTCATATTATGTTGGTTTTCACTTAGTTGACAAATAATGAACATCAGCAATATTTTTATATTTTTTGTCTTATCATTTGCATGTCTATTTTGTGAAGACCTCCTGATTTTTAATTGACTATCTCTTAATTTGTGGCAATTCTTAAAAATAATAGTAATTATTAATGATATAAAGACTATGTTAACATTGAATTAATTATAGGTATTGATACTAGGCTAGTATTTGTAATACAAAGATTATTTTCTGGTTTGTGAATGTGTTGTCTACATCCAGTATGCCTGCTAAATTTTTCTAACAAATTGTAACAGGTCATCTGAAAATAATTTCAGTTGTATTTCTTCCCAAATAATGATTATACTTTTGATCTTTCTAGCCCACTTTATTTTAATGTCATCATGTGGATATATATTAATAATTTCACCTTTTTCTTGCTGTCTTAACTATTTTAAATAATAAATTTCTTTAATAATCCTTCTTGCTTTAAATGCTAATTTATAATTTTTGATATAGCTACAATGAGGTACTTTTGGTTACATTGTGCTGGTCCTTGACCTTAGATGATCAATGAATCTCTATTTCAGGTAATAACTAATTTTATAAGGTACAGTTTTAATATTTTTCCTCTCTGTCTCATCCATTCTCTTCATCGTCTTTCCTATCATCTTTTTATTCCATGCCTAGAATCTTCAGTAGTTTCCTTTTACCCATGTTGAGTTTATTGTTTAAAGAACACATAGGATTCATTTTTTCATATAGGTGATTGAAGTAACAAATAAGATTCTCATGAATGAGAGATGCCATTCCTGACAAAGATTTGATAATAATTTCAAAGACAAAGGAAACCTGTGGCACATGGGAGACAGGTAGATGTCCAGGTTGTTTCTTTCTTTCCAGGATCTTGGTCTCCATTGTGAGGATCCCTCAGAAATGATGAAGTATAATGTCTGCCTCTGTCATTCAGAGCTGCAACAAGTACTAGCTGTCAGATTTTGGCCTTGCCTTCTTGAATCTATGATATAAATCCTTGGAGAAAGCAGAAATTTTGACTTTATCTTAGTACTCTTCCCATTCTTTCCATCTTGTATCCCTAGTCCTGGCTACCGTGTTTATTCCCTGATGCCCTCAAGAATTAGATTTATACATTTTATTCAACATTTATATTTAGACATTTTGTAAGATTTAGATCCAGATACTCCTCTAAAGTCAGAAGTTAAATATGTGTGACTTCAATTTTAACTTTCTTTTCAATATGAATGTCTTATAATGAAAAATATATATGTCATTACTGTTTTGCTTTTGTTTATGTGTGAAAAATTTTCCTCTAGCTATACCACTTACGTTGGCAAGTTTCTTACTCTGTTGTGGAAACTCCTCACCACAGAAATGGGATGTAGATATAATAATGATCTCTGGGTGTTGTAGAGAGGATTACATGAAATCATGTACATAAAACAGATCAAAATCTGATACATTAAAGTCATTCAGTTTTGTATTGCAAATATTATTTTCTTCATACTCAAGTCTCAGAGAGGACATAAAGAAATTCAAAGAATATATGTAAAGATGCTAAAGCATCTAAAATGCTTAATAAAGCTAATGGTCAGAAAAACTAGGATAGTCACATAAAATGTCTTCTAAAAATGTGTAATGTATGACCTAAAAATATGGTGCAGACAATGTTATGCATTAAGAATTCTTATATATTTTGCTTATGGAATTTTGATTCAGTAACATAATCTTACAGACAAATCTAACAAGCCTTAGTGAAAACATTACAATATGGCTTTAAAAATTTAGGACAAGTTATGATTAATTATGATAGAAAGCAAAATGCAATACTGGATGTATAAAAACTAGGAAATATTTCATACTAGTCAAGAAAATATTTAGATAATTCATTAATCTTTCAATGTAGGTATAGCTTTATGGAAAATATTAGAAAGTTTCTCATGTGTCTACTGGAAATGGTTAGATCCCACATTTGAGTAAAGAATGGTATTTGAAGAAAAAACAAATATGTCAGGAACTCAGTCTTTGAGCATAAGAAAAAAGATTTGACTGAGTTCTCCCATTACGTTGAAGATAATAGAGCTGAACTTGAATATACTTTTCTTGTGAGGTCTAGTCAGAAGATACAGAAAAATACTCCAAAGTCCAAAACAACCAATTGTACCCTTTACAATATTTAACCCATTTTTACATATACAACATGAAATCAAACCTTTTTGTATCAGAAACGTGCTATCTTATTACATCAATGTGTTTTGTGAATACTTACTAATATAAATTGATGTTACAATTAATAGATTCAATTAGACAAGATTTTTACAAATGTGTACTATGTGTTCTTTTATGTTGGTCAATCTCCCTTCTCACCCAGTGCTTTCCAGAACTAGGAACTTGTTAGCATTCACCTGTTGGCTGCCCCTTCCCTGTCCTTCAAGGTGTAAATTCTAGAAAGCATTATTTGAGGGACACTAATTATGCTTCTTGGCATTACTGGTGAAGAATGTTAATGGAGCCCAGTGCATTCCTGTAATCCCAGTGGCTCAGGATGCTGAGGCAGGAGGGCTGTAATTCAGTCATCCTCAAGAATAGTGAGGAATGAAGCAACTCAGTGAGAATCTGTCTCTAAATAATGTAGAAAATAGGGCTGGGAATATGGTTTAGTGGTCAAGTGCCCCTGAGTTCAATTCCTGGTACTGCCTCCTCCAAAAAAAAAAAAAAAAAAAAAAGAATGAAGGGAAAAGGCCAATCATCACTGCTGCTTATAGAGAATGGAATTCTTGTTGTAGTATTGCTAGGAAAAGATTAGAAAGGAAGAGGAAGAGAGAGATGTTAAGAAAGCTTAGGAAAGAGTATGGACTGGTGGAATGGACAGATCACTCAGTGTTGGCTCTGTATTCATGGTATGGCTGCTGAGGCCTGCAGTCCAGATGTTAACATCTGCCTATCCCCATGACTGAAAAACTTTGAACACATTTTATAGTTTCTGAAGAGTTCAGAACTAAACCTGACTACTTGTATATTATTCAGTCCAAGGTGAAAATTCAGTTACTCCTCCACTCCTTAGTATACAGCGGGAAGACAGAGGCATTGGCTACTGGCTGAATTTAATCATTGTTTTGCCTGGGAACTAAGCAGAGGAGGGACAAATAATTCACATTCCTAAAGAATATGGAGTTTTTTTGGGAAATGGTGTCTTCATTTTTTTTTTTTTTCAATTGTAGTAACATTTTGTACTAAGAACTAGGGCTATTTCTCTGTTAACCAATGTGGACATTTCATCCCAGACTTTTAAGATGGTAGACACCTATACTGTATGTTGTCTAAGCATTTGAAATTAGTAGAATTTGGAATTAGTAGAACAAAGGAACTGAATTCAGTCCTTGAAAGACTTCCTTCACATGTTCTCACATATCCTTTAGTTTATTTTTATTTATTTATTTATTTTTTTGTTGTTGTTTTTAAGTAAGGCTGTCTTCCCCCACTACAGTATATTGGGAATTAGATTTCTGGGAATTTTATGTTCAGGTTACTGGGGTTTTAGGTCTTATAGCCAAAGAATTGGAAAAGGAAAAGGAACCAATGCCTATTGAGCTACTGTTGTGTTAGAAATCCTTGTTTTTTCCACAGTGCCATCCTGTATCTCCTTCCTGTATATATAGCAAGATGTTTTAATAAGGATGTGAACATTTCCTCTTTAACTCTGATTGTTATTTATTTGTGTATATATATATATATATATATATAGAGAGAGAGAGAGAGAGAGAGAGAGAGAGAGAGAGAATAGGGAGAAAGATACACACGTGCATGGATACATATATGTGTATATATCGATAGATGTTAAATCTGTTGTTTTTCTTTTTTGAAATTTTCACACTTTAATGGGCCATTATATTGTATATAATGATGGGATTTGTTGTTACATATTCATACATGCACACAATTTAACATTATAATTTGGTCACTTCTACCCTCCCTGTGAACTTTTACAACATTGTTGTGGTTGGAAATTTTCTGTACCATATCTTAGGAAGTATATCTTAAGAAGTACATCCTTTTAACATTTCCCCCAAATTTTCATATATCATTGTCTCTTTCATACTTGATTTTGCAGTAAAGTGTCTCACTTTGGTTTTCCTGCTTCTTTTTTTTCCAAGTTGATGAAAGGGTCTTGAGACTATAACATATAAAATATTTTCTATCAACTCACGAAACTGCAGATACATTAATGTACTAATATAAGGCATTAAACATTACTTTAAAAAATATGTGTAAATTAGTTTAGCCTCAGCATTTGCAATCAAAAGGTATTTTAGCAATGAGGAGGCAATATATGTTTTGGAAAATCTTTCTACTTTCCTTTATAGTAAAGATATTAAAATTAAGTGCTTAGCCAATAGTCACTAATTATGTTGTTGAAAATTTGTGAATTTTATGTAGTCATCCATGTTGACTTTATAGTACAAATTGCTAATTATGCTTAAAATTGTCCTCTGCGGTGACCAATTTTTATTAGTACTAAGGCTAAAATCAAGCCCTGATCTGTTTCTACAGATGGTTTAACTGGTCATGTGCTTTCGTATCTCCTCAATGTCATTAAAGTGTCATATATTTAACACCTTTGAAAATTAAGAATATTGTTGGAGGCCATGTGTAAAATATAGGCTTTTTGGTTTTTTTTGTGTGTGTGTGTTTTGTTTTGTTTTTGTTTTTGTTTTTGTTTTGAGCCATCACAAGGCAGGGGCATTGCTTTCCTGGGAACTCTGGTGAAATTCCTTGGTTGGAGAATTCCCAGATTATACTGATGCCCTGCCTTAGCTCACAGCCCTAGGTTGAAAAACAGCTGCCCAGAGGTAGAGGAGACAGGCAGGACTAACCTGCTAAGATCCAACCCAGTTGTTTCTGCCATCTTCTTGTTTCCTCAGGAAGTTCTGCACACTGAAACCCTTTGGTGTTTCCACCTATTGATTCCATTTGGGATTCCATTTTGGGAAGTTAGACCCAGACTTCATATCTCCATCGGATCCCACTTGGTCTATTTTCTGTGTCTTGTGTCATTTCTTAAATTTCTCATACCTTTAAGAGTTCTAACCTGAACCAATGCCCTAGCTCAAGGATACTGAGTAAACATCACGCAGGTTGTGACAGAATGTCTTCCCATTCAGCTAATGCCAGGCACTGTAATTGACCTACAACATGATTGACCTACAAGAGACTGTCATATATGTGCATAGCTGTCACTGGCATCAACAACCCTAGAATTGCTCATAGGTAGCTTCTATAGGGTCTTCAGAAATGATGGCTGACATAATAAGGGACACATTCAAAATGCAGTAATGAATATAACAGAATCTCTTTTCACTTACATCTTCTATTTATGATTCAACAAGCCTAAGTGTCTGTTTTGAAGAATAATGATACTAATTTTCAAATATTATATTTAAGTCTTGAAAAGTACAAAGATTAATGTAAAAATGCATATTTTTATAATATTCTATTATCAGGTTTATCATTGAAACACATCCCAGCAACATATCAAGTTCAGAAAACTTCTAAGGGTTCCTAAAAATTAAAACATAGTGATTTCCCCAATGCCTGAGACATGTACTGCACAGAAAACATGCTAACTAAAACAGTTTTCAGTCTTAGTTATATAATTATTTATAAAATATCTATTGTCAGGACCTGGATAAATTATATATAAATTTCTTCCTTTTCATTTTCTTCCACTTCCTGACACCTTCTTGAATGTTGAATCATTGTAGGAAAATTCCTTAATATTCTTCTGGGGTTTATACATTTTTATGTGGTTTCCTCCTCATTTTATTCCATTTTAGGTAAATGCCATTCAAATAGATATTACTTTATCTGCTGATCACATTTTATTTGATATTTTAATGCTTGATTTGTAACCAAGATTTTATCTTTGCCAACAGATTTGTTTATGAGTAAAACCAGTATTACTGAAAGTAATTAAATAAGTAAAGTCAAGTTTTTCTTTCGTGTCCTTGTTTAAAGACAGGAATAGTTGGATATGTTTCTTTACATCTTTTTTTTTCTTTCCTTTGGTATTGGGGATTGAACTCAGGGTCACTCAAATACTGAGCCACATTCCAGTCCTATTTTTTGTATTTTATTTAGAGACAGGGTCTCACTGAGTTGCTTAGCACCTTGCCATTGCTGAGGTTGGCTTTGAACTCACGATTCCATTGTCTCAGCCTCTGGAGCTGCTGCATTACGGAATGTTCCACCACATCTAGCTCTCTTTGCATCTTTGATGTGATATAGTTGGCAGAAATCAACAAGAGGTAGGCACCACAAAACCATACATTAGCATACTGTGTAGGTAAAAAGATTATTACAAAATTGGGTCAGATTATTACAGTTTTTCTCTCAAAAAGAGTACCTAACATAATGTTTAGGCAACAGGGGATTCCAAAGCTTTTAAGCATGTGCAAAACATTTGTAATATGGATTTGAGTAAAGATAGTTTTCATTTAAGACTTTTGAATACATTTTGCAAGCAAAGAGATATTACAAATAAAATCAAACTTACAGTAGTGTAGGTTCTTAATTAGATTTTATTTTCCACTTTTTAAACTCAGATCCAGCAGGATTTGATTAGAAAATGATGGTTTATCCATGCAGGAAGAATAAAATAATAGTATCTTTTAAAACTGTTAATTTTGCCAGTCAGGAGGAAATATCTAGTAGTGTAGATAAAATATTTTATACAAAATTTATAAAGATGATAATTGTGTGTGTGAGTGTACATGCTTTATTCTGGTTGCTAAATTACATTTCAAATTTTACATTGTGTGGTTTTTCATATTTTATACTGTGAAAGTTAACTTTGTCAACCTGGGTCGGACATGATACCCAATTTTTTTTTTTTTTTTTTTTTTTTTTGCCTAAACAAAGCCTAAATGTTGCTTTGAAATATGAAAAACGTGGCTAACATGTAAATTAGTAGACTTTAAGTCAAACATATGACCTCACACTGCAATGTGAGTGGGGCTTTTGCAGTCAGTTGTAGTCAATTAAAACCTAAGAAGAAAAAATGAAGTCCCTTGGAAGGATGGTATTCTGTACTTCTGTACTTGAGATATTAACATCAGCTCTTCCTTGAATCTGCTGCCTACCATCCTGCAGTGCAGATTTCAAAAGTGGGAGCCCTTCTATATTGTGTGAGTCAATTACTTAAAATACCTCTCTTTCTTTCTCTCAACCCCTCCCCACTATATATGATTAATTCTGTTTTTCAGGAGAATCTTGATGAAGATGCCATTATTATACATTGCTAGAATATATATGAGATGATATTTTAAAGTATCCACAAGGTACCCCATTTGTGTACCACGAATCAAAATAATAATAATAAACAGTACAGAAATTTTTAAAAAGTATCCACAAGACATTATACGAAGTATACTTCATTTTAAGCTAAAGAAAGAATATATGTTGCAAAGTTTATGTCAAAGAAAAGAATTGGGAGTCTAAGACTAACACATTGCAGAGTATTTTTGTAATTAAATCTTATTTATTTCTCCTCCATCTCTACATTTCTGAATATAAACATTGAGGTTATCTTTGGAAACTTAGAAGTTACACTTTAGAAAGACAATATAGATCTTGGTGCAGTCTAAGATCAAGTATAAGATCAAGTATAACATTCATGAAATGTGCTTTTTGAGATCTGTTAGTGTACTGATTCCTTTGAAAAGTAGAACTCAATCAAATGGTATGTTAGACAATTTATCATTATGGAATAATTATGATTCTTTCAGTTCTCTTTAGTATCTTTGGGTATCCTTTGAGGCATTATTTTTAACATCTTCCTCAGATACTTAGAGAATACACATTTTCTGAACCTGCTCCTTTGTTTGATGTACTTTTCCAAGAAAATAATAAATATCTATATGTAGGATAGTTCATATTATTAAAAATTTAGTACATTACTCTTTTGTTATATTGGATGCCAGTTTCACAAAGATTTATTTTTTAGTATTATGAGAAAATTTCCCTATAGTATTTGTTTAAAATGTTTTAATAGTTGATTCACAATTGAAACAAGTTTTCAATTAGTAGTGACTTACTAGGTGGTCCAAGTGGTTGATTTATAATACCTATCTTGGATTCAAATAATAATTAAAAAACACCTTCTGCCAGTTTAAAGTTGTTGATGAGCTTAAAATACTTACAAATGTTTGCCCCAAATGGGATGGCTTCAATTGTTTCACATTTTGGGCTCTTTCTGCAATTAGAACCTAAAAAAATAAAAATTAAAAAAAAAAACAACAATTTTTTCCCAATTCATAACAAGCATTTTATCTTTATTTGAAATATATATTGCTAAATGTTAATTTTAGTAATCATGTCTAAAATTAAAAAATACATTTTTGATGTAACAAAAATATGATGAAAGGGATAGCTAAGTGGAAATTTTGGGATGATTCTCTGGTTAAACAATTTAAATGTTACAAAACTTCTATATTCTTCTACAATATTGGTGCAAATATACAAAACTAAAAATAATTGAGCTACATTCTAGAGGTCTTACTGCCATAACTTGCTGGTATATTGGTTGAACACATGAATAAAAAGGGTGAATTAGGATCATTAAATATATTAATAAATTGAACAAGTTTTACTGAGAGAAGTTTGGAAACTTTCAGAGGAAACTTTGAGGACCTATATTGATATTTCATGTTTGAGGGGATTAAGTGGGAAATTTGGTGCTCATTTCAGATATTCAAGTAGTGTTGGAACAACTGGCATAAATTGTGGAGGAAGCAGCAATGAAATGACATTTAAAACTTTAACAAACTTGATAAGATCAGTTAAGAAAGTAGTATGGGGCCCGCCGCGCCCTATCGGGCCGAGCCCAGTGGCCCCGCGGAGCCGGCGCGCTCCCGCCTGCAGGGGGAGGGCGGACGGAGCGCTGGGACCGGCCAGGCCGCGGCGGGCGCTGTTTCTCTTTCACTTTCCTTCCTTCAGAGGCCGTCGCGCTGTGGGGCGAGGAGCCGCGGTGGTGGCGGCTGGTTATGGGAAAGCAGAGCTTCCGAAAGGAGTGATGATCATCGATCTCATGATAAATCTGGATATTGTTCTCATGCATCAGGACATCCTATTGGGAACACCACGCCAGCTCCTGGGATCAGACTTTCATCCACTTAGTACCCTTGTTTGTCTGAGCTACTAAAGCCAGCTAACTACGAATGGCTACCCAAAGGAAACATTTGGTGAAAGATTTCAATCCTTACATTAACCTGCTATATCTGTAAAGGGTATCTGATCAAGCCAACTACAGTAACAGAATGTCTCCATACCTTCTGTAAGACTTGCATTGTCCAGCACTTTCAAGATAGCAATGATTGTCCAAGGTGTGGCAACCAAGTTCATGAGACAAATCCATTAGAAATGTTGAGGTTGGATAATACATTGGAGGAAATTATATTTAAGCTGGTACCTGGACTACGAGAACAAGAACTTGAGCGTGAATCAGAATTTTGGAAGAAAAATAAGCCTCAAGAAAATGGGCAAGATGATACTTCAAAAGTTGATAAACCTAAAGAAGAAGAAGAAGGTGATGAAAATCAAGATGATAAAGACTATCATAGAAGTGACCCACAAATTGCTATATGTCTTGATTGTTTACGAAATAATGGACAATCAGGGGACAATGTAGTAAAGGGTCTAATGAAGAAATTCATTCGATGTTCTACACGTGTAACTGTGGGAACTATTAAAAAATTTCTAAGTTTAAAACTAAAACTTCCAAGTTCTTATGAGTTAGATGTGCTGTGCAATAGTGAAATTATGGGGAAGGATCATACTATGGAATTCATCTATATGACAAGATGGTGACTAAGAGGAGAAAACTTTCGGTGTCTGAACTGCTCAGCTACGCAAGTCTGCTCTCAGGATGGCCCTTTGTATCAGTCATGCCCTATGGTATTGCAGTATCGACCAAGAATTGATTTCGGTTAGACCAAGGGGCCTAGATTTCACTGAAATGAATCCTGCACTATTTGTTTACTCGTTGACAGATTGCACAGTGAACGGTGTGTGGACTAGAGGGACACAATCAGATTCTCAGCATGCAAATAAGGCCATTGTCTGTCTCTAAAATTGTCAGTTACATTCATGTTGTTTCTCTTAAGAGCAAACCAAGTGCCATCCTGCTACTGAACCATCTGCATAAGGTATTTGTACTGTCTCACAGTGTGCACGTCATGGCTGGAATCAGTTAGTGTGCAGCCATGATTCATTCTTCTGAATATTTTGCTTGCCTGTTCCAAGATTGTTCAAATGTTTAATTACACTAGTAAAATGGCTCAATCTTTGTGGTGTTGCAGTTTTCACATACTTAACTATTTTATTAATTCTCGTTTAAATAGGGTACTATACAAGAACCTAATAATTATATCTTGAAATTATTTTGTATGGAACTGTATTTAGAAAAGTGGTTTCTGAACCACTGTCCTATTCTTGGTAAGCTTTTTGTGTAAGAAATAGTTCATTCTTGAGTGTGCAAGTCCTTTTGTGAAGAATTCCAGTTATTCTTTAACATTGGAGCACATCATAATTGTACGCATTCTAAGTATCTCTCTGTGTAGTCTACCAATTTGCACAAGGAAGGCACATTAGCCCTCCAGATCAGAAATGTAGGTGACTTCTTGGACAACCTAAGTTAGATTCAAAACCATTCACAATGTTGGCAGCCGATCACATTTCATTGCCTAAACTGAACGAGGAGGACATAAACAATTTAAATAGACCAATTTCAAGTACTGAAATAGAAGAAGTCATCAAAAGCCTACCAACAAAGAAAAGTCTGGGACCAGATGGGTTCTCAGCCGAGTTCTACAAAACCTTTAAAGAAGAGCTCATTCCAATACTTCTCAAAGTATTCCATAAAATAGAAGAGGAGGAAACCCTCCCAAACTCATTCTATGAAGCCAATATCACACTGATACCTAAACCAGACAGAGACTCATCAAGGAAAGAAAATTTCAGACCAATATCCTTAATGAACATTGACACAAAAATTCTCAACAAAATTTTAGCAAATCACATACAAAAACATATTAAAAAGATAGTGCACCATGATCAAGTGGGTTTCATCCCAGGGATGCAAGGTTGGTTCAACATCAGGAAATCAATAAACGTAATTCACCATATTAATAGACTTAAAGTCAAGAATCACATGATTATTTCAATAGATGCAGAAAAAGCATTTGATAAAATACAGCACCCCTTCATGCTCAAAACACTAGAAAAAATAGGTATAGTGGGAACATTCCTTAACATTGTAAAGGCCATTTATGCTAAGCCCATGGCTAATATCATTCTAAATGGTGAAAAGCTGAAAGCATTCCCTCTAAAAACTGGAACAAGGCAGGGATGCCCTCTTTCACCACTTCTATTCAACATCGTTCTTGAGACTCGGAACATCAAATACTGATTTTTATGTTAGAAGCGTGTTTTAGTCAGCTTTTTCTCTGCTGTAATGAAATGACCTTACAAGAACAATTAGAAGGAGGAAAAGTTTATTTGGGGGCTCAGAGTTTCTAAAGTCTCAGCCCATAGACAGCCAGCTCCACTCCTTCGGACTCCAGCTATGGCTGCACATAATGGTGGAGTGGTGTGATTGAGGAAGCAAGTCAAGACATCACACCAGGAAGCAGAGAGAGGGAATTCCTCTCAATCAGAACAAAATAGATTCCCCAAAGACATGCCCCCAGTGACCTTTCTTCAGCCCCAACACTCATGCCTATGTCACCACTCAGTTAACTCCTTTCAGGGTATTAATGCACTGATTGGCTTAAATCTCATAAAATAATCATTTTACTGTATGTTGAATTAACTACACATAAGCTTTTGGGGAGAACTAATACACAAGCCATAACTAAGGTACTGCTATATATTTGGCTTCTGCTGATGCTTAACAAGTTTATAAAATAACATTGTTTAAATGTCTCCATGAAAATTAATCACAATATTCACATATTGAGCATTTGTGTCATCAAAATAGTACTAATGACCTGTGTATTTTTTACTAGATTAGAAGCACCTGTTGGTTAATTTTTACAGGTTGTCAGGATATGGATTGATTTATTCTAACAGGTTATTGGTGTTGTATTTTTAAATTAAAATTAATTTTAATAGCCTTCTTTATCCACAGACTGTTAATGGGGATTAAAAGTCTTTCTGGAAGTATGAGAATAGTCTTAAGTTAATTCATTATGAAAATCTGGTTCCACAATTGTTAGTTATTTGAATTAATCATATTTTATGACAGGTGCATCATATTTGCAGGAAGGGCAACCAAACTGGTTTATAAATAATTTCTTAAGTGAACAGTTGATGTATGGAAATAGTTAATGGATTATCCCTAAAAACCAATCAACTTTACATTTTTGACATCATAGTTTAGTGGAGGGAGTATTGGGGTAGCACGTGATAAGCCATAGATTAATCCAGTGAATTTACTGTGTTCAAGATGTCATTTTGTATTTAAAACATAGTTCATGACTTTTGTACACACAAGTCTATAAATAAAGTCCTAAGCCACCTCACCAAACCTACAATACGAAGAACACCATAATATATAACTGGGAAATAACTGGGGAATGCCTTGTAGTAAAGGCAGGATGCCAAGGTGAATGCTAAGCATCTTGCCCATGCTAAGGATTTCTGAAACGAACATTTGAGGAATAGTAATTTGGAAATATTGGAGAATAAGGAAATGTATCACTTGGTCCTTTTCTGGCTGATCTCTAAAAAACTGAAGATATACTTAACTTATGATATGGGCCAAGGATATCTTGTTCCACCATGGGAAAGTCTGCATTGACACCATGTACACTGCATTCCCTATAGTGTTAAGAGGCTTTTAAAAAGTGAGTTTATGTTGCCTGTAGCCACAGTAGACTTTCAAAAGTGTGGGATCCATAACCACTTTGGTTACCTGCTTTGCTTTATAGAGTATTTTATGATGTACAGGAATCGAAATTGTATTGGTTCATGAATAAAGACATTTTTCTTGGATACTGCACAGATGCTGCAAATGGGAAGATTTGTGTGTGTGTGTGTGTGTGTATGTGTGTGTGTGTGTGTGTGTGTGTGTGTGTCCTGGGCATGTGTGTGAATAAACATAACCTTTCTCTTTCTTTTTCTCCCACTTTCCTTTTTTTGTTGCAATAAGGACTGGTATTATTGAGGGCAGTATGACTGTTAGTGAAGCCAAAGAGAAATTAAAAGAGATCCCCAAATGAACTTTCTTGATCTTGGGAATAATCATTAGTAATGGGTATCAAAGAAAATTATTTCCTGCTGCAATGAATGCGTAGTGCCACAGGTAGTGTTCATCAAGTGGAATGGTTTGCAGAGGATGGAAGCCAGAGCCAAGAATGCTTAAGCTTGACTTGTAGAATCATTGCTTATGAAAGCTGCAAACATAAATGAGTATTTTTAATTATGGCCTACAATGTTTTTCAAGCAACACCAAGTGTGCATGAACCCTCTTTTTTAACATCCTAGAGTGAAAGAATTTGAAGCATGTATCTTCCTTTGGGAAGATAGATGAGTAAATATAAAATATTCTTAAAAAGATAACATTGAACATTTCATAGTGGTTTGGGAGTTTTTTGCATGGAATTAACATAATTATTAGAAAATTGCATGAATTAATTGTTTCCAGATATATGTTCCTAAACATTTCATAGTGTTGTAAATAACAGTATTATTTTGACTTCATTGTTTTTGCTATTTATCACATTACTAGAGCGAAATTTATGATATATCATCAGTAAATCACTTAAATGTGCTCTGTGACTCAAAGTATAGGACTCTACAGTTTTTCCAGTTTTTCTTGATCACATTAAAATACCTGAATTGCATCTTTATGAATTTAGTTCATTGTAAATAGCAGACAAATAAGATTTTATACAGCATACAATTATTTGGAGATGATTATTTTCAATGCTCCTTAATCAATTTTTCCATGTAATTCCATGATTATAAAAATCCTTGAGAGAAAATATTTTAGAGAAAAATCTGCTGATTTAAGCAAAATTATCAATGCTAACATTACCCCTCTGACTGCTGATAGTTTTACATTAGGTATAAATTTGAATTAGTGAAATAGGAAAGTACAAATACTCTAAAAGAACTGAAAAATAAATTGTTATGTTGGCAGACTGATAAATTAGCAAGAAACTAGAAAGCCCAAGTGGGATAAATACTTGATTTTCATTTACTTCTGTCATCAGAACCAAAAATGCCAAAAAAAAAATTAAAAGTAATTAAATTTTTTACAGATCTAAGATAATTTGGGACTAGTTTCCAAAGATAACCCAATATCATTGTGAAATGAAACTATTTCAAAATAAGATGTAAAATAAAAAAGATAAAGTGAGCTTATTACCAGGAAAGGAAAAAAAAAAAAAAAAAAAAAAAAAAAAACAACCTCAAAAGAAAAAGAAAAAATTTAAATGGAGGGTACAAAGTCCCCTGAACATAAATGAATTGCCATTTGTTAAGCTTGATTCATGTTGAATCATTTATATGGCCCAAATTCATGTTGAAAAAATAAGAGTACAATCTTACCATTCTATTAATTTGCTTAAAAATGATGATTTAGGATTGATCTGAAGTAAAACTGATATCACTAAAACAAAATTCGCCAAGATTTTCCTATTAAAAATAAAGAACCAGCCTTAATGGAGATAATTTCTCATAGGGTCATCAACGAAGTTTCTCCAAAATGTTTACAGAATTCTCTCACTGTTAAAATTAGATTTAGTCAACATTATTGAAGGAATTTGAATTAGAAAAGAGTGAAAACGTCCAAAAAGCTGTTTGAACATTATCAGTGGAACTTACAACAACCCTAGAGTCTAATGGCAATGCTTTCATGCCCTAAATTACAAAAGAATGTTTAGCATGATAATTTGAGATTAAAAAAACATACTAATTATCTTAGTCAAGTTAGGAAAGAAAACTTTCTGGGTGTTAGAGAATTTAATGCAGAGAAATGATTATTGATGTAGTAGGTTGAAAAACTGTAAAGTAATGGAGAGTCTAGTACTAGGTTGCTTCTTGGAGAGACAAATGGACAATGGAGTGTTAGAGAAGTCCATATGCCAGGTCATCTGTAGAAGCTAGAATTGTGATAGGTCTTTGTGTCAAGAACTATAACTACATAACTTAACTACCTAATGCTAAAGATGTAACCAAAGGCACAGAGAAATCCATGAACTCCTCCATTCTCCTATCTTCACTTTTCTACCCTGGCCTGTAAGTCAGCTGACGTGGGAGAGGCCAGTTCATTCTGAGAAACAGAGTAGGACAGGGCAAGACACAGGTTCAGCAGAAGTATGGACAGCCAATTGTTTGAAAATAAACCTGCAGAGAGAATGTCACTTATCTGGTCCCAAAAGAGAATTTTCCAACAATTTAGAATTTATATTTATATATACCCAAATTGTTGAAGCCACATGACATATTAAGAGGAACCAAATAAACTATAAATCCAAAGGACATTTATTGCTTCAAGTTCTAATTTACAATCATTTTTTAATGTTAAATATTCTATGAAAATTACATAACTTCATTTGACTTTTGGCTCACCATATTGTACTTGCCCTATCCCCTGAAAAGTTGAGATTTTGAGCATATTTATTAAACGCAAAATGTAATCATGGACTCTGTAAAAATAAAGACAATTATTAGGGCAAAATCTCACTATTAGGAAAGAAAGTGAAGAGACATAGAACTCTCTTTACTACAGGAGTAACTACTACATATAGCCCCTTTCCAATAGATTAAACGCATCAAAATCAAAAAAGATGAAAACATAAAACCCATCCTTCTTATGTTGTGCTTCTACTCATATTTACATGGAACAGCACTAGTTTTCTTTGTTTTAATAACTTATTATCAGATTAAGGACAGTTAAATGTATCTTTAGTCTGTGGACTCTTTTTTCTTTCATTTGAGTTTCTTTTTTTTTTTTTTTTTTTTTTTGAGGTGCTGGGAATTGAACCAGGGTTTGTAGACCCCCTGAGCTACAACCTCAGCCTTTTAAAATTTTAATTTGGAGAGACAGTGTGTAACAAGGTTGCTAAAATGGGCCTGGAACTTGCAATTCCTGAGCCTCCTGAGTAGCTGGAAGTACAGATGCGCACCACCAGGCCCTGTCGAGGGTTCAATCCTGTATATAGCAGGATAATGATGGAAATGAAATTTCAGAGTAATATGTCAAATAAACTGAAGAAATTAGAGTGTCTTAAGGCATGTGTGGGAAGGGACTCATGGGGCCAGAATAGGGACAGATGTCAAAAGGATTAGAAAGCAGGTAGAACAGAAAGCCAGCTGTGTAGTCAAGAGCCCAATGACCAACATGGAATTTTACCTCAATAGAATGGGTACATTACTGTCATTGACTAAATATGGCTACAATTCTGATAATGATGAATAAATAAATTAATTTCCACTAATTATGAGAGTGCACTGTGCTTTGCAATGATGTACACATTGCATTATTAAGAATGCAAAAAGGTGCCATAGAGACAGATGAGAATAAATTCACCAGAAATTTTGGTGAATGTTTTAGAAGAACTTCTGAAATCAAGAAAGATGACAAGAGAAAACTGATTTACTAATAATGTATTAAATCAAGCCACTTTAATGGAATTTGTAATAATTATAGCCTAGTAGTTACTGAAATGAAATCATCCAAGGCTACAACTTATCAACAGAATTATTCAGTAATAAGAAACTCATTCTGCCTTATCAATTCCACAACCACATGGGAAAACCCAAACTAGACAGGGAAAAAAATATATAATTTTTAAAATACTATATAAGAAGTAAATGTTTAAGGAATGTGCCAGGAATCCAACCCTATTTTGACAGGGATTCTCAGAGAATTTTGAAACAGCTACTCAAGGGAGTCTACTCACCTTACATTAATCCAATACAGCTCAATTAATAAAATTACTTCCTGAGTTTTATAACCAACACCATTTAGAAGAGTTACATTAGTTCATATTATATTGAACTTTTTCTCTAATCTAAATGTTTAAATGAAACATATCTATCATATCTCAAATATTTGAATAACAATAAGCATGTTTATTTTTATATTCATGTTAGAGTTTTAAGCAAATTTTACTGAAGAAAAAATATTTGCCTCTCAAAAATACCCATTCCTTGCCTTGACTTTGGGTGAATTATTCAAGAGTGCTTCCCTGTGTAATCTGTCTGATAGAGAATGTGATTCAATCCATTGGATTTTTTCTTACAACAATTAAGATACATATCAACATGAGAAAAAGGATAAGACCACTCAGTGGTATCAAATTCAATAATATGTTCCATTTAGTGATGGTAAATTTAGCAAATAAAAATTCAGAATATACAGCTAAATTGAATTTCATAAAAACAAGTTTTTAAATCTAGTAAAGTTTAAAATACTGAGTGAGGCATGCATATGATAAAATATTATTGTTATCTGATATTCAAATTTAAATGTATGTCCTGTGTTTTCTCTGACATGCTTAACCCCATGGTCTCTGAATCACTTCAGATGACATTATATGCCATCTGGGCCTTCTTCTTAAGTTTTCTGTTGATCTTTTCTTCAGTCCAAATTGTTAATAAAGGTACAGAAGGTTATAGTAACAGTGCCTAGGCTTTTCATGGACCTACAAAGAAATCCAGGAAAATTCCATTAACCATAACAATTCTGAACAGAGCACTGAGATTAACCTGAATAATTTTTATGATCAAAGTGAGATCATTTAATATTTACATCCTACCTCTTTTTTACAGGAATGATTTTCAGAACAGGAATAACTACCTGCAGTGTGCATATAAGAAATGAGATTTATCACTCCAGAAAGCTTCCTAGAGTAAGTGAGTGGCAACCACACTCATCAAATAAGATGTTTCTTTAAATATAGCCTTTCATGGCCACTCAAAATGTGAAGGTAATTGTGTTTTCAGGAGGGAGATGAGTTAATGCCTGGTTTCCATAGATCACACCTAGACCTAGGAATGATAATATTAGTCCCAGACCAGGTGGGTTATTCACAATTTTGAAAACTCCCAAAGTGAGAACTAAATAGTAAAGTAATAGTAAACCACTCTGGTGGTTAATATGGTCAATGTAGCCTTCTGGAAATTTGGTAGTCCTTAAGGTTTGCAGCTCAATCTTATTAACTGAGTTTAGTCCTGATTCTGAGAGGAATTCTGCAACCTGTCCTTTTTGTACACATTTTTAGCTACTTGGTAATATGTTGGCCCCATGGAATGACATACAGAAGGCCTGATAGGTGTGCTGGGTATAGGTCAAGAAAATGGGGCAATCACTTCCTTTTTCTGAAAGGTTTCTTGGGAAAAATTAGGGAAATGTTGAGCAAATCGTGATCAGATTTGCATCACAGGGTATGGAAAATTTAGTGATGATTAAAATTAAGTTGCATGAAAAATATTAGAAAAACTGAACCAGGGCATTTTTCTTGATGTGGAAAACCACTGAAGGAGAGAGACAACTAATGCTCATCTCCCATGTACCTCTCAGGGTCTCATGTATTGCCTCTCAACCAGAGAAGGTTGTTGATTTCATTCTACAATCACAAAATAGACTTGTGTCTTTCAATAACTGAAACTACCTTTTCCACAATTATCCCCTACTTGAATGTGTTTTGGGTATATGGTGCTGGGAATCAAAACCAGAACCATATACAAGCCCTCTACCACTGAGCTATACCTCCAGCCCCATGTAGATCTTATGCTTAGACATGATGGTTAAGATTTTTTGGAAGGGTTAGCATGCAAATATCAGAACATTTGAATTTTGGTTTTGTAGGACTGGTTTATTTCACTTGCATGATATTCTCCAGTTCCATACATTTACTGGAAAATGCCATACTTTCATTTATCTTTATAGCTGAGTAATATCCCATTGTGTGTATGTGTGTGTGTGTATATATATATATATATATATATATATATATATATATATATATATATATATATATCTTCTATTCATCTGGAAGGGATGGGGAGGGGAATAAAAAGGAGAGTAGAATTAATGAGACATATCTTTCCTTTCCTATCTTTGTATTTGAATACAGGACCAGGGTAACTCCACATCATGGACAACCATAAGAATAGGATCCTAATTAAGAATAATTTATACTAAGTGCATGTATAATATGCCCAAAATATACTCTACTGTCCTGTATATCTAAAAAGAACAAATACAAAGAATTTTTGGAAGGGTAATATTTATAAAATTTGCAGAGATGCATTATGACCAGGGTAAGGGTGCTTGGTGATCAGTGTACCAAAACAAGAGGCTATCTTTATGACCTAAGAACAGGTCAATACAACAAAAGAATAAAGCAGCAGAACTAGAACCAAGTTTTAAATGCTAGTCCCCCTTTTGGCAAGGTTTCCACCAGAAAAATATAATAATTACACCATTTTTGAAGTTGCTGTTAAGGAAAGAAAAACATATCTGGATTAACAGGTGGTAGAATCTCAAATTTTAAAAATTGATTTAAGTACCTCACCACTATTTTTCCGATCATTACTTAGGAATAGACCTAGATTTATAAAGGTAGCTAAATAAAATGAGAACAGTGCTTTTCTTAGATAAGTGGACTAAGAAGAGATCAAGGAATTAGACCAAGATATCTATTTAGGTTGATTCTGGATTATAAGAAGCATGGAAGTTTCTTAAAACTTATTAGTCCACACTTGAATCACTTTTACAATGAGAAACATACTATTGTCAGACTAAAACTGGCATTGATAGCTGAAAACATGACTGATTAGTTTCAAGGACAACAATGACATTAGTGGAGTTGGCTGACCAGACTGCAGCAGTAACACTGTATCCACTGTAACATAAAAACAGGTTCATATCCACCATCTCCAAGAAACGGTCAAAGTTTATCTGTCAGGAATATGCAGGGACACCAGGATCCATTCCATGTGGGCTTCCAAATATGTTGATATTTCTGAAAAAACAAACAAACAAACAAACGGTGACCAGTGGGAGAACGAGGAACTGACCCAACAACATTTTAAGAATTCTTACAATCAGCATGCCACCCCCTGGAAAACTTCCCTAACTCGTATTAAAATTAAATGAAAATTTAAAAGATGTCTCCATGACAGTGTAGCGGCAAATACTCCAGATTAAGGTGGAGTTTTCCATCAAGTGGCTTTCACCAAGAGTTAAATTTTTTAAACAATTCTTGAGGGCTTAATATTTCATCAGCAGCATAAAGTTCTTTGTTGCCAGTCCATAATGATGATTCTGATTCCATGTCTGGTGTAATGATGAACCCAAGCAGGAAGGGTAGCTATCTGAGAATTCTAGGCTCAATATGTATCCTCACTCCAGACAGTTTCCTCAGAGAATGGGCTCTTGTTTTGGTAATGTATATGAGCAATACAGATGGTTAAATTAGAAGGCACAATTTGTTTATAAATTTGTGGTCCCAAAAGGTGGTGACTTTAGTCTTCCAAATTGTCTGTATTTTTTCATGTGGTAGGAAAAGGAACTGAAAATATATCTATAATACAAAAGTCAGTAAAAATACAAGTTCATATCAAGGGGATAATATTTAGTACTATGAAAATGGCCTTGAGTTCTGCCCACAACATAATCATATATATTTTTCATTCTGCAGAATTGGCCCTGAGATCAATTATACACAAAAACATGGAAAGGAGCATATCTAGATTTTACTTTAGGCAAAGTAACGGTTCATCATACACAGATATTTAAATGATTTCTGAGAATCAATGGTTCCTTTGATTCAAAACATTACTTCCTGTACTGTAATATTTTCACTAAAAAGCTAACTTTTTTTTTTTTAATGCAAAGCTGATGCTTATGGACTCCTCTTTGTTTAACCTAATAGACTTCCGAAGATTTCTCTGTACTTAAACTTCATGTGAATAGCATTGTAGTCATTTCTGCTATGACTGTTTTAATTTTGGGAATCTCTTGATTCCACAACCACAAAATATTACTTTTTGACTGGAGCTGTGTGGCTTGTGTTTCTTGGTTGATTTGGACTTGATGCATCCATCAATGAATTTTTTGAGGAATTCCCCTTATTTGGAGGCATTTGCTGCTACATTGCCATGACAGCATCTCTCAAATTTTAATATGGTTTTACATACAAGTAGAGGAGTTATCTTGGGTAGGAATTATTTAGATTTCATTGGGTCTCTTTCTCACTTACTCATGTTCAGAGTGCCATCCATAGGCTGCAAATAAAACCAGCCTTGGTTGCTATAGAAATCTGGTTTTCAGGAACTGACAATTATGAAATATCATTTCAGATTGCCTGGAGTATGTGGTTTCCCCGCAGATTGGTTCACCACTGGAGGTTGCAGGCACTAGATATGGAAATGATCAGCTAGAGCAAAATGGCTTGTTTAATTCCACCCCATCCTGGATCTCAAGGAAGAAATTCCTACTGGTCGCCTTTGATCTATATCAGTATAAGTAAACCAAGCTCGGGCTCCTTCATTTTGTTAAAAACAGTCCCTTATGGACAGCTCAATCAGTCATCCCCTGGTTCAAAAGATAATTCTTTCTCCTGTCCTCCTTGATGATAAATTTCTTAGAGATGATTTCATAGCCAGCCCATCCCTTGGCTGTGAACCCTTTTCCTTGCCCTTTCCTTGTCTTCCTGCTGTGACTCATGTGTGACCTTTGTTTTTACTTTTTTGTTTTTGTTTTCCTTTTAATTCTGTCGGAAAGCTATTTCTGCTAAGGCAAGTCCTTCCTTACTGAAACAAATGTCCATTAAGAAAGGCATTCAAATTGAACAGATTTTGAAACATAAATGGCCTTCTACTTGTTTTTTGTTTGCTTTTTCCTTATAAGAACTGCATATACTTTTCCCTAATCCACCAAGCAAACAGGCAAAATAAGTTTTTGCATGTTTTCCCCCCAGACAGGAAATAACACTTTTCACATTCAGTATAGGTTCATAGCTCTGTGTATTTCCTGAAAGAAGATGGAATAAAAGTAACAGAATTTACTATGGGGTGGTCTTGATGCTGTGCTCAAGATTGGTGAGAAAATTCTAACCAATTAAAAACGAGGGAACAATAAATAGGTCATGTTATAGGTAGAGATCTTTGTATATAGTTCCTAAAAATTGTCTTCTAATCATCTCTCCCATTTCTTTTCATTAACAGCCTACAGTGGAGCACTGTTTGCCCAATGAGTCATGAGATTTGCCAACATATTCATTACCCACCCCCATAAATCTCTCTAGTAACTTGTTAATTGTCTCAAAGGAGTACATCCTTCCTCTTTCAGAAAGCCATGTCCCTTAAGCATCCCTGCTCTGTTCCAAAGTTTCAAGAAATATGAATAGTCTGAGACTTTACCCAACAAGGAATTTAATATATGAGCCTGCCACAATTCAATGAATACTGGCAGAAGACACAACTTCTGTGCCAGAGTCAAAGAACTCTATCAGTCACAATAAAGTTGCGTTTGCACTAGTTCCTCTTGCCATACACCCCTTCTGTCTCATAAGGTTGGCATGAATGACACTAGAGTTATAACTGTGTATGTTGTGGACTCTTTTACAGGAGAGGACCTCTGAGCTTTGTAGGCCTGAAGATTTTTTAATGTCAATAAACATACTGAACTTTTGTGTTCAAGATGAAGACATCGTTTCTCTTACTGTATAAGTATGCATGTGCTTAGTGACACAAGGGGACACTATATCGATTTTCTAAGGTTCTTTGCTCTAAAACTTTCCTTGAAAAGAGCATGGAATGGGGACTTGCAAGCTGTGCAAACACAAAGTCTCCAAAGGTATGCAGAAACTGGAGAAATTAAATATTACATGGAAAATATTTCATAATCTATCATTTGAAGGTGAATTTATATGCTATATATCAATATTAAATAGCCTGTCAAATACTTGCATATACCAGAATCTTATCCTGGATCTCCTGTTGTAAAGAAGAAAGTACAACAGTTACAGTAGGCTTTTACTAAAAGTCTAGCTAGTGACAATGAGAAAGTAGAAAACGAGAACAAATACATTAATTTGGAACAAGGTTTTATAATAACTGACCAAAAAATTAATCCTGTCTCACACATGTATACACACAAACCAAGCGGATCTCTGAGTTGTTATATCTTATTCTATATAACTCATTAGAATGCTTTTTTCTTATTATTATTATTATTATGTTAATAGTTTTAGATGGAAACAACAGCTTTACTTTTATGTGGTGCTGAGGATTGAACTCAGTACCTCACAAGCACCAGGGAAGAGCTGTACCACTGAGCCACAACACCAACCCCATAGTATTAATCTATATTTTCACATTTTTTACATATGTACAGTTTCCAGGTTACTGAGTTTCAAATATGTGAGATTTCACACATGAATTATATTTTTACTTTGTCTCAAATTTCACAACAAAGCAACTTCACACTTTAAGTAACAGAAAAGTTTGAAACAGAGCACCAAGAAATGTTTAAAAATGAGAAGCTAATCTATGCTACTAAATAATTTAATATTGCTTTCATCGCTACAAATTCAGGGTGAGAACTTAAAACTTTCTTGTAGTTATGAAAATGATGTTGATAAATATAAAAATAGCTAATATTTAGTGATAATTTTTCTTGTGTTGCATACCACAATATGTAATTTTGACATATTTTTTACTATGACACTCTAAATTAGGTAATACAACTTAGCAATTTCAATTTGAAGGACTCAAAAATATATGTTGTATTGCTCTTCTCTATATATTATTGTTATGAAATAATTTATAAGATTTCAAAATGTTTAATATTATTTGCCAATAAAAATAATTGCTTAAATATGCAT
This sequence comes from Sciurus vulgaris, assembly GCF_902686455.1. Classification (NCBI taxonomy): domain Eukaryota; kingdom Metazoa; phylum Chordata; class Mammalia; order Rodentia; family Sciuridae; genus Sciurus; species Sciurus vulgaris. Next base: position 79,327,386 of record NC_136464.1, read on the forward strand.
TATGGATTCAATATTTAAGTTTCTATTAATTTTCAAATAATTTTCATCTCATATAAACAAGTATTTATTTTCATTTTAATATATAAAAAGAAATCATCAAATCTACGTTAATAAATGAGATAATTTATTATAACATTTCTAGGATATAAAACAGAGGACAAGAACTATTTAAGATTCACTGATGAATGTGTTAGTCACCTTTGCATCACTGTGACCACAGTAACTAACAAGGACAACTTAGAGGAGGAAAAGTTGACTTGGGGCTTATGGTTTCAGAGGCTCAGTACATGGTTGGCCAACTGCATTGCTCTGATCCAAGATGAGGCAGCACATCATGGCGAAAGAACATGGTGGAGGAGCACTGCTTCATTCATGGTGCCATGAAGTAGAGAAAAGGGAAGGAGCCACAGGGAAGATAAAGTCTTCCAGGATTTGCCCCCTGTGACCCATTTCCTTCCACCATATTCCAAATGTCTATCATTACCACCCACTTAGTCCATTCAAACTAGAATGGACTGATTACATTACAATTCTCACACCTGTGAATATTCTTGTATTAACACAGGAGCTTTGGAGGAATATTTCATATTCAAATAATAAGAATGCAGAGCTTGGAATTCTGAGTCTTTAATGCACTTCAGTCTCTGCCTTTCAAAATAAACTAACAGTGCAGAGATTCTATGTTCCCAGGATGGATCAAGTGAACTTCTACATTTCTCTGCTGAGGAAAGGGAAGAGAGAGAGAGAAGATGCCAAGCAAATATCCTTTTATTTTGATTACTTATCTTCAGAGAAATGCTGAAGAGATATTCCAATAGTTTCTATTACACAACATTAATATAGGAACATTTATACAAATAAATAGAAAAGCAAAGTATTACGAGCAGACATATGCTTTAAAATAAAAGGAATAAAAAAAATCTCTGGAGAGGCAGATTGTTTTAAAAGTGATCTGGTATTAATTATAAAAATGTGCCTCAAAGATATATTCAAAGTTCTGTCAAATTGATTGTATGACTATGTATACTATGTATTCATGAACTTAGGATGCCCTCATGCTGTCCCTAAATCAATCACAATGTCTCCATTTTAATTTCAGGAACAGGATATTCTGAATTTATTTTAAAAAGAAAAGTTAACTTTATTGGAGTTGTTTGGTACCTTGTAAGGTAATTTTTATCTTAGCTTTTCAAGTTTATCCATATACAAAATCACATGTGTGTATATATGTGCATGTGTGTGTGTGTGTGTGTGTGTGTGTGTGTGTGTGTATGATTTACTATATAAACATACTGCCATAATATTTGTAAGAGGTAGCCAGATTGATTGACTTGGGAAATATGCTATGTGAGTTCAAAAGTTCACATTTTTTATTCCTTTATCAATATATTTCTTTGCACAATATATTTTATCTCTTTGTATCTGAGTTTGTGTATCTATAAGCTGGAATGATAGGGATACCCATCTTAAAGATAAAGGTTAGGTACTGGTTTTTTATGTTAAAAATATTACTAAAGGACTGGGGTTGTGGCTCAGTGGTACAGTGCTTGCCTAGCATGTGTGAGGCCCTGGATTTGATTCTCAGTATCATATAAATAAATACTGGCATTGAGTCCATTCACAACTAGAAATATTTTTTTTAAAATATATTACTACAAAGTAATAATTTTATGTTCTCAAAAACTAGGTCTAGGACAATATGCCTTTCACTGCAGCAGTATCCTCCTTTTTCTCTTTTGGTTAAAAGAGAGCATTGTCGGTCTCAGCCATGTGCTCTGTATAATTAAGAGCTGACACTGAAGCGCAGTAACAACAGCTTCTAATTTTTTACCCCTGACCACAGGTGCAAACATCTCAAACCAGTTCAGATGTTGCTGTTTCCTCAAGTTGCAGGTCTATGGAAATGCAGGATCTAACCAGCCCGCATAGCCATCTGAGTGGTAGTAGTGAATCCCCCAGTGGCCCCAAACTCGATAACTCTCATATAAATAGTAATTCCATGACTCCCAATGGCATCGAAGTTAAAACAGAGCCAATGAGCAGCAGCAAAATAGCTTCAACAACAGCAGACGGGTCTTTAGACAATTTCTCAGGTTCGCAATCGGGAGCAGCAGCTTCAGCCCAAGACCAACTCACCAGTTCTCTCCACCACAAATTTATCCTTCCAACAGACCATACCCACATATTCTCCCTACCCCTTCCTCACAAACTATGGCTGCATATGGGCAAACACAGTTTACCACAGGAATGCAGCAAGCTACAGCCTACGCCACCTACCCACAGCCAGGACAGCCCTATGGAATTTCCTCCTATGGTGCATTGTGGGCAGGCATCAAGACTGAAGGAGGATTGTCACAGTCTAAGTCACCTGGACAGACAGGATTCCTCAGCTATGGCACAGGCTTTGGTACCCCACAACCTGGACAGGCTCCGTACAGCTACCAGATGCAAAGTAGCAGTTTTACAACATCATCAGGATTATATACAGGAAATAATTCACTCACAAATTCCTCTGGATTTAACAGTTCACAGCTGGACTATCCATCTTATCCCAGTTTTGGCCAGGGTCAGTATGCACAGTATTATAACAGCTCGCCATATCCAGCGCATTATATGACAAGCAGCAACACCAGCCCGACGACGTCGTCCACCAATGCCACTTACCAGCTTCAGGAACCTCCATCCGGCATCACGAGTCAAGCTGTCACTGATCCCACAGCCGAATACAGTACAATACACAGCCCTTCAACACCCATTAAAGATTCAGATTCTGATCGATTACTTCGAGGTTCAGATGGGAAATCACGTGGACGGGGAAGAAGAAACAATAATCCTTCACCTCCTCCGGATTCTGATCTTGAGAGAGTGTTCATCTGGGACTTGGATGAGACAATCATTGTTTTCCATTCCTTGCTTACGGGGTCCTACACCAACAGATATGGGAGGTGAGGATGCTTTGGCTCAGAAAAACTAAATTATTCACCTGAAGAAACACATCTATTAACTGGGAATACCAGGAATCGAATCTAATCTTCTAATTGGTCTGTTGCCCTCAAAGGAGGGCCGTACCCAGCATTAAGTGTCAGGATTTTGTGCTGTAGGCATGGGGATGCCATGAACAATAATAAACAGCAGGGTGACATGATCGAAGTACACAATTGGGGAGATTAATCTGATGGCAAAGAAAATTACTGTGCAGTGTGCCCAGCAGGAAATAATAAAGGCCCAAAAAGTGGCTGTAACACTAGAAGGCGGGAGATAGGAGAGTGGTTACAAATGAAATCTTGATAGGTCTTTGGGTTGGATTTAGCTGTTCAGCCTTTCCTTTAGACCGCGTGGGCCCCTGTGTGTTGAGTCCCATTTGGCCAGGTCCACTCTGGCTTTCTTCTTTCTCTGTTTTTGTACCATTTTTGGCAGCTGTCCCATGTTTGGGATTCACTGAGTTTTCTCCACAATCAAAATTAATCTTTGGAATGGTGAAGTTCTTTTTCTTAATTCTCTAAATGGGTATTATTTTCATGATGTTGAAAGGCAGTCTCTTAGGTAAGGACAAAATTAGCACAGTCCAGTGTCAGATGTCTAATCAGTAAAAATTACCTGATTAGCACAACCAAAGGTTTGGATTGTTTTGTTTTGTTTTGTTTTCAACTCATTCAGGCAATAGTTCAACCGTAGTTTGTTTTTCACATGCATGCTTTTCCTTGTGGTAATTCAGATATATTTTAATTTGCATCAAAACATTTTAGGCCAGCTGGCCAGTGATAGGGACTTACAAACTTGAAAAAAATGAATATTCCCTTGATAGTATTGATAAGCAGGAGAAAAGACATCAGTGGAACCCTTGGATCTCCTGGGTTGTACATATCATTTGAATAACATTTTTAATAACGTTTTGTAAAACAAAAGAAGCTTCAACATATGATTTTTCTCTTTTCTCAGATAAAGTAGCTAATTTGCAATGCTTATTCTTAATCCTTCCCCTGTGAACAACCAATATGGGGCTTAAATATAAGCTACTTTTGTATTCGGAGTGCCCATTCCTGTTTTTCAGCTTCTTTTTTTGCCCCCAAAACAAAAGATCCTGAATGGGGAGAATTTTTAAATGACATTCAGGTTCTGTTTGTGACTATAATATTAACATTCTAAGTAAGGAATTGTTTAAGGGGCCTAAAGTAGGTACCCCCCCTTTCATTTGATTGATATTGCCTAATAATTTGTCCTCGATTTGAGCATACTTAATGAGATTTTCACATTGGGCAACAAATCCTCATAAACCTGCTCACCATGTTAGCATCTCACCTCACTGGGCCTAAGTAGTTGCCAATGAAGGCTTAGCTGACCATGTAAAATGGGTGCAGGTATAATTTAGGAAACTTATTGCACAAATTAAAATATAAGTACCATATCCAAAGGAACTAGTCATACTTTCTGAAATAGTTGAATCATTTTCTAGAAGCAATTTCTAACCTAAGATTAATAAACAGCAATTTTCAAACAAGATATATTCTACATTGTGATCCAAAGTAGTGTAGCAATTTCTAGGCATTTGTGTAGATTTTGATCTTACAGAATGAATAGAATATGTATTTAAAGAGGAGAGGTACAAAAGACATTTATATATTTTAAATGTACTTATAAATTGAAAATAATATTAAGGAAAATTAAAAGGCAAATTCGCTTTTGGGGTTTTCTAAATTTTTTGTTTGCTTTGTACAGCCCAATAGTTACTTTGTACAGCCCAATTACAAATTCAGAATGCTATAAATATCTAAAATTGGAATAGTGACCTAAGATATTAAATAGTTCTTGAATATCTGACCTTAAAGAATTTAAATTAGAAAATTTTTATTGTCTGGAGTATTTGCTTGCTTTGTTTTACTGTTAAATTCTTTAGTTTTCAGTGTAGAAAAATAAAGTGGAAAAAATAATAGGACAAAATATGCAAAGGCATATAAACCAGAGCTGCAGTAAAAATAGGGACAATTTTTCTTTTAATTCTTTACTGGGTATATCTAAGCAATAAAGAGAAACTGCTTCTTCATCAACATTTTGCTTCCATTTTTAGCTCTTATAATAAAACTGAAATGACTTTTGGACTGTAAAAAAAATTAATCTTTAAAATGAATTCAGTATTCTCCAGTTTGTTATACAAAATTTTTTATGTAATCATTAAGTCAAAATTACAATGTACATTTAATTATTTGAGATCCTCACATATTTTAATTTGTTTAGATGTTTCTTTTCTTTCTTTTCTGTTTCAGAGAGCATAGCATAATTGAGCAGTGAATTCTTGAGCTGGATTTTAAGAAATATTTGAAAACTGGTGCTGTTTTGGAACTGAATGAATCAATGACTTGAAAGATTTATGGGAACTTGAAGTCTTATCCAAAATTATTTAAGTTATTCCCCTCTCCCCACAAATTCACTAGCTATCACTGAAAATACAGACAATGGTTTGGACGAGAAAGACTGAATGGCTAGACAATATGAGAACATAAAAAATAATGAAACTTGCTCTCTAATTTCTATTCAAATCTCATTACTGCATGCTTATGTCTTTCAGCTACAATACTACTTAAATGTTCTGAGAATCATTTGTTTCTTTTTTCCTTGCTAAAATTCCAATTTCTACAGTGAGACCTAATACGTAGCAGGAACTTGGTAAAGACATGTAAAACAATAAAAATAAATAAAAAGTTTATTAAAAATTAAATTTAATTGACAGATAAAATCTTATATACTTGTGGTATGTAGCATATTTTGATGCATGTATATACAGCATGATATTAAATAAACTTTTATTCTTGAAATTTCTAGGTACTGATTGATAAATGAGTAGATTCTGCATCACAAAAGCCATTTGTAATCAGAACTAATTTGAAGTACCTAGTTTTGAGTATCTTTTATTGCTCACTTTGGAGTTGACATTTTTAGTAATAAGAATACAATGATAAATTACCAGAAGAGTTTGTACATTTATACTTGCATGCTTGTGTGTATTTGTAAATAATCAAATTTGCAAGCAGATGATTTACTGAATGATTTGTGCTGAAAAATGGCAAAACAAATTCCAGCATTTAATGCAAAATCCATGGTATTTTTGATACTTGATACCATAAAATTATCTCAATATTGATCCCTCTTGTTTGGAGGCATCAGTATCTTGGACTGCACAGCTCCTGGTTCCTCCACCTCTCTAGCCTGCAGATGGCTATTGTGGAATACCCAGCTTCTGGTTGTATAAGATAATCAAATAAATCCCCTTTTTATAATCATACATCCTGTTGAGAATCTGAGTACAGAAATAATATACTATTAAATTTCTGTTATAGTGTAGCCACCATTCAAAAGAGAAAGGTCACAATAATTTTGAGATATATGCTTGTAGCCTTTTTCAGGGAAAAGCACAGCAAATTATTATAATTCAAATAAAATTAGCTTTTTAGTTTCTCTTAAATATTGTATTTCTTGTGGAAATTATTCTAAATGTAAGACAAATTCTGATTGGTCATGACAGACATAAATTAACCTTAGTTACATGTCCCACTACCTAGGTATATAATACTTAGTGATGAAGCATGCTGCCTATGTGGCCAGTAATGTTTTTTATTCACCCCACAGCTATTTGTCACTGCATTGGCCAGGATGATACATGTCTGTAGTAAATGCTGGCTGTTTTGAGGGAGAATGCAAAATCAAGAACTCAGAGTCTATCAAGCTTTTAAGAGATGGGAGGTTTGTCAGTGGAAACAATGCTGTGTACTCCAGATCTTATAATATCTCTTATAATGTTCAAATCTTCTTCCAGAATCTTGATATCTTCTGGTCAAGTTAGAAATTTACTATGACCCAGTAGCTATTTAAATTCTTCACTTAAAGAGAGTAGATCTTATGCCACAGAAAATAAGGGCTTCTTCAAGAACATGAGGAGTCTATGCTGTGACTCTCCCACAGAAACTTGCCATACAGTCCAGAAAACATCCTTACCCAGCACTGATCTAAAGCACCTTCCAATTTGCTAGATGGTCCAGATTTCAGGGAAACTGTACTGCAGCATATGTCTGCTGCCAAGACTCACCGTGCACCCCAAACCTTGATGCTTCCAAGTAATTTGTTAAATGAGTCAGAGCATTATTCCAAAGTGTGCTTTATGCTCCTCTAAAATCCAAAGAGGAAACAAAGATGTCCAAGGGCATCAAACAAAATGCAATGCCATGTGGTCACAAAGAAGGACTAGTTTAATTTATTTTAAAACATTGTAACTTCATCTTCTATAACTCATTAAATAGGTCTTATGGAAAAATAAGATGTAAAAATAATATTAAGATATTTAGAATAAGCATACTTTTGGTGGTGGCCTTGGTATTATTCAATATTGACAATACATCTATGGTTGATAAAATGAATATGCAGTTATGTTGTTAAGATTGAAGTTTTGCATGAAAAAGGTATACAATGCAGTCTTATAAAAATTAATGATTTATAAAGTCAGAATTTTAAATATAAAGCAAAAAGTACATCTTAAATATTAGGCATTACACACAGATTTCATATCAACTCTGGATTGACAATTTAATTTCAGAAATTAAGGTAATCCACTTAACACAGGATTTATCTTGAGGTCTGGCACATTTTATTTGGCATTTTCTATATTGTCATGACTGGCACACATTTGCTCAGTTTCCTGAACCAGACAGTAAGGAGACTGGGAAAAACGGACAAACAGACACAAAAATAGAAAAAATGGGACTCAGTGGTTCAGCCTGACTCTGGTGGAGGAAGACTGACCACAGCAAGCTCAGCAGCTTCATTATATAAGTTTAAACATGAAAAGGATTTACTGTGAGAAAGCTTCTTTAAGATAATAAAATGGAAGTTGTGGGTAAAACAGTCCCATTAGGGTTTATCGGCATGCACCCACAACTCTTTACCTCCACGCAGGTGGCATTTGAACTCCTGGCAATGAACTAATAAATTCTGTGGCTTGCACAGAATCCTCATTTTAACAGTGTTTCACCATCAACTGGTCAGTTTTTGATCAGTGACTTCCTGCCGAGAATTTCCCAAGAGACATATCACCTCTGTCTGTCTATGAGCAGTTTAAAGCAATGATTCATTCATCACTCCAGACACTACATGGAATTAAAAAAATTGTAATAAGTATATTTTGATTAAATTCAAAAGTATCTTCCTAAAAGGAAATTGTTTTGACAAAGTGATGGAGATGTAAGTCCCTGGCAACTTAAAATCATGATTATGACGTTTCTGATTTTACATTATACTCTTAACTTTTTTGACAAATTTTAATTAGCATAATAATAAAGTGCATTCTTTACCAATTCCATTGGGCACTTCATTACATTTCAAGTTCTAAAAATTACTGATGGTAATTTTTATTTGGTTTGTATATTTAGACTAATTTTTGTTGTTTATAACATACTCTCTATATTTCAGCCACTCAATAATTTCCTATGTTATCTTCATTTTAAATGAAGCTTCAATTTATAAGATTGTTACTTCAGTTATATAATTTGAAATTTAATTTTAGAACTGACAAATTGAAATGTGATATAGGTGTGAACTAGCATCCTAATTTATGGTTCATTTCTCATGTCACAAAGCAAAGTTTCCAAGTTTTGTTTTGTTTTATTCTAATTGATGTGTAATACAACCTGACTCATAACAACTTTGGTGTCAGATTTTTTTTTTTAAATGAGTTGTATTTACTGACTTTGTACTAGGGACTATGATATAAGGATAAGATAAATGTTCTATGTGTACAGTTTAATGAGTGACGATAGGATATTTGATAATTTTTTTTGTTTTTGTTTTGTTTTTTGTCTTTTTCCTTCTGAGTTTAATATTTGGTCTTGTTTTAGCTTACTAGTCACATTGAGAATGGAAATATCCCAGTACCAATTTATTGCTTGCTCAAAATAAAAATAACAACAAAAAACAATAAATTTAAAAGGCTGGCATAGATGTAGGGTTAAATAAGGCCGTGGCCGGGTTGCCCAGGTTAGTAGGTACACAGATCACCTGCCCCATGTTCCTTTGGGTGCTAACCCTGAAAGGGGACACCCCTGAGGAAACCCTTTCTCCCCTGGAGCAGCACTTCTCAAGGTCCAAAGACCCCCTGCAGGGGCTCATCTCCAATTCCCAGAGGCCACTGGAGTGGAGCCTGGAAACTGGTGTGGGGTCCCCCTGGAGAAGGGTGCAGTTGCTAGTTCTGGGACAGGCTTCCTGCAGAAATCTGCTCTTAACAAGTTCTCCAGGTGACAATAAAGCTTGAGAGCCAGTACAGCTGACGGTCAATCACAAATTGAGGTTCAAGGTGAAAGTCAGGTTGGAAGGGGATAACCCTGACTCAGACGGAAACCCTGGAAAAGCAGCCTTATTTCCTGAAAAGCACAGGTTGGCTTCCCTCACCAACACAGCAGCAGCAACCAAGCAAATACCCGCAGCTGGGGAAGCAGGTGGCTCTCAGGCACCACCTCCTTTCCTGGTTCCCCAGGCTGAGGACAGGCACCTGTGTCTCATACCGTTTCCGTGTTACCAGGTGGGGATGATATGATGAGACACTTCACACAGTCCCATTTGAAGTGCTAAAGTGGCAGGGAAGTGTTCATCTCTTTAAAAATGAAATGTCCCCAGGCTCAGATACAGGGGACAACTGGGGGAATGGAGCCTTGCAAGACAAAGGTCAATCTGACAAGCCTTGCCAGGAGGCCACTGCAGCATGTGACAATGCCTCTGTCCCAGGTAGCTCAAACGTGCAGATGTTCTCTCAGGATGAGCCGAGAGCTTCTTCCTTTTCAGAGTGTTAACCAGAGATAATCCAAGTGTTTCTTGCTCATTCTCCCCCAGTAAAGGGCAAAGCAGTTAGGAAAATCAGCCTGACAAATGTGGCCTAGAGCTGTCCCACATAGCCAGGACAAGCAGAGACCAAGAGCTAAAGACTGTCCTCAAAAGCTCCTATCAATCTACATGGCAACAAACTACTCCAGGGCTCAGATGAGGCCTGAGGGAGAAATGGAGCACTGTGGCCAATTTGGAAATGAAACATCATTTCAGGCAGAAAAGATGGGCTGCCTTTCACCTTGACTGTGTCATTGACTCACAGGGAGGACCTCAAGGCCACAATGACCATGCTGGACAGGTGGTCCTGCCCAGATTAAAGAGGTGTGCTATCACACCAGAGGGAGGGCCTTAAAGGGCAACGGTGCGGGGCTGCATGGATGGCGCCCAGTGCGGAGGGACAAGTGGCCCAGACCTGCCAGCGAACCAGCTTCACTCCCCAACAGTAGTACTGTGGAAAGGCCTATTCAGCCAGAGGCTGGCGAGGGGACACTGGAGGTCCCAGGAGAGGACTCAGACCCCTCTCCCCCCCGTTCTCATGGCAACTTTGGACTGCCACCTGTGGACATCCTGAGCGGGTTTTATTTTTGCCTGAGAGCAAAGTAAAACTGCAGAGTGTAGCGGGAGGGCAGGGGGCACAAGGAATTGAGGAGGAAAAGGCTTAGGACCTCCAAATCTAGCTGTCTTGGTTCGTCAAGTTTTGCTCCAAGGATGCACTGCCTGTTAAATATAGTTTTGAAAGTCTTTTATAAGTTGCATGCTCAATTTTTAGCCAGTTTTAGCCAGTGAAGCTGGTTTCTGTCCATTAATAGCAGCACAGGTTAACTAAATAATAAAACTCCAAGTGGCCCCTGACTTGGCTACGGTTCGCCCTAAGTTCAGGACAAGACCTGGGAAGAAATAGCCCTTGACATGCTGAATTTGCAAGCCTAAATATAAAGTGACAACGGCAGCTCCTGCTTGTTGCACGGAGAACTAGGCCCAGCAGCAGTCACCCTTGGGCAGACTGGTGACCCAGGACCACACAGGGCCGGCTTTCCAATAAGAGTCGGGCGGGCACTCTCCAGAGAGAACACATGCTGTCTGGGCTTGGAACCTGACCCTCCAGCTTGGCCAGACACTCCCATCCAGTCTGTTGCCTTCTGTCATAAGGAGATGCCCACGGTTCTGCCTGTTCTCCAGGCTACACCTTCCAGGTGGCTCCAGCACTGGGTACACTTCACCCCTCTGTGCCCAGTCGGACCCACAGCAGAGAGCAGGGCACAGGAGTGGACAGGAGGGCAGACAGAGCTGGCAGGAGTAGATGGGCTCCTCAAGAGCATGCAGAGGCCCATGGAGACTCCTCCTGAAACAGCAGAGCTTCACGTGTGAATTCCATGAGAAAGCAAGGCTGGAGAAGGACAGGCTTAGGAGGCTAGAGAGGGCTGCCGTGACCCAGGAAATCCCTCCTAAAGGCATGGGGAGGGTGGGAACAGCCAGGTGGAGCAGCCTGGAGACCCCAGCCTTTTCTGAGTAGGATCACAATGAAAGGAGACAGCAGCAGGCTGAGGGGCGGGCGGGGTGTAGGGAGCAGGGACGAGGAGACCTGCAACAGTGCTGTGGCAGCCAGGCTGGGCCCAGGGGAGAAGCCATCCGTGAACCAGGGAGGCCATGGGGGGCGGGAGCGGGCAGTCAGCCCCAGAACTGGGTAGGAGGTCAGCTGTGTGGACACCGCCCCACCTTCGCTCTGTGGCCTTGAAGGAGGCGTGGAGAAAGCACACCCACCAACGGGTGAGGGCAGAAGGCCTCAGGCAGCCATGAGTCCTGGGACTCTGTTGCTACTGCAGACACCTCCACCTCTCAGCCATGGCTCAGTCCTACCTTATCTCCAACTTCATCTCTGTGGACTGTTCAATGTTATTTCTTTTCTTTTTCTCCTTCCTTCCTTCCTTTGAACTCAGGGGCGCTTAACCACTGAGCCACATCCCCAGCCCTTTTCATTTTTCATTTTGAGACAGGGTCTGAGTTGCTTATGGCCTCGCTAAGTTGCTAAGGCTGGCTTTGAACTTGTGATCCTCCTGCCTCAGTCTCCAAGTTGCTGGGATTAAGGCAAGCACCACTGCGCCTGACTTATGCAATGTTATTTCAAGCATAATCTCTCACTCTTTCACAAACCTGACTCTTGCTTTCCAGAAACCTCCAGCAACTCCTCACTGGATACTTCCCACAGACTGGCCACTACCTATAGCACCAGGCTGTGTTATACCATGCAGTGGTCCTAAGAAGCCCGTGGGATGGTGTAGGACCCCTGTCCATGGGTCAGGAAATGAAGGTGCATAGGAGGCAGGCAGCCAGCCAAAGTCACAGTGCCCAGTGAGCACAGGGATCAGGTCCAACCCTGGGTCCCCAACTCCAAAGCAAGCAGTGCTCTATCTCTGTCCCACGGGAGCAGCAGTTCTTAGCCCTGATGGACACTGGGGTCCAGGAGAGCTGGCAAAAAGCCCCTATGCTGGGCCCCATTCCAGGTGTGTGGATTCAGTTTGTGAGGACTGGGGTCCAAGTTGGGTTGTTTCAACAGCTCCTCAGGTGACTGATGTGGAGCCAGGACAGGGAAGCAGCACACTGGAAACTCGGCAATGGTCAGGGCCTCGTCCATATCCTTGTTCAGTGCTGTGCTGGCCTTTGTTGGATGTCTGAGGTGTGTCCCTGTGGGGCATGGATGTGGTTGTCTCCCCAGGATTCTCATGTTGGAGTCTTGGTCCTCTGGGTGGCGATGATGGGAAGCAGTGGACCTTTAGGAGGTGGGGCTAGTGGAAGGTCACTGAGGGTGCTGCCTTTGGAAGGATTAAGGTTAGGGACCTTGAGGTAGTGCTCTCGAGAACAAGTTGCTATGAAAGCCTGACTCTGACCCTGAATTTCTCTCCAGTTTTCTGTCTGGCCACATGGCCTTGCTCTCCCACATGACTCCCCCATTGGGGTGCCATGGGCCACAGTGTCTTGACCAGAGTCACGCTGATGCCAGTACTATGCCTTTGTACCTTTGAAATTGTGAGCTAAATAAATCTCTTTTTAAAATAATAGTACCCAGCCTTGGGTTTTTCGTTGTAATAATAAAAAGGGTACTATAAAGCTTCCGGCGTCTGGATGCGGTGCCTAAGGTTGCCTTGCTACAGGAGGGGCCAACCAGTTCCTGCACTACAGTCTCCCCTCCCTTCAGCCACCTTCTATGTGAAACACCACTTTCAACCTGTTACCCATTTATGTTCAGAGTTTTTAAGGCTCGCTCAAGGTTTAAGGATACAGCTGCAATTCCCTCGATAGGCATTTGAGACCCCCTGAAACCTGGTCCCAACCTGTCTTTTCAATCCTATCTTGATACTCATAAATCCTCGGATCTGACCAGGCTGTTTGTCCCCTGCATGAGCCTGGTACACGGCCACCAGTGTGTCTTCAAATGGCACGTCCTGCTCTGTCCTCCAGCTGTCTTGACTGTTCCCATCCATGAGGACCCAGCTCCCTGGGGTCCTTTCCAACTCTAAGTATCAGGACTAAGAATCTTCCTGGGCTCCATGGCCTACTTGGCTTAGACGGCTCCTCATTCTCATTTCAGTGTGCACATGTCCTAATTTCCCAACCATATTAAGGTCATTTGAGGGCATAAACTGCGGGAAAATACTTTTATCTCCCCTACAGTGACGGCCACTGCAGATCTGAGTGCCACTGGGCTTTCTGCACCCCTACCTCAGTGCTGACGGGCTTACCTGTAATATCGGGACTGCAAGTAGGTGGAGCACACGGCCTTGGACACGTGACTGGCGGAGCCAAAGTCGATGACCTTCACTCTGTACGGCTGTCGGGATGGATCCACCAGCATGATGTTTTCTGGTTTGAGGTCAGCGTGGATGAGACCTAGGCTTTTGAGTTTCATCAGGGCTGTGGCCACCTGCTGGAGGACTGGGCGAATGTACTTGAGGGGCAAGGGGCTAAACTTGTTCTGCTTCAGAAAGTCATAGAGGTTTTGCTCCAACATCTCAAAGACCAAGCACGTGTGGTTCTTGTGCTGGAAGCACTCGTAGGCCCGCACGAAGTTGTAGTCGTCAGCACTCTCCGTGCTCAGCCGGGCCAGGATGCTCACTTCAATCTGACCTTGCCGGGCATAGGACGGGTGGTTCTTCAGGATCTTGATGGCCACGATTTCATTGGTGCCCCGTTTCCAGCATTTGACCACTTGCCCGAACGTCCCTCGGCCCAGGAACTCGAGGACCTCGTAGGTGTTGGTCATGGAGCACAGCACCTCATGCTGCACCAGCTGGTAATCGCCTTCGCTGTTGGAGCCACTGTTTTTGGAGGTGGCAGTGGACGTGGTGGCAGTGGCTACAGTGGCCCCGCTGGCATTGTTCTGAATCATGGGTGGATGCTCTTCGATGATCTGCACGCTGCTCGTGTTCTCAATCTCCTCGCTCTTACGCTTGAGTCCACATTTTTGGTAGGTGTCAAGAAGGCTCACAGTGCTTCGACGCATTAGGTTGTGTGGTCCGCCGAGGACTTGCCCCGTGACAGAGGTGCTACTTGCTGATGTTACGACTATGTGTCCGGTGCTTCCTGGGAAGATGATGGTCTGCTCGTAAGGTAGGCTTGGGTTTGGGATCGGCAAGGAGGTGCTGACGGCTGTGGTGGCTGGCTGAGAAGGCGGGATGTTCTTGCTCTGGCTATACACTTTGCTGTGGGAGCCGTACCCAGTCATGTCCCAGTTGGAACTCGGCTCGACTTTCAGTTTCTTCACACTACAGAAGGCACTTGATTGAAGGGTGTGAGGGGAGAAAACTTGCACATGTGAGGCCATACCTTCGTACACGGGGGCCATCGGGGCCGGGGTGTCCGCGATTCATGGCAACGGAGCCGGGAAAGCGGCGCGCGAGCTCGGCCCCCCCAGCCTCAGTCGGAATCTGCCATCTTGAGCCTGTGTCTCCGCTCTCGGCGCAGCCGAGGCCGCCAGCGCCCGCATCACCGCCTCACTTGGCCGGCGCCGGGGGAGGGGGCCGGCGGGCGCGCCGCCGCCGCCGCCGCCGCCGCCGCCGCGGCCCGGGCCCTGCGCGGGGGCTCGGCCGGCCGGGCGGGCGGGCGAGCGCCAAGGCTGAGGGCCGGGCGGCCGCGGCCCCCGAGCGGGTCCGCGGAGGGCGGGAGCCGGGGCGTGCAGCGCGGCCAGGGCCCGGCCGGAGCTCAGCTCAGCTTGGCTGTGTGTGGGGGCTCCGGCAAAAGTTGCCCGGGAGGAGCCATTTTGATAATTTTTCAAGTAAAAAAAATCTGGTGGAATATTGTATCATTAATGTGGCAAAACAGAAAAAATGTCGGCTGTATACATTAGCTCTGTATATTAAACAACAAGAGAAAGATACCCGTGCCATTGTAATAAATGCTCTTCCTTACTGATATTCAAAGAAACAATAAAATTTTAACCCATCTTACTTAATTCAGGTAGCCATCTTCTAACCCTCACCATAAGTATTTTTTCTCATATAGAGAATTACAGTTTTTTTATAATTTTGTTTTTTATTAAATCATTTAATGTTCCTGACTAAAGACATCTTGTTGCTATCATTTATTTCTACAATTTTATCTTGAGTGTGTGGGGGACAGGGTGGAGATACTTGAAGTCTGAAATATTGGTCCCAGGTTTATTATTCATAAAAAATTAAAATTTATTACAAGTTACTTTTGCAGATATTCAATTTCTCATAATGATCAATTTTGTTTGCTGCTCAAGAGTTTCAAATATTTAAATAAATTTAAAATTTCATAACAGTAAAAAATTAAGTTTAAAACATAAGCAGTGTTAAATATAATGTACTTAGAGAATAATAAAAAATCAATCTAGCCCAGCACAGTGGTACATGCCTGTAATCCCTGTAATTTGGGAGGCTGAGGCAGGAGGATCATAAATTCAAAGCTAGCCTCAGCAAAAGTGAGGTGCTAAGCAACTCAGTGAGACCCTGTCTCTAAATAAAATACAAAATAGGGCTGGGAATGTGGCTCAGTGGTCAAGTGCCCCTGAGTTCCATCTCTGGTACCCTTCCATCTCCCACCAAAAAAAAAAAAAAAAAAATTGATCTAATATTTGTGGTCCTTTGACTCATTCCATAAATCAAAAGTCACCTTTATAGCTCTCACAGAAATTTTTCTTTGTTTATACTTAAAAATGTAGTTGAAGGACAATTTTTGATAGTATAAGAAACTGGACAGAACAATTATAAAAAATATGTTAATAAAGTTATGAAGTTTTGACTAATATATGGTACAGAGATTACTGAACCAAATATTTTTAAATGTTCAACTCAAATTATGAAAAATAAACGTGTGTTCAATGGAATATTATACAGAAATGATGAAGAAGGAAACTTTGCCATTTGTAAAAATGAGGATGACACTGGAAGACATGTTAATTGAAACAAGTCAGGCACAAAAGGATAATATCACATGATCTCATTCATATGTGCAGTGTAAAAATGTGGATTTCATAGAAGTGGATAGTAAAATAGTGGTTACCAGCCGTAGTGTTGGGGTTTTGGGGAGGACTGGAGTGGTATTTGTCAAAGTATACAAAGTCTTAGTAGAAGAAAAAAGTTTAAATCACATACACATTCTGTTAAAATTTGAGACTAGGAAAGACCAGTTGAAATCCCCCGTTCTGTTCAGCAATGATGTATTATTACAATGACACTATACACTTCCTTGGAACTCTATCCAATAAGTAGGTTATCAAGACATTTATATAAAAATATTACAAAATCAAATTAAAGCATAATCACCTTAAAAATGTACCAAAATGTTAAACTAGACTGATAAATTTATCTACTTAAGAAAATCTACTTATATTTCACAAAGAAAATGTGATTTCAGATAAAACTGCTGCAAATTTCTAAATGCATACATGTAATAAGAAATTCTGGCAAAAGGAGGAGAATGGCTAAAGGATCAGAAATGGGATTATCTAATTATTTTCCATTAATTAATGGCTGCTACAGGATGAGTATGTAGATTAGGGATAGTACAACCTGGAAGGAGATTGAAGTTAGATTCTTGAAAATATTTAATACAAGCAATGGAGATCTGCTTTAATTTTAGAGCCTGAAAGCTGAACAAACTAACATGATCTGAAACAAAGAAAAACAATTGTGTGATGAATAGTAAGCAGTGAAGTTTAGGATATTTCCAAATTTAAGTGATAAATCATCATAAAAAAGGTAATGCTGACTGCTCACTAAATGCCAAGTATTGTTTTTGTACATAGATAACTTTTGAACAGTATTATTAGTATTTACATTTCAGTAATATTCTCATTTTACAGTTAAGAAAGCAGATAAAGTAGCTGGGTGTGGCAGTGCACACCTGTAATCCCAGTGGCTCGGGCAACTGAGGCAGCAGGACAGCAGATTCAAAGCCAGGCTCAACAACTTCATGAAACCCTGTCTGAAAAACAGGGGGGCTGAGGATGTCTCAGTGGTTACATGCCCCGAGGTTCAATCCCTGTACCCCTTGAAAAAGAAATTAAATTATGTAATTTGTCTAAAAGAATTCATTTAATGAAAATGGACTTGGGTTTGGCTTCAGTAGATAATACATGCCATTTTGGCAGGGGTTGTGGCTCAGTGGTAGAGTGCTTGCCAGCATATGTGAAGCACTGGGTTTGATCCTCAGCACCACATAAAAATAAATAAATAAATAAATAAAATAAAGGTGTGCCATCTACAACTAAATAAAAGAGAGATTACATATGATTAAAACAATGACTGCCCAATATACTGGATTTGTTTTTAAAATTTACAAGTTGACAAGCTAGAATAACTAAAGTAATGATTGAAATTCATGGTTAATACATTGAAAAGCCAAAGATCCATAGATCTCTCTCCTCCTTCAACAGTGAACGATGAAGGTAGATACTACTGTCATTTCCTCCCCCTAGTTTTGTTGTTCCTGTTGCTCATATTCTGTAAGACAGCATAAATTCTAAAAGACAATTTTGGATGAATACATCATTAAATATTGATGTATAAAAACACTAATATTTATGCAAACGTGCGTGTGTGTGCGAGCGTACACATGCACGCACGCGTGTAACGTACATGAGTGTGCATAATTTTTCAAGTCATAAATCACATATATGACTTCAAATTAAATTTCACTTCTCAAAATTATTTCCATGCTCATCTTTACTTCTACTGGAATTTTACACCACCAGGGATTTTTCAGAATTAACTTTTACTGACACAGTATATTTATATTTAGTAGTGAGATTCATTATGCCATATTCATACATGCACATAACATAATTTATTCTCTTTCTAATTAGAGACTTTTGACAAAAGAAGTGATCCTGATATTTACATTCTAATTTTATTTTGGCTCTTTGAGTTCCTGATTTTATGGGATTCAGGAAGTCCTATTAATCATTAGTTATGAGCAAAAGTTGGTGTTAAATCTCTTGCACTTATCCTTCTCTGTCCTCATTCATTAAATCAACTCTCTATACTTTTTTATAAATGCTAATTATACTCTACCCCCACTTTCTAAACTGGAATAAACCAGCAAGATGCCAGTCACAAGGTAATATTTATCTTATCCTTGTCTTAGTGCCAGCTATGGAAGTTATATACTTAAATGTCCCTTAAAAAAACTTGTCATTCCATGAATGGTGTGGCATACCCATAATCCCAATGATTTAGAAGACTGAGGCAGAAGATCAAAATATCAAGGCCAGCCTAAGCAACTTAGCAAAACCCTGTCTCAGAATAAAAAATATAAAAGGGTGGGCATGTAGCTTAGTGTGCTCATGAATGTAAAACCCCAGTACCACCCACACACCCAAAAACAAAACAAAACAAAACAAAACAAAAAAAAAAAAGAAGAAGAAGAAGAAAGAGAAATTAAAACAAACAAACAAACAAAAAAAACTTGCCACTTAGCTTCAAACAGTACATAAACCATACAGTCTTCAAGTACTATTTTGGGGATCTGCACACAATGTCTGAGTAAAGGCAATTTTCTTATCAGTTTTCTCATAGCCAAAAATTGAATACTACAAAAGCACTAGGCACAGCCATTTCGGCCCAACATTGGACTCCTCTGAGTTGCTTATCCTGTGGAGATCCTGTGTAGTTACTTGGCTGAGCTGGTGCCAGATCCACATGGTATATGAGGTGGTGCTGCTCAAATCTTCTTCGACCTCTTCATTACTCCTCTGAGAACTTTACTCTCTTCAGTCTGTTGGTATCTGCTTATTCAAAAAAGGATACTGGCATAAAGAGTAAAACTTCTACCTAAGTAGAACCTAGATTTGAAAAAAAAGAAAAAAGAAAGAGAAAATCTTCAAATAAATTATTTAATATATTTATAAGAGCACTAGCTCCCCCTAAACCCTTTGACTGCTTTCCTTTGGTTGCATATTCTGTCTTGAAACAGCATATCTGGTAGAAGAGCAATTCAATATCAAAGAGATTATTTTCAAGTGGCAACCACATTTTTATTTATTTATTTATTTATTTTTTATTGTAAAAAAATGGGATACATGTTGTTACTCTGTTTGTACATGGCGTAAAGGCATACCATTTGTGTAATCATAAATTTACATACAGTAATGTTGTTTGATTCATTCTGTTATTTTTCCCTTCCCCCCACCCCTCCCACCCCTCTTTACCCTCTATACAGTACTTTCTTCCTCCATACTTGCCCCCCTCCCTAACCCTAACTCTAACCCTCACATTAACCCTTCCCTCCCCCCCATTATGTGTCATCCTCCACTTATTAGCGATATCATTCGTCCTTTGGCTTTTTGAGATTGGCTTATCTCACTTAGCATGATATTCTCCAATTTCATCCATTTGCCTGCAAATGCCATAATTTTGTCATTCTTTATGGCTGAGTAATATTCCATTGTGTATATATACCACAGTTTCTTTATCCACTCATCAATTGAAGGGCATCTAGGTTGGTTCCACAGTCTGGTTATTGTGAATTGAGCAGCTATGAACATTGATGTGGCTGTATCTCTGTAGTATGCTGATTTTAAGTCCTTTGGGTATAGGCCAAGGAGTGGGATAGCTGGGTCAAATGGAGGGTCCATTCCAAGTTTTTTCTAAGGAATCTCCACACTGCTTTCCAGAGTGGCTGCACTAATTTGCAGCCCCACCAGCAATGTATGAGTGTACCTTTCTCCCCACATCCTCGCCAACACCTGTTGCTTGTATTTTTGATAATCGCCATTCTAATTGGAGTGAGATGGAATCTTAGGGTGGTTTTGATTTGCATTTCTCTTATTACTAGAGATGTTGAACATTTTTTCATATGTTTATTGATTGCTTGTACATCTTCTTCTGTGAAGTGTCTGTTCATTTCCTTAGCCCATTTGTCGATTGGATTATTTCTATTGTTGGTGTAGAGTTTTTTGAGTTCTTTATAGATTCTAGAGATTAGTGCTCTATCTGAAGTATGATTGGCAAAGATATTCTCCCACTCTGTAGGCTCTTTCTTCACATTACTGATAATTTCCTTTGCTGAGAGAAAGCTTTTTAGTTTGAATCTATCCCAGTTTTTGATTCTTGCTTTTATTTCTTGTGCTATGGGAGTCCTGTTGAGGAAGTCTGGTCCTAGGCCGACATGTTGAAGATCGGGACCTACTTTTTCTTCTATAATCTGCAGTCTCTGGTCTGATTCCAAGGTCCTTAATCCATTTTGAGTTGAATATTGTGCAGGGTGAGAGATATGGGTTTAGTTTCATTCTGTTGCATATGGATTTCCAATTCTCCCAGCACCATTTGTTGAAGAGGCTATCTTTTCTCCATTGCATATTTTTGGCACCTTTGTCTAGTATGAGAAAATTGTATTTATTTGGGTTTGTGTCAGTGTCCTCTATTCTGTACCATTGATCTACCTGTCTATTTTGGTACCAGTACCATGCCGTCTTTGTTACTATTGCTTTGTAATAAAGTTGAAGTTCGTGTATTGTGATACCCCCTGCTTCATTTTTCCTGCGAAGGATAGCTTTAGCTATTCTGGGTTTCTTATTCTTCCAGATGAATTTCATGATTGCTTGCTCTATTTCTGTAAGGTACGTCATTGGGATTTTAATTGGGATTGCATTGAATCTGTATAGCACTTTTGGTAGTATGGCCATTTTGACAATATTAATTCTTCCTATCCAAGAACATGGAAGATCTTTCTATCTTCTAAGGTTTTCTTTAATATCTTTCTTTAGTGTTCTGTAGTTCTCATTGTAGCGGTCTTTCACCTCTTTTGTGAGATTGATTCCCAAGTATTTTATTTTTTTCGATGCTATCGTGAATGGGGTAGTTTTCATAATTTCTCTTTCTGAGGATTTAACACTTATGTATAAAAATGCATTGGATTTATGAGCATTGATCTTGTAACCTGCCACTTTACTGAATTCACTTATGAGTTCTAACAGTTTTCTGGTGGAATTTCCTGGTTCCTCTAAGTATATAATCATATCATCCGCAAATAGGGATAGTTTGAGTTCTTCTTTTCCTATTCGTATTCCTTTAATTTCCTTGGTCTGTCTAATTGCTCTGGCTAGAGTCTCAAGAACGATATTGAATAGGAGTGTGAAAGAGGGCATCCCTGTCTTGTTCCAGTTTTTAGGGGGAATGCTTTCAGTTTTTCACCGTTTAGAATGATATTAGCCATGGGCTTAGCATAGATGGCCTTTACAATGTTAAGGAATGTTCCCACTATCCCTATTTTTTCTAGTGTTTTGAGCATGAAGGGGTGTTGTATTTTATCAAATGCTTTTTCTGCATCTATTGAAATAATCATGTGATTCTTGACTTTAAGTCTATTGATGTGGTGAATTACATTTATTGATTTCCGGATGTTGAACCAACCTTGCATCCCTGGGATAAAACCCACTTGATCGTGGTGCACTATCTTTTAAATATATTTTTGTATGTGATTTGCTAAAATTTTCTTGAGAATTTTTGCGTCAATGTTCATTAATGATATTGGTCTGAAATTTTCTTTCCTCGATTTGTCTCTGTCTGGCTTGGGTATCAGGATAATATTGGTTTCATAGAATGAGTTTGGGAGGGTACCCTCCTCTTCTATTTCATGGAATACTTTGAGAAGTAATGGAATGAGCTCTTCTTTAAAGGTTTTGTAGAACTCGGCTGAGAACCCATCTGGTCCTGGACTTTTCTTTGTTGGTAGGCTTTTGATGACTTCTTCTATTTCAGTACTTGAAATTGGTCTATTTAAATTGTGTATGTCCTCCTCGTTCAATTTAGGCAATTCATATGTCTCTAGAAACATGTTGATGTCTTTAAAATTTTCTATTTTGTTGGAATATAGATTTTCAAAATAGCTTCTAATTATGTTTTGTATTTCAATTGTGTCTGTTGTGATATTTCCTTGTTCATTCCGAATTTTAGTGATTTGGGTTTTCTCTCGTCTTCTCTTTGTTAGAGTGGCTAAGGGTTTATCAATTTTGTTTATTTTTTCAAAGAACCAACTATTTATTTTGTCAATTTTTTGTATTGTTTCTTTTGTTTCAATTTCGTTGATTTCAGCTCTGAGTTTAACTATTTCCTGTCTTCTACTACTTTTGGTGTTGGTCTGTTCTTCTTTTTCTAGGGCTTTGAGCTGTAGTGTTAGGTTGTTTATTTGTTGATTTTTGCTTCTTTTATTGAATGCGCTCCATGAAATAAATTTTCCTCTAAGTACTGCTTTCATAGTGTCCCAAAGATTTTGATATGATGTTTCTTTGTTCTCATTTACCTCTAAGAATTTTTAAATTTCCTTCCTAATATCTTCTGTTATCCATTCATCATGTAATAGCATATTGTTTAATCTCCAGGTGTTGCAGTAGCTTCTGTTTTTTACTCTTTCATTTATTTCTAACTTCAATCCATTATGATCTGATAGAATACAAGGTAGTGTCTCTATCTTCTTGTATTTGCTTACATTAGCTTTGTGGCATAATATATGGTCTATTTTAGAGAAGGATCCATGTGCTGCTGAGAAGAAAGTGTATTCGCTCTTGGTTGGATGGTATATTGTATAAATGTCCGTTAAGTCTAAATTATTGATTGTGTTATTGAGAGCTATGGTTTCTTTGTTCAATTTTTGTTTGGAAGATCTGTCCAGTGGTGAGAGAGGCGTGTTAAAATCACCTAATATTATTGTGTTATGGTCTATTTGTTTCTGAAATTGAGAAGGATTCGTTTGACATACATGGATGAGCCACTGTTTGGGGCATAGATGTTTATGATTGTTATGTCTTGCTGATTTATGGTTCCCTTAAGCAGTATGTAATGTCCTTCTTTATCTCTTCTGACTAGTTTTGACTTGAAGTCCACATTATCTGAAATGAAGATGGATACCCCAGCTTTTTTGCTGAGTCCATGTGCATGGTATGTTTTCCCCCATCCTTTCACCTTTAGTCTATGGGTATCTCTTTCTACGAGGTGAGTCTCTTGCAGGCAACATATTGTTGGATCTTTCTTTTTGATCCAATCTGCCAGTCTATGTCTTTTGATTGATGAGTTCAGGCCATTAACATTCTGGGTTATTATTGAGATATGATTAGTATTCCCGGTCATTTGGTTCATTTTATTTATTTATTTATTTATTTTGAGACGACTTGGTTCTTCCTTTATTTGACAATTCCTTTAGGATAGTTCCTCCCATTGCTGATTTGTTTCTTTGTTTTTCATCTCTTCCTCGTGGAATATTTTGCTGAGAATGTTCTGTAATGCTGGCTTTCTTTTTGTAAATTCTTTTAGCTTTTGTTTATCATGGAAGGATTTTATTTCATCGTCAAATTTGAAGGTAAGTTTTGCTGGGTATAAGATTCTTGGTTGGCATCCATTTTCTTTCAGGGCTTGAAAAATGTTGTTCCAGGCCCTTCTAGCTTTTAGGGTCTGGATTGAAAAATCTGCTGATATCCGTATTGGTTTCCCCCTGAATGTAATTTGATTCCTCTCTCTTGCGGCCTTTAAAATTCTGTCTTTATTTTGTATGTTAGGTATTTTCATTATAATGTGCCTTGGTGTGGGTCTGTTGTAATGTTGTATATTTGGAGTCCTATAAGCCTCTTGTACTTGATCTTCCATTTCATTCTTCAGATTTGGGAAATTTTCTGATAGTATTTCATTGAATAGATTGTTCATTCCTTTGGTCTGTTTCTCTAAGCCTTCCTCAATCCCAATAATTCTTAAATTTGGCCTTTTCATGATATCCCATAGTTCTTGGAGATTCTATTCATGATTTCTTACCATCTTCTCTGTTTGTTCAACTTTGTTTTCAAGGTTAAATATTTTATCTTCAATGTCTGATGTTCTGTCTTCCAGGTGTTCTATTCTATTGGTTATGCTTTCTATGGAGTTCTTAATTTGGTTTATTGTTTCCTTCATTTCAAGGATTTGTGTTTGTTTTTTTTTCAATATCTCTAACTCTTTATTGAAATGATCTTTTGTTTCCTGTATTTGCTCTTTTAACTGTCGATTGGTGCGATCATTCAGTGCCTGCATTTGCTCTTGCATCTCGTCATTTGCTTCCCTGATCATTTTAATTATGTACATTCTGAACTCCCTTTCTGTCATTTCTTCTGCCATGCTGTCGTTGGGTTTCATTGATGTACCATTTAGATTTGTTTGCAGCATTTTCTTTCCTTGTTTTCTCATATTGTTCAGGTATCAGTTGACCGCTGTGATATTGCAGATTTCCTCTATTGTCTTATAATATCCCTGAAGCTTTCTAGTATATCCCCTCTTAGCCTTCAGTAGCCTGAAGTCTTGGAGGAAGTTGATAATGCGGTACTCCACAAGGAAGCTGACTCCCTAGGGGAGGTGGCCTTCCGGTGGGGTATATTCCCTGCTAGTGGGCAGAGGTACCTTCACTTGTTGATGAATGGTCATCCAAAGGGGAAGTAGGATGTGGGCTGATGCAAGGCCAGTTTGGGTCTGTGTCTCTGATTTTACAGTCCTTTTGGGAGAACCTCACCCGACAGGGAGGACTCACCCAGTGGGGCGTCTCGCTGGTCGGTTTCCCTCCCAGAGGTTCTGTTCAATTCACAACTACCGCCTGGGCTGGGCAGCCTTCTTCTGCAATGTTCCCAGGGACCCGGACCTACCTCCTGGGCCTGGAAGCCTCGCCCTTCGCAGATGAATCTCCTTAAGCTGCCTCTCCTCAGAGAAGCTGCCTGCAGTCCTGGAGCCTTCGCTCTGCCCCTCAGTTTGTCTGTGGGGCTCTTCCACCAAGAAGCCGCCTAGGCCCGTGGACCCTGCTCTGCACTTTTCGCCTGGCTATGCGGCCCCTCCTCTGAGCAGGTACCTGGAGCCCCTTACAATCGCTTCGAGTCCCAGTGACTCGCCACACGCCTTTTCCTCCGGCAGCCACCTGGTGTTTCGTGCGGTCGCTCTAAGTCCAAGTGACCCACCACACACCTCCTTCTCCACCAGGCAGTCACCCAGAGATCTGGTGCGTTCCTCACGAGTCCCAGGAACTCACTGTGCACCTTCTTGTCCCGACTGCCACCCGTAGCCCTGGTGCAGTCACTTCGAGCCCAAGCACCCCGCCGCGCTCCTCCTCCTTCTCCAGACAACCCCCCTGTGTTCAGGAGCGGATGCTCTGGGACCAAACCACTCACCACGCTGTTCCACCGGATAGCCGCCCAGAGCCCTGGCACAGCTGCTCCAATTCCAAGTGACGTGCCGAGCCCGTATTTCTCCTTCTCCTCTGGGCAGCCCCCTGTGTTCAGGGGTGGTCGCTTTCAGTCCAAACAGCTCACCAAGCACCTTTTCCTTTGGGCAGCCTCCCAGAGCCCGGGTGTGTTGCGCCGAGTCCCAGCGCTGTGCCGAGCGGCCTCCTTTACGGCGCTCCCAGTTCAACCACATTATTTTTATAGTAGATTTTTGTAAGACTGGAGCCTTTTGGTTGAAGGATTCATTTTAAGTCAGAGGCAATTCTTTGCAGATAACATGTCTATGTATGGACATGCTGTTGAAGACTGACAGAGGAAGGGCAGCAAAAGCAAATCCATATGCATCATTGTGTTAGTCACATTGACAAGGCTCTGGGCCTGCCAAGCCACCCAGTCAGCCAGCTGCTTCCTGCCAAAAAGCAGCAGCAGAGCTATGGAGCTGCAAAGTGGCATCCCTAGTAGTGGGAGGGCCCTGCCAAGTGGAGCCCGCCATACAGGCAAGGTGCAGCAAGTCAGCCCCAAGACCAGCCAAGGTTACGCGGATTCCTCACCCTGTGGCAGCCTGGGGGGCCAGTCACAGAAGCACACTCTGAGGACCTCAACCTCCTACTTCCTGACCTGCCATGGGAAAATTGAAGTGGGACAGATTTGAATGAAAGTTGAGACTCAAAAATCGGCCAATAGTTTTAGTACATTTCCAAGGCCTAATTAGCCTATATTTAACCAAGAGCAACTTAGAAGTTTCCAAACCCTAATTAGTATAAGTATGGACCAAAGGCAGGGAACATAGTGTTATGTAAACCCCTAGATTAGCACAATCAGTAGGCGAAAACCTGCTTTTGGGTCCCCTCTTGTGGTGCAAGAGTTCTGTCCCTCTTCTTCAATATTTCCTACCCACATACTCATCATCTTCCATGGATTTCATTCTTCTGATTCGGGAGACAGGAACACAGAAATAAGGAGAAATGAAGATGAGCTGCTGGGTTCTGCTACAACACTGGAGGGCATGGCCTCCTACCATTAAAAGCTGCAACACTTCCCCAATACAGAGGCCTGCACCTTGTGCAGACTCCACCTGCCAGCCAAAGAGGTGAATTCAGTTTTATCTCAAAACTCTCATTTCAACATGGATGCTGGCTAGATTCTTTACGGTGTGTAAAATATTAGAATTCCAGAATGGTTTTTTGTGGTAGTTTAATTGGATATTTTGGTGGTATTGCACAGGTCAGATGGGAACAAGAGAAATACATGGTGACTGGGTTGATGAAAGTACACATTTCTTCCTCATATCCAAGAGGAGACAGAGAAAGTCACCCAGTTTCAGTGACTTAATGGTCTGCACGTTTATTTAGTGAATTCAGAGAAGTGAATCACAAAACTGATCTTGAACTTCCAATTCATCTTATTTTAATTTTGACTTATTTTTCTAATTCAATAAGCACCCAGGAATACATTTAATGTTTGATCGTGAATTGTGTTGATTATGGCCTCAGAAAATTTTGTTTCCAGCAGTGTGAATAAGGCCTACAACTCAGACTGGTGATCCTGCAGTTCAGGTTTTGCTGCCTTACCATGTGCATCCCTCCATAAGGAAAAATGTGTATTTTTCATGTTTGCCTAATTGTGCATTGCAAATTTCACACTGTTTGAGATAAGGATTGAAGGCTGACCATAATTATGGTCCCACATGTGTACATTTTATTTTAATTTGGAACTTGCTTGGCATTAATGTCTTATAAATACCATACATTATAAAATTCCCTGAAGTTTTCATAGGGTGAGTTCTGAAATCAGAGTATCTAGGAACAAACCACAGATTTACTCACATATTGACCAGGGCATGTTGCTAAATTTTTCTCCAATATAATTTCCTCAACTTTAGAATGTGTACACGAATGATGCTTATCTTACAGAGATGAGGTATTATGCAATAAAATATATAAAATGTAATAGTGGCCATAGAAATGGTATTCTTTACAAACAAGTGTATACCCAGTGGACATTAACTTCTTTTTTTTGGCACCAGGGATTGAACCCAGAATTACATAATCAATGAGCGACATATCCAGCCCTTTTAATTTTTTATTTTGAGACAGGGTCTCGCTAAGTTGCTGAGAATAACTTTGAACTTGTGATCCTCTTGGCTCAGCCTCCAGAGTTGCTGGGATTATAGGTATGTGTCACCATGGCCAGAAGTGCTAGATTTTCTTAAGGGGTCCCTTAAAACCCTGAATATTTAGCACCACATAAAAATAAACAAATAACATAAAGGCATACTGTCCATCTACAACAAAAATATACACAAAATATACATTTTTAAAGAGATGCCTGTCAATCTAAAATGTGTGATAATTAATTAATTAAAAGTAAGTACATTTACCAGTAATCTGCACATGCAAACACCAAAATGATATTTTATACTCACCAGATGAGAAACATGTTTATATCCTGGCAATGTTTTAAATGATAGAAAGAATAAAAAATAAAAACTCTTTTTCACTTTTAAAGAAAGTGTTAATTGGCAAAGTCAGTTTGAAGAACACATTGGTAATGTCCATTAATGAGGGTCTATATGTCATAAGATGATGATTTCCCTCTTAAGCAAATGCCCATAAGAATCTCTCTCACATCTTTATGAGAATGTCTGCAAAAATGTTTAAGTAATTGCTTATAAAGACAATATTTAAAAATTAAAAATATAAAAGATTAACCCTACTGGTTACATATATACAAATGTGTTAAGAAACATAAGGAAATGCTCATGCATTGTCAAAACGAAATGGGAAATTATTTTCTATGAGGCAGGCACCAAAGGTGGAGGATGTGATTGGAAAGTGGTATTGACAGGAAGTTACAGCTGAATTGTTGTTCTTATTTCTTCCACTAGGTGTGGGGTAAATAGTTATTTGTAGATTTTTTAAAGCTGCGTGGCATCTTTTATTCTGAAAACATTTGATCAAAAGGAAAGAATATGTCTACCTGAAAAGAAATGTGTAAGGATTGTAAAACATAACCTATCAATATTTAGGAACTAATACATGTTTAGGAGCTAACAAGAGAAAAAAATAAAAGAAAAACTAAATGATGTTTAAAATTTTCTGTAACTATTACCAAGACCACAGACAGTATGGTAAGTGCTTTAGCTAAATTTAAAATTGAACATTTATTTTCTTTTAAATCTCCTGTCTAATTTGTTAACCTCTAAGACACAGAAGAAAGATAACTTTGATGACCATCAAAGATGAAGTTATCTTAGAACTGAATATGAAGTAAAAGTGATTCATTGGTTAACTTCTGAAAATAGTAAAAGAAGCTAAGAATTCAGCTCACAATCAAACATGAGAGATGGGTACTAGGAGCACAGAAAGGATAGGCCACTGCAATTGGTTTCAGAGGCGATATCCATCAAAGAGGTGCTGGAGGCCCTCGAGGGGTATACCCGAGGAAGTATACTAGAACTTACTAAGTCAACACACACCTTGGAAAAGCACTGCTGCCCTGTGCATGTCACTGTGGGTTGGCAAGAAAGCTCTGACCATCACAATTAGATCAAGTTTGTAGATTATAGTGACCATAGCTGGACATGATATTCCATATTTCAGTGACTGAAAAAATGCTGTGTTGAATTTCAATGTGAGTTGAAAATCACATATTTCTTTCATAACATTTCATGTATAAAGCAAGGCATAGATTATAAGCAGAGAAATACAATTCCACCATGTGCTGAATTAAGACAGTCAACATCAATGAACTATCTCAATGACATCATAGAGGTAATAAATTGATCCCCAGATATAAGGGGTGCATCATTTATTTCTCTCAACATTTCCAAGAGTCTACTATATAAAATTTACATTTACTCTGTCTTTTAGGACACAAAAATCTAAGTGTAAATGCAAAACTTATCTGGACAGGCAATGCTGTTAATTTATGATGAACCAGGAAATCCTGGAATCAGTTTTAGCCACACTGCTCTTACTACTGTCCTGCCAGATGGATGACAGCTCATTGTTGGAAGATGAAACCACTGAAGGCCCTCGAGAATCTCTGAAAGGGAAGAAGAGAAGAGAGCCCTGGGGAGTAACAATGCACATTTAAAAAAAATAAGAATTAGGCAAAACGTGGAAAAATAACTTTACTTGAAGAGATGTTTGTGCTATCACTAAACAAAAGCAATTTGCATATTACAGCTATTTTTATTCCTAAATTCAGCAAATGTGTAGTGGTTTAAAAACTCATGGATTTTGTGGAATATCCAAAACTATGTAATTGTACAGGAACAAAAAGCAGCCCTTAATTCCTTCAAAACTCAACAAAATGATTCAACATTTGATATCACATTTTATACATTTTTAAGATTATTTTTCTATGATATATAGAAAATAATTCCCATTCTCAAATATTTATTATTTTAACATTTAACTGTAACAAAATTCTCAACATCCAATCTGAAAGAACATGAGGAGATTGAAAAACAATAAATGAAGCAAATTGAAGTGGTCCTATCCCCATCAGTAAACTGCACATGTGTAATTACTCAAAGCATATAATAAAATACTGTACTATCCAAGCACTTAAAACAAATCAAAGCTATGTTGTTTGGCTATTACTTTGGATGATACATGATTGTAAACCTGTGCTGTCAAGGATTAGAATTTGCTACAGAATCATAATGAAAAGTAAAAATGTTTTAATAGCTGTTGGAACTAAAGGTCAAAAAATGGGAGGAATAAAAATTTTTTCAGACATTAGATTACTGAACTACAAAGCTATGGTATTAGCTGCAGAATATTATTCATAATTCAAAATACAGGTCTTTAGTGACAGAGAGTTTTCATGACTAGCTCCCAATTCCTGGTAGCAATTATATTAATCAAGGCTTATCAGGAAACAAATGATTATTATTTTAATAGGGTATTAGAGAACTGTAATATAAAAACAAGACTAAGTAGGGATATGATGTTTTGGTAGTAACTAGAGAAAAGAGATACTGTTAGTGTTATAGTTTATTTAGCTATGAGGTATTGCCCCAAAGCTGCTGTGTGAGACAATGCAAGGTTTAGAGGTGGAATGATTGGGTTGTGAGAGCCTTAACTGTATCCGTGCATTAATCCTCTGATGGGAATTAACTAAGTGGTGACAATAGGATGGTGGGGTGTGGCCGAAGAAGGTGAGTCATTCGAGGTTAACTTTGGGGAATATATTTGTTGAGCTGAGCTCTCTCTCTGCATCCTGGTATGATGTCTTGAGCTGCTTCTCTCCACCACAGTCTTACACCATGAGGTTCCACCTCACCTAAGCCTCTAGGAATGGAGCCAGCCCTCTATGGACCAAGACCTCTGAAACCATGACCCTAAAATAAAGTTTTCCTCCTTAATAATGTTCTTGTCAGGTTTTTGGTCACAGCAGCAAAAAACAAAACAAAACAAAACAAAACAAAAAACCAAACAAACAAACAAAAAAAACTGAACAAAACACTAAGGTTAGGTAAGTCATTGGAAGAAATTAGAATTCTACGTTATTTTTAGAAGAATGTGCCCATTGAAAACAGACTCCAAATTTTGAGGAGGGGACATTGTTCATTGATACAAATATTAAAGTGGGTAAGGGAGGGTACAATGGAACTAGTTCCCAGACGGCTGAGAAGGGTGTGTTACTGGGGTTCAGATCTCTGGAGAGAAACCTGCAATGAGAGATGCTGGTATAGTTGGAGTTCAGATATGGTCACTTGAAGAGTTGGACTGAGGCACCTATAGAGCAGTAAGAACTTTTTCTACTGAGATAGAAAATGTGCCAAGCAGAATTCACTGCTGGGGTTGAATAGAGAAATTTGGCCAAAATAATATAATCAATGGAAGAAAATGAATAGAAAGGACAAATTCTTATCTTCCTAGGTTAGCTGTTTAATCTGCTTCTACAACCTGCAATGACAAAAACTCCATGAAGAAGTCAGTTGCTAGTAGGGAAATATGATGAGCTTTTCCAGTCTGAGAGTCACAGGACAAAACATTACACGGTAGGTTTGAAACTGAAAAAAACTTGTTTTCAAATTCCTCTTGTCAAAATTAAATTTACTTTTAATTGATATTTGAACCATAAAATTATACATTTTTGTAGAATATCATGTGATATTTTGATACATATAGACATTGTGTAATGCTTAAGTATTTCTATTTTCTCAAATACTTTGTCATTTACCAAACACTTTGCTTCTTTGTGTTGAAACAGTATATTATCATTATCTATAGTCACTCTGTGAAATAGCACTTTTGCACTTCTTTCTCTTATCTAACTAGAACTTTGTACACATTGATTAATCTTTCCCCATTCCTTCCTGCACCCTACTCTACCCAGCCTTCTCCAACATCTTTCTACTCTCAACTTCAATGAGATCAACTTTTATAATACTTGTGAGTGAAGTCATGTATTATCTATATTCCTGTACCTGGCTTATTTCACTTTAAACAATTATTTCTATTTTTATCTCTGTTGCTGCAAGTAACAAGATTTCATTCTTTTTTTGAGTAAATAGTATTCCATTGCATGCTACATCTTTTCAATCTGTTTATCAGTTAACTTAGGTTGTTTACATCTCTTGGCCACTGTGAATAGTGCTGTAATAAACATAGGAATGCAGATGCCATTTGACATTCTAATTTAATTTGGGTATATTCTCAGTAGTGGAAAGGCTAAATAAGAGAGCCCAATTTTTAGTAATTTTGGAAAATGCTTTACTTTTTTTCCAAAATGGCTATGCTAATTTACATTCCCACCAATAATTTGCAAGTATTCATTTTCTCTACATCCTCAACAATTCTTATTCTACTTAACCCTTTTAAATAGACATTTCTACTGGAGCAAACTAATATCTCACTGCAATTTTAATTTTTATTTCCCTAATAGTTGTTGATGTGGAGTATTTAATGTTTTTGCTGTGGTTTTTTAAATATTTTTTAAAAATATAACGGCAGGAAGGTGTATTTTGACATGTCATACATACATGGAGTATAACTTCTCATTCTTGTGGTTGTACATGATGTGGAGTTACACTGATTGTATATTCATACAGGAACATAGGAAAGTTATGTTCATTCAACTGTCTTTCTTATTCCCATCTCCTCTCCATTCCATTCATTCCTTTCTGTGTTTTGTTGAAGCTTATTTTCTTTAAAACAGTAATTTTAAAAATCTTCTTTAAAAAGTGCTTAAATTTGTAAATACCCCATCAGCCTCTGGTGCCTTCTTTTAACTGTTACATGAAGTCCTATTTATTTGAAAGTTCTTGCTATTTGTTGGTGGGCAATGCCATCTACACATTCATATTTATCCTAGTCTTTATAATTTGACATTGCTTGTGCCTGTCTTTCAACAAATTCTAAGCAGACTGCTACTTTCCCTTGATCCTGTAGTCCCCTTCTGGTATTATAGCACTCAGTTTTGCCCTAAGTCCAGGTATGTTACAGTCTACTGGTACATTATCCCTGTTTTGGTATTAGCGAGCAATCTAAGTCTAGGTTTATGCCAATACCATGGTTGGTGTTTGTGGAGAATAAATAAGCCCAGGTCATCAGCTGATCCTGTGGTGTCAGCAAAAGCTAAGCCTGGAAAACATTCTTTGCCAAAAGTGAGGATAAGTTAACAGCTTTGATACTCGGCTCTGATGCCACCAACTATCAGATAGATGTTGCAGTACAATGGGTTTTCTAGGTACAGCAGGATAACAGAAAGATGTTTCTAACACTGTAACTGCAGGATAATGGAAAGATGTTTCTCACTGTGCAACTTTTTATTGCACAAAGAAGCCTCTTGATAACTCACAAGCTTTGAACAATTTACAGAATTTCTGCAGTTTAACTTCCTGACAATCAGAACCTATATGATAAAAATGCTGAGCTAGTCCCGAGTCACTGTTCCTCTAGTAGAGGACAGTGTCCCACCTGGCTTCAGCTTTTCTTAAAAATGTCTCGAGTTCCGCACGCTCGGCTTTGGGGGTCCTGGGTGGTCCCCGCCGCTCAACGGCGGACCGAGGCGCGGCGGCTGCGGCCCGCCCGGCCCCGCGGCGCTCGCGGAGTCCGATGGCGGTGGCCGCGCCGCAGGACCCAGGCCGGGTAAGGGCCGCGCCGTCCGGGAGCCCGAGGGGCTACGCGCGGCCCCCTGTGTCACAGCCCGTTCCAGGTCCCTGTGCCCCGAGCCGCGCGGGGTGGGGCGGTCCCCAGCCCGAAGCTGTCCGGGGCGCGGCCGCCGAAGGGACCGGTGGTTGGTTCTGTGGACGGGGCGCCGCAGCACCGAGGCCCGAACCCCGCAGAGGCACGAGGGGCGTTCAGGGCCTCGGAGCTCGCGAACGCAGCGGGAACCGGAGCACCTTGAGAGGGCCGGCGCCGAGGCGCAGCAGAGCCGCGGTCCCCGTGCAGGCCCGCCCGACTGCAGAAACCCGAGTGGACCTCGCACAGGCCATTTAGATGCTTCTCCCAACCTACCTGCCTGGTGATGCTGAGGGAGGACAGTGACCATGAGACATGAGGAGAGGGTGGTGCTAAGGGAGGACACAGTGAAAGTGAGGAGAAGGACTGTGTATCCTTTGAGGACGTGGCCATTTACTTCTCCCAGGAAGAGTGGGGGCTCCTTGATGAGGCTCAGAGGCTGCTGTACCTTGGTGTGATGTTGGAGAACTTTGCACTTGTAACCTCACTGGTTTGTTGGCATGGAATAGAGGATGAAGAGATACCTTCTGAGCAGTTTTCTGAAGGATTGTCGCAGGTCAAGACTTCAAAGGAGGACTCATCCACCCAGGAGACTTATCCCTGTGAAATGTATGTCCCAGTCCTGAAGGACATTTTGCACCTGACTGATCAACCTGGGCAGGAACCATACTTGACTGGGACATGTGCAAACCTTCACCAGGAGCAGAATTGTCACAGCTCAGAGACGTCCTTGACGAGAGACTTGGAAAAGGTCTCATATATGAAGAGCTGCAGAATCCAAGAGAAACTCATTAGCTGTGGTGAGGTTGGAAAGGACTTTCTGGCCAAATTGGACTTTATCCAGCCCCAGGCTGTTCCCAACTGTGAGAGGCCAAACACAATAACTGAGCGTGGGGAGGCCCTTCATATTGGAATAAACCATTACAAGTGGAGTGAATGCAGAAAAACTTCCAGCCACAAACCCAGTCTTGTTCACCATCCAGGAGTTTACACTGGAAAAAGGCTTTATGAATCTACCAAATATGGGAAAGCCTACCACTACAAGTACTCACTTATTCAGCTCCAGAGAGTCCATAATGGAGAAAGACCTTATGAGTGCAGTGAATGTGGGAAATCTTTCAGCCAAACCTCGCACTTGAATGACCACCGCAGAATCCACACTGGAGAAAGACCTTATGAGTGCGGTCAGTGTGGGAAATCATTTAGCCAAAGAGCCACGCTCATTAAACATTACAGAGTACACACTGGAGAAAGGCCTTATGAGTGCAGTGAATGTGGGAAATCCTTTAGCCAAAGTTCCAACCTCATTGAACACTGCAGAATTCATACTGGAGAAAGGCCTTATGAGTGTGATGAGTGTGGGAAAGCATTTGGGTCCAAATCCACTCTTGTTCGGCACCAGAGAACTCACACGGGAGAAAAGCCTTATGAATGTAGCGAGTGCGGGAAATTCTTTACACAGAGCCACAGCCTGCTTGAACACCAGATAATTCATACTGGAGCAAGGCCCTTTGAGTGTGGCCAATGTGGTAAGTCATTTAGCCTAAAGTATGGCCTCATTCAACATCAGTTAATCCACAGTGGGGCTAGGCCTTTTGAGTGTGACCAGTGTGGAAAATCTTTTAGCCAAAGAGCCACCCTCAATAAACACCACAAAGTACACACTGCAGAAAAACCTTATGAGTGTGGGGAATGTGGGAAAGCCTTTATGTTCAAATCTAAACTCCTTCGGCACCAGAGAACTCACACTGGAGAAAGGCCTTTTGAGTGCAGTGAGTGTGGGAAGTTCTTTAGACAAAGCTACACCCTTGTTGAACACCAGAAAATTCACACTGGATTGAGGCCCTATGAGTGTGGCCAGTGTGGAAAATCCTTTATCCAGAAGTCTGGCCTCATTCAGCACCAGGTCGTTCACACTGGAGAGAAACCATTCGAGTGTGGCAAATGTGGGAAATCTTTTACACAACACTCTGGCCTCATTCTTCACCGAAAATCTCACATCATGGAGGGGCCTCACAAAAGCAACAAATGTGAGGAAGCCTTCAACCCAGGGTTTAACATCACTTAGCTCCTGGAAGTCCACACTTGAGAAACACCTTATACCAGCAAGAATGGTGCTATCTCTTTGGTCAGTGTTAGACTCTCTGAGGGAACTGCCTGCCTGAAGTAAATCTTACTTCCTAACGCCTACTGGGTAAGAGTCCCCTGCATCCAGGCATGGATGAGGCTCACAGGGACCTTTGTCAGAGTGAGATCGCTGCCAGAGGCACCTTCTACCAACTCACAGTGTTCTTTGATTACGAGCTTATAAAGGAGGACTCGTGTCTGCTTATTCTCTGGAGAAAGCCTTGAACAACCTGGGCTTCCAAGGAGAACTCTTTCCCTTTTCTGACTGATTAAAACACATATGACTAGTTTTTATGAGGAGGAGCTTGTCTGCAGTTTGCTGGAGTCTTCCAGGAATGGCTTATCTTCATGGAAAAGTTTTATCAGTCTCCCATTCACCAACAGAAAATTTTCTTCATATCCTTTTGGTTTATGCATTAATAAATGCTTTATTGTTTAAAAAAAAAAATGTCTCTGTTTTTCTTAATCTCTTGTTGCCCCTCCTTGTGATCTTTGTTGTTGCTGTGCTGGTCATGGAAGTGTGTTGTTCAGCATGTCATTTTTAGCCACCTAAAAACCATAGCCAATCCCTGCAAGCCTCTTCCTTAGGTCAACCTAGGCCCAACTGTCTCTTCCATGCTAACTTAACTGTGGTCTAGGACTATGGGATTCTACCAGGCCTCAGGAAGAATTTCCATGAGGAGACCTTTCTAATCATCCAGTGCCACACCTGTAGCATGAATGTCACCAGACTGTGGCATGCCCCAAGTCCACAGCACACTGACACCATCAAAGCACTTGGTAGGACCAAGACCCATACACTTATGGACTGACTGCTGCTGAGGCAGACTCATGGACCAACATTGTGGCAACCAGAAACATGTAATTCTGCCAGAAGAGAAGTCAAATAGACTGCAGCTGTCTCTCTCCAACTGTCACTGGACTTTTTCAGAGGCCTTGTTCATAAGCACTGGCTTATGGCTAGAGGACATTAAGATCTTCCCAAGTATTCCATTTCAGAAGTCTGGCATTTAATTCCAAGGCAAAATTCTGTTCATATTGCCCTAAAATACCATCAGTGAAGGAAGTCTTGTTCCATGCTCTGCTACCCAAGGTTGGACAGTGTTGGTGAAGGCACTCACTTGGCTTCCAAAACTGAGAATAAGCTTGATTCCACATGATGTGGAGTTGGGGGTGGTGTTTGATATGGGAAAATTTTCCCTGTCTTCTTCAATGCAATTTTTTTTATTGTTATAATAAAATCATGTACTGTGGTCCTTTGTCTTGTTTCCTTAACTCTCGTGAGGATAGTTGAATGCCTGTGTCTGTGGAGAGATGATGGCTGCAGGATACCACTGATTGGTAATTTTGTTCTGCTTTAGAAAATCTCATTTTTATAAAATCAGCATTCTTGAGGATACCAACTTCAAAATTACAGCTTTGTGAGTTTAGGATAGTACATTGATCATTTTATTACATGCAGTTACAGAGTGGAATGTGGAATGTCAAGTACAATAAATCTAAATGGTAATTTTCCAAGAAATGAAACCCATAATTAGTGAGATTAGGCAATAAGTCAAAGTAAGCAAAAGTTAATATTCATTCAAACACATGCTATTCATTCAAACCATTATGCAACATTTTGACATCAAACAAGTTCATCAATTTCTGTAATTTGAAAAAAGATCAAGATGGTATGTGTTAACTATTCATTGATCTAATATATTTTACATGGTAATGTGCAATTTTTATTATGAACATAAAATAAATTAGACTAATTTCTAAGATCAATTTCTTCTAATCTGGCATGAAATCTTCATTCCTATGTATGAACAAATATCTTGGCCTAAGTTAGAAATTCACTGACTTACCTAGAATATTTCATCTTTAATACAAAGCATAATTTAAACTGGAAAACCTCATGGTTATATGGCAAGAATATTTTACAATGAGAAAAAGCGAACACTGAATTCACATATGCAATTAGATACATACCTTTGCAATAAGCTTTGTATTTATTTGCTACTTTAAGTAATCAGATATCACCATGTTGTAACTTTGGATGAGTATTTTTCTACTAGTAGTTAAATCATCAATAAATCATTAAAGCAGGATGTAGCTTTGAGTATCACTATTTCAATCAAAAAGTTGGAGAAAAATAAGAATATTTACATTTTAGCACACATGGAAAATTCTACTTGATAAATATTAAATAGAAGCAAACATATCTCATGTTAAGACAGGGAAATGAGATTTTTACATTCAACTTGCACCTACACTAGGAGATTTATTTACATTTGAACATTAGAAGGAATTGTTAGCAACACATAATGATTCTTCTGTGTTCTAATTACGCTGAATTATGTCTTCTATTGTTGATAACATTCTTATGGAAATTTGTATTTAAAATGCTTATTTCTGGGGCAGGGGTTTTGACTTAATGGTAGAGCACTTACTTGGCATGTGTGAAACCCTGGGTTTAATTCTCAGCACCACATATAAATAAGTGAATAAAATAAAGGTCTAGCAACATCTAAAAAATACTTTAAAATAAAACAAAATAAATTATTTCCAATAATATTCTGTTTGTCTTAACTATCTACCTGATAATAATTTGTACACTGTGTGTAAGATTAATGGGAATTTTGAAAAGCAGAATCAAAACTGAGTAGATTTTATAATAATTAGAAGCTCACATCAAATGTCATAATGAAATATTTTCAATTTAAAAACATTACTTTGTGAGTTCTGTAGTCACCTACATATATATGTACACACCAATTTAATTTCTATAACAATAGTAGCTTCATATCTTTTCAGAGGATTTATCTGACTTGTTCACCAGGATACATTAGGACCTGAGAATGTCTTTCTCATGAGATAGATGTTAAATAAACCTCTACTACATAAAATAAAAAAACAATAGAACAGTTGTTGGAAATTATAAGATTTGAAAAACAATGATATCTCGTCAGTTATTACTGAAAAGTGAAGACAAAGACCTCAGAAATGAGTCATCAGTTCAATACTATAGATTTGGCTTACCATAATGTATATTCTTTTTCTTCCACAGTTTCAATGACATGGAGAAGGAATAAAATGGTAAACTCTCTTGTTCTAAAATAATGTAGTATACTACATTAAAAATCTAATATCTTCCCAAGGAAGTTATAATCCCCAAAGTATGTATCAGAGCATGGAGCTTATTGCAACACATACATTGATGCTCCATATTCAGTGCTGACCAAAAAAGAAATTGAACTTGGTATTTAATCCACATTCTTCAGAATTATATAATAATCTTTAATCTTAAGAAAGCTGTATTAATTTTGGGCAAAAAGTCCAGCAGTTATTAGTAACACATTCTTCGAGACAGAAATTTCTGATTCATATGTATAGTCTTTGCAATAATGAAAGATAAATTTTATATTCCTTATCAATTCTGGTAAGACAAAGAAGTACTTACATTATGGTGTTCAAGGTAATTTCTGTCATATTTAAGGCATGCATTTACATAATACATTTTTAACAAATACATGTTTTAATACATACATATTAAAATACATATTTTAATATGTAAATAATACATATTTTAACAAATATGATTATCTATATGTCCATAAGATTCAGCCAATATTATGAGGTACAGATTCCATGGCACACTGGTTGATTATTTGGCATTTGTTTAAATATTCAAACTGGACATTGGAACATTTAACAAAAAGTAAATGAGAAGTGCTATTGTTATAGACCATAAATTTATGAACTGGTTTTTAAACAAATTATTTTCTGAAACCTGTATGAAAAGTTATCATTTTACACTTCAATGTTAGTTCAACCAAGCATGTCAAATAGGGAATTGTTCTACTCAGCCTTTACTATTTTGATTTTATGTGACATATTGTGCATTTTTCTATAAAATGTAGCATAATTTACTAATCATCATATTCATTCTAAGCATTCCCCAGTATAAAACCTTAATGTACATTAGTAATTAAATGATTCTAAGAGTACATTGATGACAAATTAGTGAAGCATCTGTTCATATTTATGACAAGCATGAAGTGACAACTTGTTTACTTTCATTATTCATTAAAGATAATTTCTTAGATTTTTACGATCAAGACTATCATAAGCAGGATGTGGCAATAATATTGGAGCTTGTTTTTTCCTTTCGCTAATAATTAAATAATTTTAGTGTGCTCAAAACCTATTCATTACTTTCTGTTAATGAAATGTACTATCTATTTAGACTAGTAATTTCACAATGGTTAATTGATGAACTTAAAGATAACACTCTTCTATGCATCTATCTAGATATATAGATATTAGTAAATGTATTTCTAATCTTCTGCAATGACATCTCATTTCAGTAAATAAGAAGCAAAATTATAACAACAATAATACCATGATTTGTGAGGAAATAGCAAAGCAGGATTTTTAAAAATGCAAAATAAGGGAGATTCCTGTATAAATGAATTAACAACAAGTACATTCAAGGTCATAAAAATTATAGACAATGTATTGTTCATTTGGGATGTTTATTTTTGTTTTATAGACAATATGATTTAATTTTTTTTAATGTCAAAAGTCTGTAAGAATAAATATTTCCTAAAAGGAACTGCAGCAACATGGATGAAATGTCAGGATGGGATAGGAAGAGCCAGACTCACTCCCTTTCTTACAACAACCAAACATGTCTTGCCTTTGTACACTAAATAAAAACACACAACATTATGTCAAAAAAAATTTTAAAAAAAACACACACACACGTATTTCCAAAACGTCCTACTGTAGCTGCAGTGTCCATTTTAAAACATTACCTCTCTCATTGTGCTTGCCCTAATGTACTAGGATTGATGGTTCTGTTGACTGTTTCTAATTTTTTTTAATTCTTGAAAATGAGTACTATGATATCAGATTTTATGTCCCCATGACATGCATAATACCTAATTGAAGAAAATCAATTGGATATGTACCCTTCAGAGTCATCAAACATCATTTACCCCTACTGATTTCAGGATTGTTTAGACCCACATTGATTAAATTTGGATTCAGTGTCTAAGGAGATTGACATCCAATAGCTTCCTCTATTCTCAGTAAGATATTGCCTAATCTCCTTCCTGTTAACTGACTTTCAAGTTGAGGAAATAAGCTCACAGTAAACTTTATTTGCATTATAAAATTCTCTGTAGCCTACTTTCAAGGATAATGCCACCAATGATGCTAGGGGGAATGCCTAAAGAAATTGGGTCTGAGATTTCTTTTTTAAACTAAAAACCAAAGTACATAATCATATTTGGAATTATTTCATTTAATATTTCCTCTATATAGCATACAATTTAAAAGTTATAAAAGTCATATACATTAGGAAGTCATTATATTTTCCTTCCTATGACTACTAAATTATCCAGTCATGAAAAAATTTTAGTGCCATCTAAAGTTAATACAGGAAACAATTAGATTTAGGAAAATTAGCATTTAGTAAAATGTGTAATGTGCTAAAGTGATGGAGAAAAAATTTCCATCCATTGAAAATATGACAGAATTGTTAGTAGAGTTTTAAATTCCAAACTACACTTTGAAACTTTGTAAAATAGTCTCTGATTCAGTTTTTAAAATATTACTGATAGTGAGGCAACAGTACCTTATTTACATTCTTTGTTCAATAAATTGTCAAGTAAAACTCATTATGACATATGTGAAACATAAATGGCCTTAATGTCACAATGCATTTTCCTCTGACAGTTGATAAAGACCTAATCTAAGTCAGGAATATTTTGCCACATGGCCTGTATTGGAATGTACTTGGTAAACATGGAAATGACATTGTTCTAAAGGTTAGTAAAATGTCTTTCAAAGGTACTTTCTAAAATTTTCCCATCTCTATAACCCAGGTTTTTAAAGTTGTAAGTAAAAGAGTGATTTCATCTGGCACTGTCTGATGCCATCTATCATCCTGGAGATCAGCCACAGTTAAGGGTTCATTGTGATATTTCCTGAATGCTGTCACTGTGATATTGGGGGTTAATGGACTGTCAGCTGCCTCTAGTGCAGGAGAGCTCCAGTTTATTCTGGTAGATGTAAAAGCAGCAAATCTCCTTTATACCATCTTTGCCCACCATTGCTGCTCTCTTATGTAGTTTAATTTCCTATAGTTATATATGTGTGTCACAGTGATTTTATCTTCTGGAGGACAAGAGTTGAAAATATAATAAGGTGATGTTCACTGTCTAGGTGAGATTATATTGGTTAGTCTGATGCAAATTTGAACAATTTCAGTATTTACCAGTGAATTCTGAGTTTGCTTATAAATTCATATCATTGACAAGAATCAGGAATATGTTTTAACAATTGAAGAAAATACAGATAACTACAGATAAATCTTAATGTATAATATTTTTATGTTGTAATGTTTAGAATGCAAAACCTTTGCAAAATATTTAATGTTTGACATTGTGATATTTTTCAAAGAAATATAGTTTTATTTTATTAATAGACTTTTGAAAAACATACTTTCCAGTCCTGTTGTAACACTTTCTTCCCCTTACTGTATGACCATGACCATGAGGAGTACACTACCCTAATAGACTGGTTATTAAGGTCCCTTCTTTACCCTAACATCCCCTCCCCTGCACTTGGACTCAAATTTCAGGACATAAAAATACTATTTGGGGGTACATTTACTTCCTGGGTAAGGGTTTTCATAGTGTTAAAAGAAAAAAAAAAAAAGAAAGAAAGAAAGGAATACAAGATCCAAAGCAAAAACAGCATTTTGTCTCATGCTGTCTCTAAGATTATGATTTCCAGGTGTTTTAATAGGGTGTAGCATGGACAGTTTGAGTTCTACTTCTGCTCTGCCTAGCCCCCCTGCAATTCTTTGAAGAATCCAAGAGCAGGGGAAGGGATGTTAGGAGTAAAGCAGGGAGTTGAATAAAGACTCTAGTTGTAAATTCCTAGAAATAAATTATCACAGGTCTGCAAAATCTGACACTGGTGAAACCCCCAAAGGTGGTTTAAAAGGGTCTCTAAAGCAAGGGAGAGTTGAGACACCACAGGCGCCACATTTCCTGCGTGTATGTGTGTGGTTTTGTTTTGCTTTGGTACTGGGGATTGAACCCAGGGGGGTCTAATCACTGAGATACATGCCCATCACATTTTAGTTTTATTTTTTAATTTTGAGTCAGGGTCTCGCCAAATTGCTTAGGGTCTCACTAAATTGCTGAGACTGGCTTTGAACTTGTGATCCTTTGGCCTCAGCCTCCCAGGTCGAGTCCCCTGGAATTAAAGGCAGGCATCACCACTGTGCCCAGGAGGCCAGGTTTCTAACTGAGGAAAGTTAAATGAATTTGCTCCTGGGAAACTAGGGAAGGGAGGCTAGGGTAAGTCTGGGCTCGGACACCGCAGCGCGTGGAGTCTGCGTGGAGACTGGCCAGGGATTTTCAGCAGCGGCAGCGCAGGCTTCTCAGTGAGCTGACCAAAGCAGGGTCGGAGAGCTAGGGGATCGGGCGTGGAAGGGCAGGGGTCCCAGGTTGGTGGCAGTAGGCAGCGGGTGGAGCTGGAACGCTGGTACAGGAGTTGCGAAGAAAGGCTGAGACTCTACTTTCTCTGCTGCTCCAGGTGACAGGCGGGCCAAGCCAGCCAGGCGAAGAAAGCCTTCCCGGGTCGGACTGAACGGGTAGGACTGAAGTGGAAAGGCGCCTCACCGGGCTCTGCGCAGCCTCTCCAGTCAGCGCTCAGAAGAGGCTGCCAGGAGGAGCCACTCACGTGGGACCACCGGCGGCCCCGGCCCTGGCCGGCTCTGTGGCACTCAGTGGCCGCCGCCCTGAAGGCAGCGACGAAGGCACCCCGCGCTCAGGACCTGGAACCCTTCCAAGAACAGGAACAGTTCCAAAGGCTGCTGCGTGAGTAACCAAAGGGGAAAGGGGCTTCTTAAATGTAGTAGCTATTATATTTTTATTTGTCATCCAGATGTAGACAATTATTTAGTAAGGTACTAATCAAAGGAAGTAACAGACAAGGGTTATGATTATGAAATATGTTTAAGAAATATGGACATGTGGCCTTTGAAATACATATGAAGCACCTATTTTTTTACCTTTACCTCTCATATTTAGGTTACTGTATTTTTCACATATGCACAATTTGTAATTATAATTTGAAACTGGAAAAATCAATACCATTTTTAAATTCACCGTTTTATAAAATAGTTGACATGACTTGAAGTAAAATCTTGCAAAGCCTGCAGGTATATTGTTGTAACAAGCAACATCCTGAGTTTAGGAAAAAATAGCTATTTTAAAGTAGAAAAAACAGGTTTGCTGATTTGAAACAGATGACATGTACTTTTATTATGTTCTGGTTAAATACCTAGCCTTAAGATTAAGAAAAAGTATCACCAAAAAGAGTTCATTTCTAAAAAATATTTTTTAAAATACTAATTTTAATACACTTGGATACACTTGGACTAACCTTCATCTACACACAGTAGATCCTTCTCTTCCCTTGAAATACAATAAACTAGAAC
Organism: Sciurus vulgaris; assembly: GCF_902686455.1. Classification (NCBI taxonomy): domain Eukaryota; kingdom Metazoa; phylum Chordata; class Mammalia; order Rodentia; family Sciuridae; genus Sciurus; species Sciurus vulgaris. The sequence continues at coordinate 79,371,766 of NC_136464.1, forward strand.
ATGATTCATATAAACTGGGCCAAGGAATAAAGAAGATTGCATGTCAGAACATTGGTGTTGGCAAAATCATCTTTCCACAACATACGCTCCAGAGAAAACTTCCTTCTGTAGGCTGACTTTTCTTATAGAGACGACTCATAATTTTGGAATACAAATTATGTACATATTACTCTGTTATTTAGATCCTCTTCAAAATTCTGAGCTTATTACATATAAAAAATCTTAAAACATACCCCAAACCAAATGCCTTCCTTTTTGAAATATAAAAACCACAAAATGACCTCTTTCTCTGAGCGTATGATTAAGAATGTAATAACTAATTAACCTTTACAAACTATTAGAATAAAATATAACTTGTGTCACTAGCATTGTTACACATTCTTAAATGTTCCTTAACAAACTCATAGTGATATTAGCATGATACACATTTCTGTATTATTCATTATTACTTATTCTACTGAAATACTTAAATGCCTTTTCTATTGAAATTTAGGTTTTGGTGCATCCTTACAATTCCAAGGTTGGTATAAGTAAACATATAAGGAAATAACCTAGCATTATTATCCCTTAAAGAAATACAGTGTATTAGAAATCAATTTGGTGTCACATTTTTGTTTAACATGCATAACCATATAACCTTGGTACTCCAAGTTTAGCTCACAAATCAGCATTATGAGTATGACTTGGGAACAGTTAGAAATTCAGACTCTCAGTCCCATCTCAGTCCTACTAAGGTTGAATCTGCATTATAAGATTCTCCAGGGATTCATAAACCCAATAAATTTGAGAAGCCTAAGTATAGGCTTTCTAATAAAATATTGAGTTAACATGGTGTGCATACTCTTCAAAAGTAAAGACACAATTATTTTTCACTGTGTTGGAATGAGTGAGGGTAGACTACATTAAAACATAGGCACAGACATTTTTAGTATATGGGTCTGAATTGTCAACTTGATTGGATTAAGAGATCCCTAAGATTGAGACTTCTGAGTCTGTCCATGAGGGTGTCTCTAGGAATGATTCATGTGGGATAACAAAGTGAGCAGGAGACCCACCTAAATGTGAGCAGCACAGTCTAATAGGTTGGTGACTTGGATGGAACCAAAAGGTGGAAGAAGGAAGCAGCAGCAGACACAGGCTCAGTTCTTCTTGCGCTAGTGTTTGCATTGCTGCTGTTGAGCTCCTGAGGACTTCAGACTCCAGCTGTTTCACTGTCCCAAATCTGACTGTCTGGAAGGTAGTCAGGGAGTTTCTAGGCCTTTGGTCCTGGACTGAGGTTGCATCCTTGGTCCCTCAAGTCCAAGAGGCTTGAGCTTCTTGGACTGAGTGGCTGCTGGTACCTCCAACTCGCCAGTCTGCAGACAGACATTGAGGGACTATCCAATTTCTGGTCATGTGAGTCAATCTAATTAATCCCTTTTTGATAATCATACTTCATATTTATCATGTTGGCTCTGTTCTTCTGGAGAACCAAACTTCTATTTTTGATTTTGACAGATTGTTAAGAATTAGCAAGTATATTTTTAAAAATATTTCTTAGTTGTGGATGGACATAGTATCTTTATTTTTATGTGGTGCTGAGGATCAAACCCAGTGCCTCACATTTGTGAGGCAAGTACTCTACCACTGAGCTACAGTCCCAACCTGAAAGCAAGTATTTTTATTACTGTTATACTACTATTGTTAATATTTCCAGAGTATGGGAGATGATATGATTAAATGAGTCAATTGGAAAAAAAAAAATGCCAACTTTGGAGTAGTAAATTCCCGGTTCAGAAGAAAACATTTTGTGTGTGACAAGAGAACTGCCCAGTTGTATGGTGACATGCTGTTCAAAGGGGAATTCCTTGCTAGCCAAGAAATTTTTTCAGTTAGTAACCATGGTTTCAAAACACCTGCTGCCTGGAGGTAGAGAGTTATGGGCACAAGCTGGTAAATCCTAATGGGTTGTTTTACCCACAACTTTGGTTTTGTTTATCTTGAAGAAGTTTTGTCACAATTAATCCACTTGATGTTTAATAAATGTGCTGTTATATAAGGTGTATTTTCCTTTCTAAGTGGTATAGATTATATTCCTCTTGAAGTATTTTTGCATAAAATGATGATATAAATTTACAAAAGGAGCACATCTATTTGTGAAAAAAATGCCCAGTCTTATATTGTAAAAGTCTCTTTAGGAGTTCACTCTGCTTGGACAGCCTTCAAAGCATCCATATCCCGAGAGCTCTCGCAATGAGGAAGCTTTTCAGCATGGGCTGTTGTCTCGCCTCACCCTGCTGACAGCTCCGCTATGAATGAAAGGCTACTGTGGGAAGCCTGCAGTAGTCTCCAGCTTCAATCCCACTGCCAAACAGCAGCTGTTCCATGAGAATACACTGGGAGAAAAGACTCTGGGTAGTGCTAGGAAGTACCTTACCTTCAGACAGTTATGGAGAGAGCTATAGTATTGCCCAATAAGCCATAGAGAAGTCCTGTGTTAGTATGATCACTAAGACATGGAGAAGCAAGAGCCCCAGATGTTACCTGGGCAGATGGGTTTCAGGAAACGGCCACAGAGTGGTTGCTATTTTAAAAATTGTTTTTCTTTGTTCTAATTGGTTACACATGACAGTAGAATGCATTTTGACACATTATACATGAACGGAACTTGACTTCTCATACCTCTGGCCGCACGTGATGCTGAGTCACACCAGTTGTGTGATCATGTGTGTGGTGTGAGTATGTCTGCCTCATTTTACTGCCCTTCCCATTCCCACCACCCACTCCCCCCCCACTCCCCTCTGCATGATTCAAAGTTCCTTCATTCTCCTCTTACCTGCCCACCCACCCCACTATGGAGCAGCATCTGCTCATCAGAGAAAACATTTAGCCTTTGGCTTTTGGGGATTGGCTTATTTCCCTTAGCATGATGTTCTCTAGTTCCGTCCATTTACCTGCTCATGCCATAATTTTATTCTTCTTTAAGGCTGAGTGATATTCCATTGTGTGTATGTACCACATTTTCTTTATCCATTCATCTGTTGAAGGGCATCTAGGTTGGTTCCATAGTTTAGTTATTGTGAATTGAGATCTAGAAACATTGATGTGATTGTGTCACTGTAGTATGCTGATTTTAAGTCCTTTGGGTATAAAATGAGGAGTGGGATAGCTGGGTCAAATGGTGGTTCCATTCCATGTTTTCTGGCCCAGAGTTTTGAGAGAGTAGCTAATTGCTTTTCCTACCCCTCAAACAGGGTGGGGCTGTAAGTGGAAGAGAACTGGACAATGTAAAGCTCTCGTTGTTGGAAAGAGAAATATACAGAATCCCTGCTTAATAAAAGAAGACTAGATAGCACATCAAATATCTCATTAAAGACCAATGAGAATAAATGCAGACTAAGAGTGGTATCGGATGATAGATCTGCCCCAGTGTGGTGGTGCTGGATCTGAACCAAAAATTGAATATGATTCTAGAGATAGAGGAGAGGAGAAAACTGACTGAAAAATTCTGATGTTTCTAAGAAAATTCTGAATGGGCTCTAGAAATTTTAATAGAGATGAATCAAAGATTAAGTTTCTGTCTGTAGAAAAAATTCTCTTGAGATAAAAAACAGTATTTAAAGTATATAGCATAGATTTATACTTGGTTTGTACTTGCCATTTATATATCAAGAGAATTTCCAAAAACTGTTTGCTTTTAGGTAGTAGGATTATGATCATGTTCTTATTTTTATATATTGTGTCATACATAATGATTTTTTACAATGGAGAGGTATTATTTTAATCAATGTAAGTGCTGATATGTTCCCAAAGCTTTGGGTTATCTTTGAAAAAAAAAAAAGTGTGCACAGATTACAGAAAGATAATTTTGGTCATGTCTTCTTATATTGCTTCCCTAACTCCCAGTTGTGACTCTATTCTGGGGAAGGGGACAGCATCACTGTCCCTGAGTGTAGATACATGATGGGGTCTTTCTTGATCAAGCAGGATAGTGAGGCGACCCTTAGAGTGCACAAACAGTCCAGCACTTGGGGGAAGAGGCAGTATAGCCAAGGGGGTGCTCACTATTGCTGTGTTAGGTTACCACATGGAAGAGAGAGAAAGAGAGAGAGAGAAACATAATGGCCCTCATATAAATCACATGATCCCCCCACCTTGAGCATCATGACTGTCACAGACATTCTGATAACACCAAATAAGTCTCACTGATGAATCATCTCATTGCTTGTATTTTTAGTGTCCAAAACAATGCATAAATCTAGAATCTCATTTCATTGTTTTTCAGATTTACACCTTTAATACTCTCATTAAATAATGAGAAGAACCTTGAAATTGACCATGAGTTTTTTTATTGCCTAATGAAGAACTGTTTTCCCAATAAGCATAAAATGCCTTTATCAATATTAATTCTTTAGGTTATTGATGATGATGTGAAAAATTTATTGGTGTAATGAATAAAAATACTTTGAGGATATAAGAAATCTTTCATATGGGTGCTGGAGTGAAATTGCTTACGTGGAACACTTGGCAGCACATTTAGAAAGCTGTTTAATAAGACTCAATCTTGCTGTTTTTAAGTTGATATTTATTTATTTGATACTTGGGATAGAACTCAGGGGCACTTTACCACTGAGCTATATGCTCAATCCTTTCTTGTAATTGTTGTTGTTTTGTTTTCTTAAGACAAGGTCTCCCTGAGTAGCTTAGGGCTGTGCTAAGTGGCTGAGGCTGGCCTCGCTTGAACTTGGGATCTTCCACCTCAGCCTCCAGAGTCACTGGGATTACATGTGTGCACCACTGCAACCAACTGTGAATTGATTTACTAATACATCTATTAAGTAGTATATAAAAATAATGACCTGTAACCTGTGTTTTTGATAATTTATTAAAAATATAAATGATGTCTGTGAGGGGAAGGAGGCTAGATAATTCATAGGCATATATTTGCAAAAATCCTGGGAGATGGAGAGGTTTGTTCTTTCAAATAGGAGACCCAAGAAATACATAAACCAGTTTATCTTAAACCTGAATGGAAAGAAACTGGACTTGAGATGTTTTCTTTTTCTACTCAAGAGCATATTTCAGGTATAATTATTACCCAAAGGGGCTACATTGCATGGTTGATTTAGGTTGGCTGAGCAAAAAGAATTTCATACTTCAAAGTTCAATTGGAATAGGCTATGACAATTTATGTCTTTACTGACAAAGATTCAAGGAGCTTTAGGAAGAAGATGAGATGAAATGATAGTTTAAAATCTTTCAGTATTACTAATGAAATTGTCAAGATTGAAAACTAAGACTGTATATAAAAGAACTTGCATAAACTTCAGAAGTAAAATACTGAAAGCCAGAGTTAGCATTATTTCTACCTCAACAAATTAATTGCTTCTATTTTATTAATCAAACTTAGTCTATAAGGTTGTTTCCCCCTCCTTTTTCCTTTATTCCTAGACTTCCTATTTTATTTACCATAGGTCAAAACTTACTGTCGGGTGTATGTATACAAATATAAGAACCAATCACAGCCTGTTAGATAATTCTTTGAAAATGCAACTTTTGGCTGTGCACATTTATAATAGGTAGTCTGTTCTGTTCCTAAAGCTTTGCTGTATTATTAAGAATTTTTCATTTTCAATAGTTATCAAGTTATCACTTGATCCTCAGAATAGCTCTGTCACTTAGGGATTGGTGTTATTTGCATTTGATAAGTAAGGAAGTTGGGGATCAGCATGGAATACCTAGATTGTGTTAGAGCAAGATCAAGGAATTTTATTTTCTTTCAGGGTGAAGAATTTAAGGGAGAAACTGGTATTTATTTAAAGCTGAAGAACAAATTGTAAACTCATGTCCAAGAAATATCTAGAGTGGAAGATTAAATGATTTTAGATGTCTTCCAGTCACATGTATGATTGCAAGAGATTTCCAATTATTTCTGTTTTATCAAAATGGTGACTTGGGTCAAGAAGTTTTGCCATGGAAGCTTCTGAGAAGTTAAAAAATTCTAGACTCAACAGTGTGCTGTAGATGTCATTTTCAACGATGTAGATAGATTTCACGAAACAAGAAAATCTTTACCATAAGCATATAATTTATTATATTCGAGTGTTTTCTTTAACATACAATTCAAGTACTGTTGTAAAGGCATCTACTTTCTTACTGATCAGGTATTTACTGAGCACCTACAATACACCTGTGATATATCAGAAATTGGATTAGACCAGGTAGTAGAAAACAGCCTAGTAAAAGAGCAAGCTATGCTTTTCTGTTACTTTAAAGTGGGGAAGATCAGTAAGACACAAATAAATGATCAAATTACTATACAATGAGAAACTATGGCTGTACTTAAAGAATATGAAGGAGTATGATGATTTAGGGAGATCTGTTAGATTCCACATCAGTGAAAAGAGTCGTATTACATTTGAGACTTGCTGGAAAATTAGGAATTAGGCTGAATGGCAAAAAAAAAATTATCAGACAGAGGAGGTGTAGTCAGCACTAAGTAATTGAGACTCATGGGCTCCTGACAAATTTTATTCTTTTCTTTTTTTTGAGAAGATATTGAAGAATTTTAATTGGACTGTTACCAGCTAAATTAACATTTTTAGTTTAGCTATTACAAGGAAAATGAATTGGACAGGAATAAAAGAAGATGAAAGGAGTCAAAGTCAAAGATGATGGTGAACTCTATTGGAGCCAAGGCTGGGAAGACAGAGCCATGAACCGATTTGAGATGTATCAAAATCACCATAAAATGAGTGGGCACGGACACATACCAATGATCATTATTTTTATTTGTTAATAAGCAGAAATATTTTGGAATAAAATGGATAATGCACTATAATAGAGAAAGTACTATTATTCCTGTAACTTTGCAGATCTGAAGTCTGAAGTCAGATCTGTGAAGAGAAATTGAAAAGGAAATGCTGAAAGAATGAACTTCTCAAAAATTCTGTGCATCTGACATAGTGTTTGAGAGAAGTGAGTCTAGACTTGCTCAGTTTTGAGAATGCACAATTATGTATCCCCAAAACACCAGTGTAAGGACCGTTCTGCTAGGGTGCTGGAAGTCCAGTCCTTTTCCATTTTCCAGGTGCTTTCCAGGTATCCCCAGAGAAAGCTGATGTGCTCCTCAAGTCTGTGCTGTTGGTTACCTGCCACTTCAGGGGACCGAGGATCTCTAGGCCACAGCATGGCTTTGGGCTTATCACCACGTGTGGTCTTGAGACTAGATTCTCTCAACAGGCTCTAACTCTGTTCTATTTCCCCCTTGCAGACTATATTCTCTGGCCTCAGATTCCCCATGGTGATAAGCTAAGCGAGTCTATAATCCTTAAGAAGATTGTTCTGAAGGCTTGGGGATAACAGAAGAGATTTGCAATTCAGAAAGAATAAAACTGGAAACTATAAATAGCCATTCTTGGGTCCCAAACTAAGCTCCTGCATTGAGGGTTACCATTTTTCCTCAGCCTGTGGTCTACAGCCTGCGTATCTGCTGGTACAGAAGAAAATTTCTTACTCTCAACTCCCCTCCATATTTCTTCCCCTAACTGGAGCCCACCCCAGGCACCAAAGAGGAAACACATCTGTTGGTGAAAATTATGGACAGGTATGCAACCTGATCCCCAGTGAAGACCATCTTCATGTTATTTTGCAGAGGGCCTTAGCCTCTTGACCTTGGATCTCTTTATTGTTGCATTGGATTTTTGCTTTTCTTCACATTAGCCAAGGCAAGAAGAACATAAAGTGATCACTCCTGGACAAAATGGTAATTGTCCTCCAGTGTAGTCTCAAACTTCAGAGGAATAGACACTTAAGTGTCAAATGTTCCTGAGACTATATTAGTTTCCTAGTGCTCTATAACAGGTACCATAAACTAGGTAGTTAGAACAACATAAATTTATTGTCTTACAGATCTGGAGACAATTCATAAAATTCTAGGAGACAAGAAGATCGGCAGGGTTGATTTCTTCTGGGGCTGTGAGGAAGAATCTATTCTGTGCTTCTCATTCAGCTTCTGGAAGATTGTGGCAATCTTTGGCTTCTAGTAGTGTCACTCTGATTTTTGCCTTCTTTGCATGGCACTTTTCCAATATGGGCTTCACACTGTCTTCCTTCTATTCATGTCTCTTTGTCCAGATTTCCCTTTCTGGTAAAGGTGCCAGTCATAGTGGATTATAGCTCCCCACCCCCCACTCCTGTATGACTCCATTTTATCTAATTGCATCTGCAGATATTGTTTCCAAATATGGTCACATTCTGAGGTACTGTGGGTTAGGACTTTGACGTAAGAATTTTGGGGAACACCATTCAACCCACAGCAGAGTCTTATTTCAATTGGCAAGCATGTCATCTTAAATGACTTACCGAACAAATCACCGGGAACCACACCTTGAATGCACTTGGTCTGGGAAGGAAGGTGACTGGGAAGTTGCCTCCCTCCCCTTGGTAAAGTCAGTGAAGACACGCTGCTGATGGGGAGAGGTGATAACCAAAGGCAGTCGAGTTATACCAAGTGTAATTTTTTTCCTTTCTACTAACCTGATTATTCTACATTGGATTATGTAAGTATTGTACAGTGTGAAATATATAGAAAATAAGAATTGGTACTTCATATCCACAGATTCAACCAACTACAGATTGAAGATATGCAGAAAAAAAATCTGTACTGAACATGCAGTTTTTTTCTTGTAATTTTTCTGTAAACAACAATTTGTGTAGCACTTACATTGTATTAGGTATTATAAGTAATATGGAGATGATGCAAAGTACACTGGAGGATGAACATAGGTTACATGAAATGCTGTGCCATTTCGTATAAGGCCCTTGAGCATCTATGGGCTTTGGTAACTTCAGGGGTAGAAGGGAGATGGAAGGTTCTTGAAACAATCTGCTGTGGATACCAAGAGATGACTGACTATATTAGTAATTATAGAGGAGGGGGGAAAACCATAATTCCACCACCTAAAGTAATAAATGTACTTAAAATGAATCATACTACTTATTAAATGTTGAAATCATTTTATAGAAATTGTTTTGCCTTTCCATCTTATAGTATTATGAATGTTTTAAGATATAATAATGTTCTTTGATGTCCTTTTTTCCCAGTGACTAAATACATGCTATTTTGTTACCAGATATAATTGATTTAATTATTCTTTTCTGCTACTTAGATTATTTCTCTTTATATTAAAAATAACAAGGCAATGAAGATTTTTGTACATAAATCATGTGTGCATCTCTAATTATTTCTCTGGGTACATTCTTAGAAGTGGAGTCACAGGTCATATTTTTAAGCTTTTGATATTTATTGCAAATACAGCTTCCCAAAAGGATGATTTATATGTTGCACAGTGTCAAATAATACTTATTTTGCTGATCCATTGCCAACACTGGATAGATAGAACATAAGTCCAAAATTGAGGAGTAAAATAGTTCATTGTTGTTCTATTCGCTTGTCTTCCTTTTTTGAACTTTTGTGGGGAACAGTCACATTTCTGTTTTTATGACTTGTCTTTCATGTTCTTTACCCATTTTTCATTTGAGACTTTTTGTTGTTATTTTTTTCTTACCAGTTTGTAAAAGCTCTTTATTTTTTACGTGTGACTTAATATGTTTTTTTCCCAAAATGTCATTTGCCTTTTAATTTCTAGAGTACAGAAATATAATTTTTATGCTATCGACTGTGTCATTCCTTTCTTTTGTGGTTTCTATATTTGATTTTATGCCTTGAAATCGACCTCTCATCCCAAAGATTGATTTTTTAAAATCCATCTGTTTTTCTCTTTTTCTTTCTTTCTTTTTTTTTTACACATTTAACTTTTTAGACTGTCTAGAATTCATATTCTTGTGTGGACCAAGGAAGGGACCAGATTTAATTCTTTCACACAAAGACTCTGACATTTACTTTTAAAGCACATGTTACATAATCCTTCCCCCAATGTTTTGAAATGCGGACCAAATTGTTGATCTATGAGAGGTGGGTTTGGAGTTCTGCGGAATGATCTGCAAGGTCTCTCATCTTTATAATCATCCTTTTGATTCTTGATGTAGCTGAAGTATTCTTTTAATTTTTGATGAAAGGAAGATATTTGTGGGGAAAAGCACTTTGTTTCTTGGAGAAAACTTGATGGGGAAAAACTGCTTTATTCCAAGTTCTCCGACATTTCCACTATTTAGAGACCTGATGTTTGCTAATCCCTGGAGGAACTCTGATGCTGAGCTGTCTTTCACTTCTTAGAAATGACTAGAAAGGTGAAGGTCATAGGAGTAGTCAGTTTGGGTGCATTGACTGTAGAGAATTTACAAACTACTAAAGAACTGTGGAACAGTGATCTGCTTTTTATTATCAACATGTACCAGGAAGTTTGAACAATGTTAATGATAAGATATTCCTCTCTGAAAAAATCTTTTGTTTGTCTAAGCTCCAAATAATCGTCATGGTTACTGTTGAGTCTTAATAACATATAAATGGCTTGACAGTTGCACATTTAAAACTACTTGACATTGAATAAACATTATATTCTCTATGGAAGGTAATTCAGAGAACTCCAAATTATCATTTCTAACATAGGAGATTAGCTACATATGTCTGTTTCAAGTAAAAATTTGAAATGTTTCACAACCATTCAAATTTGCTTGGAGAGTAGTTTTCCAGCTCTGGAGGAAGTAGGAATTACTGCATTCAAATAGCAGATACAGACTGAACAAGAGAGCAGATTGATTATAAATTGGAAGAAATAGAACGTGATGAATTTCCTGGGGAAGCTATTTCAGTGGAAAGCTTTTGACTTCGGAGAGATTTATTTGAGAACTATTAGAATTGATCCTGAAGAAACAAAAATGTGGGTGGTATTCCAAGTTCTGGAATTTATTGTAAAAAGGGATTTTTATAAATATCAACAATGTTTATCTGCATATTGAAAATTTTTATATCTGTTGCCTTATTTGAAGAGACTGCTTGAACTTAAAATTAATATAGTTTTAACCAACTATGATCACCTATAGATCAACAAAGCTATACAGTCAGTGAACATGAATATGTGAAAAAAACATTTTGAAGATGTTATTTACTAATTTGTAGAAGTTAATGCCTGCAAACAAAAACTTTTAACATTTTGTTACTGTGATAGAGTAATAGGTTTATATTTTATTTCTGTTCATAGACACTACTTCATCACTTTCCCTTTTGGTATTGTAATATCCATTTGTTTTTAATTAACTACTTTTTAACAGGTCCAATTGTATGACTAAATTTTAAAAAAAGGAAATTTTTGAAATGTGATTCTTTTGATTTTATTGTAATTTACTTCATTTCACAATTATTATTAAAAATAACATTTTTGTTTTTTATTTGGGGATTGTAAAGAATCTAGGGACATTTCTACAGTGTCTTGTTTCCTGTATAAACTTTCTAGGCATGTTAGCCAGTCAAAGATGCTTTCTGTAAGCTAGACTTATACCTGTCAAAGTTTCTAGGGTACAGAAGGCATTCTCCCTAGCTTCCAGTGATATTGTTGTTTCAAACACCTTCCTTCCAATTTTCCGTTTTGTAGGTTGCTTTTCCAATGTCTTATCCGAAAGTCCCCCACTGATCATTAACAAAAACAGGGAGGGCATAGAGAGGAGGAGAGCGACTAGTTCCAAAGTCAGATGTTCCCAGTAACTGAGTGATTGTCCATCCATGAGGTGTGGGCAGAGGCGGGGTGTCCTTCTGAGGGGTAAGGAGAAAGTGGCTCCTCTTTGGAGTGATTATTATGTCTTGCTTGTTATTTGTATCTCTGGTAATAAGAATTCTGGGTTTGAAGGAAGTAATTGGAATGCATTCTCTTTGATAAAATATGCACAGAATTTTAGACTTAGAGCTCACAGTGTAAGCCCTTCATTTTATAGATAAAAAAGTTAAATCTCAGAGGAGCCAAGAGGCTTGAGTTAATTCCTCAAGGTAGTTGGTGGAAGAATTGGAAGGTCAGATGTACTTACTCCTAATCAGGCAAATTTTCTAATTCTGATGTGGGTATGTTCCCTTTGACCTTTCTCTTAACCTTTTGATGCAATTCCAGCCTTCTGCTTTTTGTGAGTATTAAAGAATGATCATATACATTAAGAATTGTGTCTCAGCCTCTTAAAGTTCTAAAAAAAAAAAAAAAAAAAAAAAAACTGGCAACTTTACAGTTTTTCTAATAAATGTTCCAGATGATAGAGGTTTTAATGTTTGCCTTTGGGAGTGATATTGACATACTTCTGCTCCATTGAACTAATGTTCTTATCTCAGATGACTTCTTTAGCAGGACTGAAAATTAACACGTTAATGCAAAAAGGAACCTGGGAAGAGCTTGATGCAGAATGGCAGAATGTATTACAAGTTATCAAGAGTCAAATGGCAGTGCCTCATTTTTATCTTAAAAGAAAGCATTCGGCATCTACATAATAAACTTAAATACACAGGCAATTGTCCATGATCATAGCCTCTCCCCTTTTTCTACTTAGCCACTAGAAATTTGCTTGTCTTTTCAGGAGTTTCTGTTCTATTCATTCATTCACTCATGTAAACAAGTACTTATTCAAATACTATTTTGTGCCTGCTCTGTGGTTAGGACAATGATTAGTATGAGTGTGGTCTAGAGAGAGAAGCAGCAACTATTATAATAAATTATGAAAATACTAGGGTAGCAGAATGAGGGTGTTAGACCACCAAGGAAAATAAAATTTAATAAAACTTAAAGCCTTCAAATCTTCCATTATTAAGCATTCTGTTAAAAATATTTATTGAATTTTTTTTACCTTCCAAAAAAATTTATTGAGGGATTTGAGTGAAACCAAAAATCTAAAAATCACCTTCGATGGAACCTAATACTTTCAGACCTCAGACATGTAATAAATTTTGTGTGTTCCTTTTACTGTCAAAAAAGAAAGAAGGAAACATTACTTTTATAGACCAGCAACTCAAAGCTTAGTCTATTTAGACTGAAGATATTGGAAGATTGCTTCTCTTCTGACTTATTTGAAATTTCTCATCTGATTAATTCTTCACTTTGTGAATGTGATTCTGGTTTCTTTGACTTGGGGACTAATACATAAGGAGCTGCATTCTAAATATCCTAAATTTCCCATTATTAAAATATTGCTGATTGAAGCCAGGTACGGCGGTGCACACCTGTAATCCCAGCAGCTCTGGAGGCTGAGGCAGGAGGTTCTTGAGTTCAAAGTCAACTTCAGCAAAAGTGAGATGTTGAGCAACTCAGTGAGACCCTATCTCTAAATAAAATACAAAATAGGGCTGGGGATGTGGCTCAGTGGCTGAATGCCCTTGAGTTCAATCCCTGGTACCCACCTCTCCCCAAATATCACTGATTGAAATAGAAAAACTTGAGATGGAATCTTGGGAAATATCAGCACTATAATCAATAATCATAATTCGTAATCAATAGTTCCACGATGAGGTGAAGACTGTCAGTTGATAGAGATTTGGAATTAAGAATGCTGTGAATGTATAAGAGATAGATTAGCCAGAAGAAGTAGAAAGCAGTTTTATAAGGAGTTTTCTTATTAAAACAAATTTTTTAAGCATATGAAAATATATTTTACTCTCATACTCTCATACTCTTTTTTGGTTTCCTTTTTAAAATATTTATTTAAATTTTTTTTATTTGTTCTTTTTAGTTACACATGGCAGTAGAATCTATTTCATCATATCATACATACGTGGAGTGTAACTTCCCATTCTTATGATTGTACATGACGTGGTCCGTGATGTGTTCATATGTGAACATAGGAAAATTATACTTTCCCATTCTAGCTTCCTCTTTTCCCCCCATTTCCCACTGTACAATCTGGTGAACATCTACTCCCTGACCCCTCGGGCCTATTGTGAATTGGCATCCACATATCATGGAGAACATTTGGCCTTTGGTTTTGGGGGATTGGCTTATTTCACTTAGCATGGTAGTCTCCAGTTCCATCCATTAAATTTATTTTTATCAAAAAAATATTTTAGTTATATACAACATCAGGATATACCCTGACATAATCACAAAAGCATGGGACACAAACCTGCCCCAATTCAGTCCCTACATTGTCCCCTCTCTTGTCTCCTTTCCCTCCCCTCCAGAAATCCCTCTTCAATTCTTTTACAATTTACTTTTTTTAAAATTAGTGTTCTGTTGGTACACCTGATGTTGAGACCCACTGTACCACATCCATGCATGTGAAAGTTAGTCAGATTCATTCTACTGTTCTTCCCCTTTCCTATCCTCCTTTCCTTCTCCCAAATCCCCTTTGTCTACTGATCTTTCCTCTATTTTGATGAAATACCCTCTCCCCTTTTCTTCCTTTCCCTCTCTTTTTTTAACCCCTCCACCCCACCCTTATTTTGGACAGTTTTTGCATATGAGAGAAAACATTCAACCTTTGACTTTTGGGTACTGCCTTTTTTCACTTAGCATGATAGTCTCCAGTTCCATCCATTTACCAGCAAATTCCATGATGTCATTCTTTTTTATGACTGAATAATATTCCAGTGTGTGTGTGTGTGTGTGTGTGTGTGTGTGTGTGTGTGTATCCAAATCACATTTCCTTTATCCATTCATCGTGTTGAAGGACACTGAGGTTTGCTTCCATAGTTTGGCTATTGTGAATTGTGCTGCTATAAACATTGGTGTGGCTACGTCACTGTCATATGCTGATTTAAAATCCTTTGGATATATACTAAGGAGAAGGATAACTGAGTCATATGGTGATTCCTTTCCTAGGTTTTTGAGGAATCGTCATACTGCTTTTGAGTAATTGCACTAATCTGCAGTCCCACCAACAATGTATGATTGTACTCCCCACCCTTGAAAATCTTGCCAATATTTATTATTATATGTATTCTTTATAATTGCCATTCTGGTTGGAGTGAGATGACATTTTAATGTAATTTTGATTTGCATTTCCCTAGTTGCTAGAGAAATTGAACATTTTTAAATATATTTGTTGACCATTTGTATTTCTTCTTTGGAGAGGTCTCTGTTTAATTCCTTTGCCCATTTATTGACTGGGTTATTTATTTGTTTATTTTTTGGAGTTAGGTTTTTTGAGTCCTTTGTATATCTTAGATATTAATGTCTTGAGGAGCAGGTGGCAAAGATTTTTCTCCCATTCTGTAGGCTCTCTCTTCACACTCATAATTGTAAAACAAATAATTTTGACTGATGCACTAAATGGCTTGCTGTTCCTAGAGATAGTATATAAAGTGTATCTCCAGCTTGACAGAAATATGAAAAAGTAAATAATTAGTGCTGTTACCTTCAATAATGAGGACCAGTGGGGAATTACACAATGCTCAATTATGAACTAATAAAAAAAAGAGCATCATGTTATGATGAAGAGATAATTCCTTTCTGTGGGTGATTCTAATAATGAATTCCAAGAATATACAACATTAATGTAGATGAATAAGAAATGCCAGAAAGTACAAAAGACTAAAAATTAACAGACAAATTAAAAATGTGACAATAAATTTAGAAGGTTGGGAGTCCAGTAAAGCTAAGGAAAGATAAATATAAGTACTCAAAAGTCATTGTGTGTCCCTACTGGGTACCATATATACGAATCAGCTCAGCAATGAAGACAACATGAATGCTCAGAGACAGCAGAGAGTCCTGTGGATGAAATTATTCAAAAATATAATGAATGCACAAAGTTTTTTTAAAGATACATGTGATATAACTATAGACTACTAGAAATGAGTAAGAGCATCTTGAAAAATTTAGACCATGAATTTAAATCTCCAGTTGTTCTTAAAACAAATTATTATAGCAGAGATAAATGAGATTGTATTTATGATCAAACCTTAAATTCAGGGGCTGGAGTTGTGGCTCACTGGTACAGCGCTTGCCTAGCATGTGTGAGGCACTGGTCTCGATCCTCAGCACCACATAAAAATAAATGAATAAATAAAGGTCTATCAACATCGAAAAATATATTCCTAAAAACCCCCCTTAAGTTCTATTATTTTGAGGTCTGTTTGCAGGAACAAATAGATAAGATTTGGGGACTCCTTCAGGAAGCCTACTTCTTGTACCACTTGAGCAACTTTATCACACTGTACAGCATGCCTGGTGATGGATGAGGTCAAAGAGAAAGTGAGAAGAGTGTTGTCTGTGCTCTTGTCAGTCTGGTTATCTCTGATTTTCATCTGCCCACTTAATGCACACAAACACACCATCCATAGACTTCATTTCTCTCTTCCTGCAGCAGCATACAGTCCTATCAGTTTGATAGATGTAAAACAAGGATTATCACTGTATCAAATGTTATGACATGTATTTAAAAGAACAGTGGATATATAAAAAATAATAGTTACAGTTGATAACATGAGCCAATCACTGCCTATGACCTTTATTAAATCCTGCAACCTTCATAACAGCCTGGGAATGAGGTGCCATTTTTAAAAGAAAAAATGAAAACACAGAAAGGAGAAAGAACTTGCTCAGCACCATGCAGCTGGCAAGAGGAGGGACCCGGATGCAAGCCCGGCTATTGACTTCACCTCACACCACCTCAGCACCTCTTTGATATGGGCAAAAATGAAATAAGCATTGAACAAAATGGTTTAATAAGTATTTATCCATTAGTTAAAAATACAGAAACAATGTAGAATCCCTTTTAGTTTTATGGTTTGAAAACTACTGACTCCTCTCTGCTAATTCAGTGCTTAGGTTTTTTTTTTTTTTTTTTTCCCTACCTCTCACACTGTTTATTTCTTCTAAAACCAGAATATTTCAAATTCATTTTAAGAAACTCTCCAAAGAGGGTTCATGAAAAATATGGAATGGGAGTATAGCCTACCTGTATCAGTGAGCCTGAGGTGCCTCAGAAACTACAGGCAGGGTTTATTCTTTCATGTAAACAACAACAACAACAAAGTTCACAAGAAGTCTGGAGAAAGCATAAAATCATTAGAGACCCAGGATCTTTAGTCTTTCTGCTTTTGTTGGTTGTCTTCCATCTGCAAGATAATTGCACTGCATAAGATCACTGCAGGAATTCCATCTGCTTCTCTGGGAGGGAGAAGGAGGGGAAGGGGAGAAGAACTCACCCATCATTTCCTCTTCTTATTGACCAGAAGTTAGTCACATGGTCTCATGCAACTGCAAAGAAAGCTGGGAAACCTAGGCCTTTTTTTTTTTTTTTTTTTTAATTTATTTCTATGCAGTGCTGAGAATCTAACCCAGTGACTCACACATGCTAGGCAAGTGCTCTACCACTGAGCCACAATTCCAGCCCCAAACCTAGGATTTTAGCTGGACCATTTCTACCCTGAATAAATCTAGAGTTCTGTTATTAAGGTGGACCGTGAATATGGATGTTGTTGTAAAGAACTAATGGCTTTTGCTATGGTGATGTCGAGGAATTTATGGGAATTCAGAGTGCCATGACAAGAGGACTGGGAATCAAAGCTTAGTTCTAAAATCCACTCTAAATGTTAAAAAGTAAATGGGAGGCAACTGGATCAGGTGTATTTGTGATCAATTATAATGAACTTTTTAAATTATCGGGGTTCAAATTCTGCCTAAAGGGGCTTCTTAGAGATTGGATTTTAATAGGAAATTAGTACTCTAATTTTTTTTTTTTTTTTTTTTTTTTAGAAATGCAAGCCCTGGTTTAACTTTTCTACATTTCATCTGCATTTCCTAAAATCCATCAAACAAAGACACAGCCCTCCCTTTCCGCTCCTCAGGGTGTGACACAATGACTTAGCTGCCAGGAGAGAATTTCTCTTCCTTTCTTAAACTATCATCTCTGAATACCAGGATACAGTGGAGATACACACTCAAGAAATCTTCAGATGATTGCACTCCATTTTTAAAAAATCTCACTTCAAATTACAGAAGTGGAGTTGCCACCAGATAAGGGCATTTTCATAAACACTTTACTTCTATGTTCCAATGGATGCTGATGAGAGAACATATGTACCCACAGCAATATTCACAAAAATTTATAACCTCCAGCAACCATAAAGTCTCATCTGTTGTATAAAGAAAGTCTCTGTTCCCAGTGCCATTTGCCAGCGGACACTGATCACTTGAGAGTTATATTTAAAGGCAGGCTTCTGACTCTGAATCCTATGCACTAAAAACCTGTTCCCTGTCAGGCAATGTGGGTGGCATTTTTCTAAGAGACCTCGTTATTTTGTTGGGATGGTTCTTCACTCCATGAACCTCATAAAGAGTATTCAGTGGATTGTGTGAGATTTTAACAGGCTTGAAGTCGGAAGCAGAGCCGTACAAGGCTCTTGACAGGTGAAAACAGTCACAGAATGGCCCAAGTTTGCCAACAGACAAAATGCCTTTAGCTGCCTCCTTCTGCCATGAGACACGAGCATTCTCTGATACTATTGTTGGCATGTTATTATGACATTGCACCTGGCTTTCAGATACTTTTAAAAAACAAGAAGCATATGTCTATAAAAGTTATCCATGTTTATTAGAGTAAATTGTAAATATATAAAAAATGACACACACACACACACACACACACACACTTATTTTTTCAAGAATAGCAAGCTGAAAAGTTATTCCACCAAAGTTTTACAGATACTGGTAAAAGACATGAAATTCTGAGTAAAGACAAAGGAAATTCATTACTGCAGTACAGTACCAGCATGTTTTGAAGCAGTCCCTGAGGCCCAGTTCCCACAGGGTGACATAAAGAGGGTCCAGTGCCATCTGCACACAGTAAGTTGTATTAGAGGAGAGCAACATGGAGCTTGAGCTTTGTCTTGGAGGGAGACATGGTCTTTATGAAACTGCACAATAATCCCACCTACCCTCTATTTTCCAAGACTGTTTTCAATAAATTGATACTATCAACAGCAGAAATGTTATCTTGAGTCTGGAAGGCCAGGAGGCTGATTGAATCGCATTCATCACAGATGCACTTTGCTGGTGATGGCTGTGTTTGGGTGTGAGCGTACATTTAAGTGTTAAAACCAGCGGGCTGGTTAGCACACTGTGCTGATGGGAGTGGCGGGGAAAGCTCTGTGGGTCTATAAGCCAGTTAACTCTGCCTTGTTTAGTGATGATTGAGGATCCCACATCTGTGTCTCATGTCCCACGGAGATCCCAATAATGGAATCAATTTTAGGCACAGAAAAGCTTAAAAGCTACTTTTTTATAGTTTTGTCAAGAGACACACCCACAATGACCATCTGCTCTGGGAATAGAGGTGAGGCCAGTATGCTAGAATCTGTGTAGGAAATTACATTATCATTTTCTAGAAGACTAATTATATCAGGAAATAAAATATAGTGATAAATATGGATATTTTCTTATATATGTGCCTTTATTCAAACTATTGATTCTACTTAGAATTTTCTCTCCACTTTCTTCATCTGGAGGAATCATTCTCAACCTAGAAAAAGAATACATCAAACAAAACTTTCCTCATGAGGTATTCTGTATTGCCATCCAAAATTTAAGTGTTTATCTCCCCCTTAACCTTGAAGTTCTTCATTAATGTTTAAATCACATTTTATTATAATTCACTACATGTGCATTTTTGTATCCTACTTGGAAGAATCTTGAGAGAAAGCATAACAATATATTTTTCTTCCTCCATTCTTACCACCCTCTGTATCCCTAACCCTAAACCTAACCCTAACCCTAACACCAACCCCTCCTACCCCCCATTATATGTCCTCATCCGCTTATCAGCGGGAAGGACTGTATAGAGGGAAAAGAGGGGTGGGAGGGGTGGGCAGCAAGGGAAAAAAATAACAGAATGAATCAAACAACATTGCCCTATGTAAATTTATTATTTTTAATTAAAAAAAATAAATAAATATATATTTTTTTCTTCCAAATTTAGCATTGATTATTCTGTTAAATTTACCAAAACTCATTGATACTGGTTCAGAATTTCTATGAGCATATTAATTACAATAAGCATTTTAATTAGTAGAGATTTCAATATGAAGGCTTTCAGGGAGGATGACATAATTTTTCAGGTCTTTCCCTACATGCCTATGGGAGTTGTCTACGTATATTTAAAATGTTCTACACATTTCTTGCCAAATTCACACTCACATACTTAATATAAGAACTCATATACTTAATATTTGCTGTGTCCTCATACCTATGTCCTCTAAACAATATTAGTTGGTTCTGATGCCATTTTTCTGACACCAACTAGATATTCCATGACTTAGTTTTATTCTGATCTTATCCATTTTGGGTTAGCATCAAATCCCAAAATTTGAAAGGCAAAATCCCTAATAAGACTGTTTTTACTTTAGACAACAGCTGTTAAATGGGATCCCCAGTTTACTTGTGCTTATTCCCAGCTGACTACTAATGTGGGAGTTCCCATGACCTCCTTAGATTTTATATTTCATTAGAATAATTCAGAGTAGGAAAGCATGACTATAATCATGACTACCATTCTATAATGAAAGATAAACCAATGATCAGCCAGAGGAAGAAATACATGAGGCAAGATATAGGAGAACCCTAAGAGCAGGAGCTTTTGTCCCCATGGAGTCAGATACCATCCTACCAGTACAGTACATCAATAGATTCTTCAACCGGAAAGCTCCCCAGAGATTTCATATGCAAAAATTTTTATTAGGGGTCCATTTTGTAAGCATGATTTATTAAATCAAGAGTAAAAGTTCTGCCCCTTAAATTGCTGGGTTGATTTTTCTGGTGGTCAACCCCCATATTAAAGTCATCTAGGGGCTCCACAACAAGACACATCATTGCCATGATAAAAACACATCTATCATTCAGGAATTTTCATTTGCTTTTGGAACTGTATTAGAAACTGAGGAGAAAAAGTGAAAAAATTTTATAGATTAGTATATAAATATTATTTTGGTATAACCATTTAGTTACCACAAAATAATTGCATGTTCTAATTATTTCAAGCAATTTCCTAATTTCCTTTTGGAGATATCCAAATATATAATCATGATATGTACAAATAATTACCATTGCATCTCTGCAATATCTATTTCATTATCCTTTTATTCCCTTTGGCTATAATTTTTCATGTCAATCCTCCTACACTAATAATTAAAATTAAGAAGCTTGAAACAATAAATGTTATTTTTCACAATTTTGCATTTTGACTGAGCAATAGTTTTGGTCTGGGCTAACCTGACTCAGCTAATATATAGGATGTGCCTCTAGAGTCTGACTGTGAGCTCCAGGTTAGCTGTAGCAACTAGATATTACTTGACCATGAGTCTTTTAGTGTTCAGCCAACTAGCTTAGGATCATTTAGCAAGAGAGAATAAACCTCAAAACACTAGCCCCTTTTAGCCTACATTTGTTAAAGTACCATTGGCCAAAAAAAGTACATACACAACCTAAAATTCAAATGGTAGAGAAATATATTCCATGCTCCACCTCATAATAAAGAGAAGTACAAAGTCAGATTACAAAAATGCATGTAGGGATGAGAAAAATTTGTCATCAGTCACAATTTAGCATGTTTACTAATGAAGATTATAACAACACTTTCTTTGCTTTTTATTTTAATAATAATTATTTTTATTTTTACTATTGAGTATAATGGCTAGAAAATAAAATACCCTATATTAAAATATTTTCATGATATTGTACAATTCTTCTCAACCCTCTATGACTGTATTTCTAAACTTAATACTTTAATTTATCTTACTCCGAATCTACTAAATATGGATATCTGCTTAGATCATTTTTAGCCTTTTCTCAACATACTCTCTCTCAAGGTATTCACATGAATTCCAGTAGTTTAAATATTTTATTTATAAAATAATTTCCAAATATTTGTTCTTTCAAAGATCTACACTAATATCTAATTTTCTAACTACCTGATAGACAATTACCCTTGGATAATGTTCTACTATTTAAAACTGAACCTATCTAAAAATGTTTTTTCTTTTATTTCACCCACCCCATTCTGGGTCATCACTTTCATATGCTGAAACTTGAAATTTATTCATATTATATCTCTTCCACTATAATATTATTTTTTTATCCTTTTTTCATATACAATTTCACCTATCAAAAAAATGACCAAAAGACCTACTTTAGGTCACTGTTAAAATGAAGAACCATTAAAGTGAAACCACATGGAAAGAGTGCCTAAGAACACCCATAAATGGTTGGTATTCTCAGAAATGGCCCTTCCAAATTCTCACCAATGTTCATATTCAACCTTCCTTTCATTTCCTGGAAATACCTTGATAGCTTTTCTACTTTTATCTGTCTCTACTTTTCCCCCTCTAATTTAGTAAGAGCCCATTTCTATTGCAACCATCCTGAAAATTCTAGCTGACTTAATGATCAGTACAAAATGAATGGTCACTCTCAGCAAATCCTCAAAGATAGCATGAGATATTCTCTATACATTAGAATCTAAACATGGATAAAATTCAAAGAAAGTCCTATTTATATAGTAAAGACAGATAAGCAATAGCCCACAAAGAATACCTCTTACTTGTGTGAATTTAAAGGTCCAGCAGATAAGATAGGTGGTGCAATTATACCAATTTAAACTAAATGAATAATTTCAAATAAATACAAGATAAGATGGTGGTTTCTTAGTAATATTGAATAACAGAGCAAAATAAAATCTTTAACCTCAAAATCATTACTGTAAAATCATTACTGTAAGTCAGGAACTGAACCTGAGAAAACATATGACATCACTGGAAAAATTTCTTGTTCCTCATAACTGCAGGACTGATACTCCTGAAAACCAAGGTCACAGTGTCATTCTGTGGGTTAATGAATTATGATTCTGATTGAATGCACAATATTTTCGGATCTCTTATATATTAGATAAGATCATGTTTTTTTAATGTTATAACCTAATAATTGCAGTCAGAATTTCTTTGAAGTCCTGGAGGACTTTTGAAATGCTCTCCAAAAAAACTGCCTTGCTTGAGGAAGACATGGCCTTCCTTTCATTATGGTTCACTTAGAAACAAAAATTTACATTAAAAATTGTCTATAGAGCAAAAAGCAAAATCAAAATTATAACCAGTATAGAAGGCAGCATTTCATTAATTCTTTTTATTAAAAAATCATGGAGGATTGACTTTGTTGGTGTTTATTCAAGGAAGTAAGGATATACATTAAAACAGGTTCAACTTATTATAATATACATACTTAAAGAAAATTCTGTATGAAGTATAGTTTTTGAGGCATTTGAATTCTTTTTAAGTTTGCTAGATGGTCAATGGAGCCTCAATTTATGGTTAACTGCATAAAAGTGATTTGTAAGGTGTGCTATTCAACTTTTCATTGTTGTGACCAAAATAACTGAATAGAACAAAGCAGAGGAAGAATAGTTTATCGTTAACTCACAGTTTCAGAGGTTCAGTCCATAGTCAGCCAACTCCATTACTCTGATTCTAAAGTGAGGCAGAATATCATGATAGAAGAGTGTGGCAGAGAAAACCTCATGGCAGCCAGGAAGCAGAGAGGGGGAGGAGCCAGGAACAAAAGATAGAATCCCCAAGGCATGTCCCCAGTGGCCCACTTCCTTCAGCCACGCCCCACCTGTCTACAGTTACCACCCCGTTAGTCCATTCAACTTATTAATCCATCAAATGATTAATGAAATCATTAGGTTATAGCTCTCATAATCTGGTCACTTCACCTCTTCACATTCCTTGCAGTAACACAGGAGATTTTGGGGATCGCCTTACATCTAATCCAGCACATATGATCAGAGGAAATTTGGCATAATATAGGCAAGAATATTTAATTTTCTGAGAACAAGAATATTATGTTCCCTACCTTCCTATATCTCTTTCACCATGTTATCTAGCAATGCCATAAAATTCTTCTTTTTCTTATCTTTGGGAATAAATGATATGGAAAACCCTAAAATGTTTTTTGAAAAAAAATATAAAGTGTTTTATGTTGGCCAGAAATATTGGTAGGAATGTTTACAGATAAAATTGAATACCTCTTATCAGTGAAAGGGAGAAAAATTTAAGATTGTGAAGCAGAGGTAAAAGGAATTAATTTCTAGAAGCAAAATGGATCTTATCAGCATTATTGGCATGGCTGCTTTAACTATGGTGCTTAAGTATAGATATGATGATATAAAGGTGTGATATGAAATAGATTATAAAGAGTTGTAGTTGAAATCAACACATCATAGCATACCATGGAAAAGGAAAAACAGCCTGCTAAAGCCTCACTTATCTTATTCATGTAAAATTGCTTTGGCATTAACACAAACCTAATTCCAAAATCAGAGTCAGTTTAGAGAAACTAAGCCTCAAGTGAAGTTATTGTTTGTTGCTTATAAACAACACAATTTAATCCATGGAATCACCTTCTGCACTTCTATTGGCTAAAAAGATATTTTCTCATATCTATTTGGTGCTAGTCAGTTGGTTAGTTGAGGACTCAGCCATCCATGCCTTCTACTTCCAGAGGATTTGAATTGGAAGTGACAAAATGTCCATTGCACTAAAGAGTTATCAGGTGGGAAAGTCATCATTAGAAGCATAGAGTTCTATGTATTTAGAGGAAAAAGAAATTAGATCAGAGATTTGAATAAAAATCATCATAGGTAGGTGCAAGAGATAAGGATGAAATTGCACATGCCATATGGGAAAACTATCAGTATTCATTGCTGTTTCTAAGTACAAGAAAATGAACAAAGAGAAATTCTAGTTGACTTCACTATGAAGAAGAAATATTACTAACAGCTATTCGCAAGAACTATCTGCTACTACTATCATAAGCATATGGACAACAACTTATGTTTCCCCTTAGTGCAGAAATCAAAGCATTTTCATTTGTTATATCATACACATAGTTCTAAGTTGAAAGCACTAGAGGAGATGAGACAGGGGAAGACAGTAGGAAGACAAAAGGAGGTTCCTTTTGCCTGTCCAGCACAGCCTAAATGCAGGTGAACTTGTCATGGGCCCCTGAAGGACATGACTGACTAGTGGGAGTTGGCTGAAGTCAAGAAAGGTTAGGGATGAACTCCTACCTAAAAGAAAACAGAAGGGATCAAAGCTAGGAAGACAAATCTATTACCAAATCCAAGGGGAAAACATAAATGATACTAGACAAATAGATAAAAAGTTTAAGGGAAACCAAGATTCACTTATCAAACATTTTAAATGCCTGCAATGTTCTCAGTGTCTGAGGACAACTAAATTGGAAAGTTTATGGTCTAGTCAGGGAGACATTCATATAAATAGACCATTACAACACAACAAAGAAAATGTTCATCACAGAAATGTCATTTAGGGAGTTGGAGTAGAGGACACAAAATTTTCTGAAAAAGAAAATAAAGGTCAAGCCAAAGGTTAAGAATACATAGAAATAGAATTTAGATAGATACAGATACATGTGTGATAAATTTAAGGAATGTTCCAGGAAGAAGAGTTCAGAAGAATAAAGTCAAGACACAGCACAGAGAATGCTGGAAGTTACAGCAAGGTAAGTGCTGCTGGATTTTAAGGTTCAAGTGAGAAAATAGCAAGATGGTGGAGACAAGAGAATACATAAAGGAAGAAAAAGGGAATGTCTCCTATGCCTCGTTATGAAGCTTAGATAATATCATGTAGGAAATGAGTAAGTATTGAACGGTTTTTGGAGTTTTGTTAAAGGATAAGTCATTCTCTTTGATGTGGGATGTCCCTTTAAACTTCCAAGCCCATTTTTCCCACTGTCACTCATTACTTCCCAATGAGTGTGAATGGAGATACCTAATTGATGAGTCTGAAGAAAATGAGCTACCTTTTGAAGTCATCTTGTGGGTATACCTAACTTCTGAGAGGTGTCCACCCCTGTTCAGCAGTAGCTTAGAGGAATAACCTATGATACCATAGGGAGAGCTGATCTTCCTGCTGTGTGGATGACTGGATGTAGCTGCCTGTCTAATTTAGAGGAGAGTGTTGACCTGTCCTCATTTAAAGCCATACTCTGCTCTCTGATTTTACATAATAGAGTCAGAATTTATTCTCTAATTAATTTATTCAGAAAATGTAGAAAAAAGATAAGTGTTCTCTGATATCATAAAACCCCAGTAAGTTATCTGGTGGTGAAGAAGAGTTTTAGAGTTATGAAATCTTTCAAGAAAATTTAATGACTTCTACATGAGGTAAAGAGAACCACAAAGGTTAATAATATGCATGGAAAGGAACAGGTAGAGTTGAAAAACACCTACAAGGGTAAATAAGGCACAGCTTTTAAGATGTAGTGGCATATAAGAGGAGTTATTAAGAATGGCATTTGTCTTTAGGTGGCATATCAGAGTAGCAGAACAACAAATCATAGAATTCAAAAGAAGTCTGAGAGAATTTAAGATTCATTTAAGTTCACCATGTGATACCCAAGTGCAGATGTGTAGCTCAAATTGGAGAAGAGGCCAAGAGCACCCAGGAATAGGCTTGGTTGGGAGGTAGCAAGTGAAATCATGAGAGTGAGAGAGGTTACTCAGAAATACTGTAGGGAGAGAATAACAACAGAACATGGGCACAAATAACTTTTAATTGACACATAAAAGAATACAATCTCACTTAGAAGACAAAGACCAGTGGAAGGGCAACCAAGAAGATGTCACAAAAGCAAAGGAAATAGCATTTTAAAGGAAATGAAAATCAAAGATGTTAAAATTACCATTAGGTTATCAACAAAATAGAAAGCAGTAATTAAATGCAGCAGTTAGTACCTCCCTTTTAGTGTTATAGTATTAGTATGTGGTTAAAGATTGAAATGGCCTGATACCCAAAACTTCACAAACTACAATGGAAAATAAATTCAATTATGTTAAAGTTAAGAACATTTTTATTATTAAATACAAACATAAAGGGGCTGGTTTTGTGGCTTAGTGGCAGAGCACTTGCCTAGCATGTGTGAGGCACTGGGTTTGATCCTTAACACCACATAAAAATAAAAAAATAAAGGAATTGTGTCCATCTACAAATATATATATATATATATATATATATATATATATATATATATCAAAAAAAAAAAAAAACATAAGGAATTTGAAATCCAGAAAACATCAGCCCATGCTACAGGAAAAAATATTTGCAGCACATATAGCTAGTAAGAGCTTCATTTCTGATGTATTTGGAACTTCTACCATCAACAACAACACCAAAAAATCTAATGAACCAAGTTGGGGGAGTGGAAGAAGGTTTGTTTTAATTCATTTTGTGTTGCTGTAACAGAATATCACAGACTGAGTAATTTTAAAAATTTTATTTTATTTTTACAGACTGAATTTTGATTCATTTTACACAAATGAGGTACAAATTTTCATTTCTATGGTTGTACACAATGTAGATTCTCACCATTCATGTAATCATAAATATACATATGGTAATACTGTTTCATTCTTCTATCTTTCAGTTCCCCACCCCCTGCCACCCCATTTTTCTCTACACCATCCAAAGTTCCTTCATTCTTCTCTTCCCCCCACCATACCCCCTCATTATATATCGTCGTCCACTTATCAGAGAAAACCTTTGGCCTTCGGTTTTTCAGGCTTGGCCTATTTCACTTAGCATGATATTTTCCAGCTTCATCCATTTACTACAAATGCCATAATTTTGTTCTTCTTTATGTATGAGTAATATTCCATTATGTAAATATAACACAGTTTCTTTATCCATTCATCAATTGAAGGGCATCTAGGTTGGTTCCACAATTTGACTATTGTGAATTGAGCAGCTATGAACATTGATGTGGCTGCATCACTGTAGTATGCTGATTTTAAGTCCTTTGTGTATAAACTGAGGAGTAGGATAGCTGGGTCAAATGATGGGTCCATTCCAAGTTTTCTCGCAAATCTCCACACTGCTTTCCAGAGTGGCTGCACCAATTTGCATCTCCACCAGCAATGTATGAGTGTGCCTTTTTCCCCACATGCACACCAACACTTATTATTACTTGTGTTCTTGATAATAGCCATTCTAATTGGAGTTAGATGAAATCTTAGGGGGATTTTAATTTACATGTCTCTAATTACTAGGGATGATGAGCACTTTATCATATATTTGTTGATCACCTGTATATCTTCCTTGTGAAGTGTCTGCCCAGTTCCTTAGCCCCTTTATTGATTGGGTTCTTTGTATTTTGGGTGTAAAATTTTTTAAGTTCTTTATAAACTTTGGAGATTAGTGCTCTGAGTAATTTGTAAAAATAAGAAAATTTATTTCTCATAGTTGTAGTTATATATGCTGGGACATTCAGTTCTGGGTGCTGGTGTCCAGGAAAGGCCTTGCATTGTCATCCCATGATGGAAGGGCAAAGAGAGGGCAGAAAGAGCAAAAGATCAAACTTGGAAGTCTCAAGTCCTTTTATAATTAGCATTAACCCATCACAACAATGTTGAGTTGGGAATTTACTTTCCAGTACCCACTTTTGGTGGGGCATGTTTAAATCATAGCAGCATTCAATTACAGAAGAAAAAGTATGAAATATATGAAAAGACACTGAACACTGTTGGCAATCAAAAAATGCAAATTAAACCCAAAATAATATAGTATTTCACAACCTCCAAGTTGACAATAAGTAAAATGGTGCATAAAATTAAGTGTTGAGTGAGATAATTGGTAAATTAGAAAGTTTTGTTTATTGTTGATGGGAGTAAAATTCACTGAAACCCTTCTGAAAACATTTTGGTGCTTTCTAGCAAGGCTGGATATGTACAAGCCTGTGAACCTGCTATACCACTCAAGGGTATCTCATTACCTAGAACAAATGTCATACAAGAAGATAGAAAGTTGTTAATATTTTTATAATTGCACACTTATAGGTATATACAATAAACATATAAATGCAAATATATAATCAGTCCTAATCCACACACAGGTGGTGAAACTATAAAGGAAAAGCAGGGAGTTATTAACTTCAGATTCAGAAAATCTGCCATCTGATGGAGGGAGGGTTTGCATGAGGCTGTGCGTGTTGGAGGCACAAAGGCATTTATGGGGCACAAGTGGTATATTTTTATTAATTAGGTGATGGGAAGTCAGATGTTCACCTGTTATCTTTAAAATGTACTTAGACACTTCACATATCTTTATAATATATTTCACAATTTTTAGAAAAATTTTCAAATAGAAATAAGTAGAATGTTAGCAGGAAATCCTGGCTTTACAAACACTCCCAAAAGTATTAAAAGAACTGTATTAAGATAAGTCATACTAAGTGGGACTTCTGCATTTTGCAATCTAACACAGGATCTCTTGCTAGAAAACAGAAATACAAATGCAACATTATTTTGCTTGCACAGCTGAGCTTGTAGACAAGTCAACAATAATCCTTGGAGGCCTAAAACAGAGTTGGAACTGAAACTCAGAGTGTTAAGCATAACCAAAGCCAGAACTATTAACAATACTAATCGCAGCCCAGACTCAGAATCCACAAAGACAGGATGCAAGTCCCCCAGCCAATTCAGGGAGAGGTGATTGACTTGAGAACCTGCAAGCTAGAACACTCAAAAGATAAGAAGTCAGGGAAGTCAGAATGAGGAGGACAAAACGGAACCTGACACTCTAACAAATGTACTTCTTTGTCTCCACCTTTGGGTCATGGTGGGAATTAAGAAATTTTACTCAGAACAGGAACAGACACAAGAAAGATCAATTAACAGTGAAGAAAATAATGTTGTAATACGTTATCTACCCTTCCCTAATTTGTGGGTAGATATTAGCAATGTGTAAGCAATACATTTATTCTTAGTATTATACAAGTTGTTTTATGAATAAGTAAGTAAATAAATAAATAAATGGTATGAGAGCTAATTACAAAATGTATAAAATTGATTTTCTGAATTTCTCTTAAAACCACAAAAGTTTAAAAATCCCTTAACTCCTCAAATGCCACGTAACAGAAACTAGACCTTATTTTAAAAAGAATGGTGCATTTGCTGTATATCAAAAACAAGGCTTATAGTCTTTGCTGTCACAAAAAGATTTCCAATTTCCTGTGTATTGTAATGTCATGGAAAAATATACACTGTAAAGAATAGGAAGGAAAAAATTTAATTGTCATTATTTTCAGGCTATTATAATCATCTACATAGAAAATTCAGTAGATACTGCATCAAACTAAGAATGTGTGGTGTTCTGGAATCCAAGTTAGGTGTTTCAAAAAGAGAATAGGACAAATGCTAGTAGGTCAAAAAATATGAAATATGAAAAAAGAACATTTGATTTGGCATTGTGCATATGATTGACTTCCTGTATAAGATCAATCTCTATGCAGTAGTAGAAACAAAATAAATCAAGAAAGGCATGACAGTAAATACAAATAGTGTGTTTTCTCAACCCTTCCAAGGAATCTTGTTATAACAGGGTTTATTAGTTTGTTGTTACTATAGTAAAATACCTGATACAGGTTACTTATGTAGAAAAGTGTTTAATTTAGCTCACGGTTATGAAGGTCCAGAGATTAAATGGCATAGCACAGGCTCTGTGAGACAGGTTCCTTGACTACACCACCTCATGGTTCTGACACCAATGGCAGGAGAATGTGCAGTAGCAAGAAAGTGATTACATCTCCAACCAGGAGCAGAAACAGGGGATGGAGAACACGCTAGCTCCATTTACAACAGTTTCTTGCAAGAACTCAAGGTGTCAAATAAGAACTCTATCTCATATCCCCAGTGACCTAAGGACCTCCCACTAGACTTCACCTTTTAAAGACTCTATCATCTCCCAATAGGCCACCCTGGGGAGTGGGCCTTTGGGCGAACACAAACTATGTTTAAACCATATCAAGGGGAGTAGAGAACTGTGGAAGTAGCTGCATGGAATATGGATTTTTTTGAAGATGCTGGTAGAAATAACCCTGGGATAAGGGGGTAGACAGGAGTGAAAAATAAATACAGAAAAGAGGACAATAATATGTAAGTTAAATAAGAAATCCTTCAATAGGAAAGAGAGAAAGCCTTTTTTCTTTTTTTTTTTTTTTTTTTTTTTTTTTTTTTTTTTTTTTTTTTTTTTTTTTTTTTGCTGTGGTACTGGGGATTGAATAGAGCAGAACTCCACCACTGAATTACATCCCCAACCCTTTTTTATTTTTTAACTTTGTGACAGTCTCATTAAGTTTTCAAGACTGGCCTCAGACTTTTGATCCTCTTGCCTCAATCTCCTGATCAGCTGGGATTAGAGACGTGGTCACCACACCCAGCATGGCATTCATTTTAACAGGAGTGAATGAGGGCTTCATGGTTTCATATTTGTAGTCAAGTTTGGGAAGGAGGAGAAGATTGGGAATGAAGACAAGTAAAAATATGTATTCAAATACTTTTTAAAATTTCTAATCTTAAAAACCTTAGAAGTAAATAAAATGTGGTTCGGGATATACATGTCAAAACATTTTTCTTGAATTGAGGGAAAAAAGAAAGGTGACGGAAGAAATAGATGCAAATACTGAAAACTGGGTTAGGTCATTTCTAACAATGCCTCTTCTATTGTCCATCCAGTAGGAAAAAAGTTTATCTTCTGAGACTGAGATGTGGAAATGTTGGAGAGGAGACTTTTGAATAAAATTTTAGTTATTATGAATTTCTAATAACACAGGTCAGCTTGCTTTCATGCATTTCCCAGGAAGTACTTGTATGAATGGAGCAGGAATATTTTATGCCTAGATATTTAAGATTCTTGGAATTTTTATTATAATTATCCTTTAAAATGTATTTAAAATTATAAATTTTATTCTTTAAATACATACTCTGATACATCAATTTGAATAAATCCTACTGATCATATGCAATTCCCTATATTAAAATAAATCTGTTTCTGGTTGTTCTATTCTACAACATTGATGTATTTGACATTTCTTACATCTAAAGTACTTTTAAACTTTCAAAATTATTACTCTTCTCATACTACCCATGAGAAAGATACAATCACTATCATTAATTTTACCAAAAACTATAGACTCAAAACATATTTGATGATCTATCCTAATGAATAGGATTGATCAATTAGAGTCATGACTATACTTCAGATTCACTGACTTTTAGGCTAGAATTCTACTTATGACACCAGAGAGAACCAAACTGTGAATCACTGCAATAGTGTTACTCAAGCTCAGTCATTAGAATTTAGAGTGCTGTATCTAACCCCACATTCTGATTGAGTTGATCTAGCTTTACTAAGAAATCTTCAGATGGAATAATTGGACTCATCTGGGAATTTAATTTTGAGTACCAATGCAGAAATTCCACCCTTGAGAGCCTCAGGAATGGCTAAGAGACCAGGGGGGTTATGGAGGGTCTTGATACTCACCCTCCCCAACTTTGACCCAAGGAGTTGCACTTTTGTCTGTTATCCACATTGGGCTTCCAAAAAGTCAATTGATAAAAAGTTTCTGATTATTGAAAAATAAACCAGTAAAGGTTTCTAAAATCGTATTATACTATACCTCACCCTCAAATTAAAAGGGTAGAGAACAAGATTATACCCAAAAAATTCCAATGCTTTTTTAAGGATATCAGAGTCCATAGACTTCAATGAATCTTTTCACCTCTAGTATAAGACAGTTGGTTGCTTCTCTCTCTCATCTCCCTGAGCCTGCCCTAACTACCCCTTTTTGTAATATTTTACATAAAGCCTATATTTTATTTATAATTAAAAAAAATCTGGATGAAGACTTTTTCTATGTAAATAACACACCATTTCTTTTGTTAGATGTGACCAGAACTGGGAAGTTTGCAAATGCTTTAATCTGTAGAACTCTTAGAATCAGCCAAATTAGCGTGGTATAAAAGGGAACCATTCCATGGAAGTCTACAGGCAAGGATTTAACACATTTAGATACCATGCATGACCAGCCGTGTATTTTTTTCTGCGTGTGTGTGTATGTATGTGTTGTGTGTGTGTGAGCTAATGATATTTTAAAAGTTCTTTTGGACAGTTCTATGACATTAACTTGGACATCACATGTCTCTGGCTCACTTTTTGAAAGAGTGGATTTGGCTTTAATGATTTCCCAATCACTTACAGCTTATCAGTGTATGATATTGAAGAACAGTAGCAGTAGCAGCAGCAACAAAAACAATAACAAAAAAGAACAACCAGGTGGAAATAGGCTCCAAAATATCTCCCTGGGAAAATAGTAAGTAAAAGGTTTCTAACTCTGTCTTGATGTTCTCCAGCTCACTCTACTCTCAGTTGTTTCAAAGATAAAATTATTAGATTATGAGACCTGTACTCTCATTGGTGAATTAGTCCATTAAATGGATTAGTACCTGAACTGATTACTGGGGATAACTGTAGGCAGATGGGGCATGGCTGGAAGAAGCAAATCAGTGAGGGCATGGCCTGGACTATATCTATCCCTGTCTCCTCACTCTCTCTGCTTCCTGGCTGCCATGAGCTGACCACTTTCATCAGCCACACCATGGAGTCAGGTGATGATGGACTAAATCTCTGAAACCATGAGTCCCATACAAACCTTTCTGTCTCTAAGTTGTTCTTGTCAGATATTTTTGTCACAGTGACAAAAAGCTGACTAACACCAAGTCTGTCTAGGAATTCAAATGGGAAGTCTTGTTGGGTAGCCAAGAGTTAGCATCTTGCCAACTATGAATTTTTTCCCTCTCATTTCTTGCCTCAAAGAATGATATAACATTGGAATCAACAGCTGCTTTGTAAACATCTAGTGTTCTACATATGTTAGCAGTGGATTTATTTATTTTATCCCTTAGTGTACTTTCCCAACCTTATTCCCAGTTTGAGAGATTTCAGATAGTGAATATTTGTAGTTCTCATTCTCTGAAATTGCCAGCTTTATTAAGTCTTAAATAATCTGAAATAGGTAAAGGAAGATTTTTATGCTTTTTCAAGAACTTTCTCCCCCAACTTTAGTCTGAAAAGAACTGTCACCAAGTGAGTTATAATCAGACGAGGCAGTGAGAGTCTTTCTGCAAGATGAAGGAATTCATGATATTCATGATGCAAGTATAAAAAACAGCATCCCAAATACTCAAAAACAAGACTACAGGCTTCATATACCCAAAGGTAGCCAGTATCAAACAC
This sequence comes from Sciurus vulgaris, assembly GCF_902686455.1. Classification (NCBI taxonomy): domain Eukaryota; kingdom Metazoa; phylum Chordata; class Mammalia; order Rodentia; family Sciuridae; genus Sciurus; species Sciurus vulgaris. The sequence goes on from NC_136464.1 coordinate 79,405,754, forward strand.
AAAACAGGTGTTTGAATGGTGGTAAGCAGTGAAATAAATATATCAGAGTCATGAACTCTGCCATTGGGAAACTCATGTCCAGTCATGTGTGAAAACCCAACATATATGGTGAATATGATAAAATAGGATGTTATGTGTGGGGGAAATTCCTCAAGCTTATTTGACAGCAGTCACTGACACCATGGTTTAAATAAACCTAACAGTCTGCATGGAGAAACTGAGGAAATGGTAAAGACTCGCCATGGATTGTAGGCCTTTGCAGTTACTGAGGCTGAGCTATGAGCTGAGGGGAAGCCTCGCTCAATAGGCATCACAGCAAGCTGTGGTGTGAGTTCACTCGTGCTGCCTCGCCTCATGCTGTGTGCTGGAGCTTGACCTTTTCCCAGTCCTTTTTTCTCAGATTTGTTGCCAGACAGAATCACTTGGGATAATTGGTTTGTTTTCATTAGTACAACATATAGCTTACCTATAGGTTGGTTCTGTTATGTTTTAACAAGCGTCTTAACCTGATTGGATAATGTGTCTATATATGTCTTGTACAATCATAAGTAAAGTTAGATCTGTGCCTTCTGAGCCTGGTCTCCAATGTCTGTGTTTACTGGGAGACATTGCTATCCTCACCCTCAGTGGGACCCCCATTTCAAATAATTACAGTGATGTGGTATATATGTGATGATGTACTGATACAGATACAGATAAAGATACAGTGCATCTGGATGTTAGGCAGGCAACTGTGGACCTCCCTTAAAGAGACCAATACTACCTTCCCAAGCACACCCTCATTCCTCTCAGTTCTCTTTCCATTTCAAATAGGAGAAGGGAAGAAGAAAATACAGTTAAGATTGTGGTTGGCAATATTTCAAGTAAGTGTACAAGGAAATTTTATTCTCAAATGTTGAAAAAAATGTAAATCACAGATTATGCTTCTTTACTGCCCTTGAAAATATAAATGTTCTCAACACTTAATAATGTTCAAGTTGTTCCTGTTTCTTGAAAAATAATTCCATAGGGACAGCAGTCCTCCTTCCAGTGTATCAGCTCCGATCAGTGAGCCTAACTGCCCATTGATTTGCTAACAGCTTGTGATAAAATTTTAAAATCTACCACATGGTCTGAAGGAAAAATTACCAGCATTACATTTTTCTCAGTCTTAAATGAAGCACATTGAAAGTAGAAACATACTCACCAATAAGCTTCGCAGGGTCATAGTTTGACTGATGATGTAATGTACTATGAGATTAATACAACCCCAGAAATTCTCTACAAATAAAATAAATTTAAAATAATTGCTGATAACAAATCATTTTAGCTTTACTTATTTCCTTTTTTAGTTTTCTTTCTTTCTTCTTTCCCTCCTTTCCCCAGTCTTTCCCTTAAACTAACCTCCCTTCTCTTCTTTTCTCTTCTTTCCCTTTTATTTTCTTTTCTTTTTTCTCTTTTCTTTTCTTTCTTTTCTTTTCTTTTGTTTACTATGGGATACTGAAAGTGATCCTGAAAATATAACCTCCAGGCCCTTCACACCTCCACATGTCTCAGGCAGATATCTCCTTTTGTCCCTCCTTATGACTCTCAGGAGCTCGTGGCTTACATCCATCCTGTTCATAGACAGTGGGAGGCAGGACATATCCCTGCATTCCCAGCCCAACAGTGAAACTCACTCCAATCATGTGTTCCAGCTCACATCATCATTGAGCCATGAAGACAGAAAGCATAATTCTATTATTCTAGGTATTATGCTTATAAATACAGATAGAAGGAAGAAGAGAGAAGTGAATCCTGATTAAAAAAATAAAGATATGACATCATAATACTACTTTTTGGGCATAAATAGATCCAAACATTCTTACTTGTCTTTATACACGAAAGGTTCTCTTTTAAGTTTCCAAGACTTTTTTTTGTCAGTATAATGGATTTTATATGTTCTCTGTACTTTATTTTGCCACTTTGCCATCCTGGTTAGAATGAGCCTAAATATTCAGCAAGACTATAAATCCAACAGTATTATACACTTTTCTGTGTAGTCAGTAAATACACTGCATGAGGTTTGTGTATTTATTGTGTAATAAATATGTAGTAAATACTGAATTGGTATAAATTACTATCTAGCAGATTATTTTGCTCTGTCAGGAGGCAGCATATCTTTTTAAGTTTATTCTTCTTGTACCAAGTAGAGATATCCAAGATCTGCAATGATCTCGAGCCTGTTTTTACTGTCTGGCTTTGAATTTATCATTTTCTTTAAGGCTTTGCTTTTTTGAGAAAAAAATTACATTTGGAATACATTCTTTGTTCTGCATGCATAATTAAAATTTTAAGGGATAGTCATTTTTATGAGAACTTTGTTGACTCAATTAAAATATTAATTTGTGTGATTCTGTGTTTGTGGGCCTGGTGCAGATTTAATTTGCAGGTAGAATCACTTAATGAAGGTGAAGCCAAGAGAGTAATGACAGTAGGAATTATGGAATTTCAGTGAAGGGAAATGAACTTGTTTTAGAAAAATAAGTATGTAAACTCTATCTTTGAAAATTTATGTTCTTCCCTTCCCCTTCCTGCCCACCCACACTTCAGCAACTGTGGAAACATACTTAACAAAACAAAAGCAAACTATAGACTCTGAGTTTTCATACATATCCAGCCACACCCAGCCACTCCATAATGGTGTTGTATGTATAGCATTTGACAGAACTTTTTATTTTGTGGTAGTGAAGATTGAATGCAGGGGTACTCTACAACTGAGCTACATCTCCACCCTGTTTTTTAAATTTAATTTAATTTACTTATTTTTAAACTTTCAGACAGGGACTTGTGAAGTTGCCCAGGCTGTCTTTGAACTTGTGACTCCTCCTGTCTCAGTCACCCAAGTTGCATGTCAACATGACTGGCTGACAGAACTGTCTTTAAAGATCTGAAATGGGGAAAACCCATCCAGTTAACAATGAGGTTTCACCAGCCTGTCTGTTGAGGTCCTCACACTCTAAACCTATTCCCAAGCCACAGTTTACTTCTAGAACTAATTACATATCTCAGGGTCATCACATGTGCCATGGAATCTGCTTGAAATGTTCTTTCCCTTTATTTTAACATGGCTAACTTCAATTCAGACCATAGTTCTCAAGACAGTATCTCTTCTCTGTTGTTTTTCCTGATCCATTAATATTAGCTAGCTGTTGTGTAATAGTATTCTGAAGTTTTCCTTCATAGCTCATATTTTTAATTCGAAGCTTGTTGTATATTTATTTAGTTGATATCTGCCTTCTGTATGACCATGAGGCAGCAAACAACGTCTATTCTGTTCATAGCTATGCTCTCATGGCCTAAACAATCCTTGTTTATAGAAGTCATCTAATAATTATTTGTGTTTGAGAAATGCTACTTTAAGTCTCTGAGTAATCATAATTGCTATCTGAGGTTGATTATCATATAATTTCCAAAGGTAAGCACTATTCATCTCTTTTATTTTTCCATGTGCTCCTAGTTCTGTACCCATTAAGAAATGGAATGTATCATCCCTTTCCCTGAATTAGGGTTGGCTCTTAAATTAGCCTCAGCCTCAACCAATAGAATGTGGAGAAAGTGATGTGCCAGTTCAGGCCTATCCTTAAAATGTTTGACATCTTCTTCCTCTCTCAGAAACCAGCTGGTTACTATTAAGAATGCTAGGAAAGACTGTTGAATGATAAGACACAGAACGAGACTACATGGAGGAGTATTGAGGTAATCATGCTACAGCAACTCTCCTGGACCCTCCAAACTAATCACCTTCCAACTAAATGCAGGCAAGATAAGAACTCCAACCAATGTCAAGTGGGGCAGAAAAACCTCCCTGCTCAACTCTGCTTGAATTCCTAACAGCAGGATCATAAAAAATGATAAATTGTTGTTCTATAAAGACTTGGGTGTTTTTTATGCAGCGGTAGAAAATTAAAACTCTGGTCTACTGGGAATCTTGGACATATCTCTTAGAGAAAAGGGAATTTCAGTGAAATTTAGGCAGTTTCCCCAGTTGGTGTATTAAAAGTAGAATCCAAATAGTGTTGAATGTTTGTGTAATTTTTTTTTCTTCCGACTCTAGGACTTTTTTTGTCAATATCACACACGTCAATGCTAATGAAATATATGTTGAAGTTCCTAAGCAACTGCAATGTTTAAGAATATTTTTTGTTTCATAAAATACAAATGTGATTGGAGCTGTTTGTGGAAAGGTGAAATTAGTACATTGAGAGTTAGAAGAGCTGGGTAGGAGAACTGTTACTGCCCTCAGCTCAGAGCATATATACTTCATCTATAAAATAAGGAGGATAGAACTCATTTTCAAGGCCTATGATGAACTTTAAATAAGATCAGGTATCTTATAACCCTTTGTGAGCTGTAAAGCGCAACAGACATATCAGTGGATAGTCAGCCTGAAACTTTAGAATCCCAATTCATAACACTTTGATTATTTAAATGTTTAATCATTTTGGGATTACCACCAAATTTTGAAGGCATGATGTTTATGTGACTAGTACTATTAACTACAGTTCTGGAAGAAGCATACACTCTGAGGAAGAAATTGTTTGTCTGAATTTTATTAATAATTAAGAAGAATAGCCTTTGGTAAAGTACAATCAACTCACTGAATTTTGAAATTTGCCTAACATCAGGTGGGTCCTCCTTTCTCTATACTTCATAAGCTCAGAGATAAAATTAATAAACAGAAAACATTTATCTAATATTACATCCCTGTAACTGGTTGACACCATCCACTTATCATATTATTGTTGAGATATATTTTTCTAACAACTAAAGGAAAGAGGACTAATATAAAGAACTAGATGCTAAAACAAAAAAGAAAACAAACAGACAAAAAACCCCCAGTTTTCCAAGCTTGGCTATGCAGACAAAAATGAAGAGAAGATTAAAATAATTGGCATAAAGAACATTTTTTTAACAATTTCATATTTTGACCTGGCATCAGATCATCTCAGAGGTTAATTATGTAAAAAAAAATCAATGTTTTATTTTTATTAATCATTGGCTCTTCCTCACTTATTGACTCTTTAAAAACTTTCACCTGACCATTTGATTATCTATGCTTTCCTTAAAAATAGCACACAAGTTAGGCACTGCTACTCAATTTTACTGATAACAAAGCCAGATCATTCAAAAATAGTTGTAGCTGACCTTGACATTTTGCCTGCAGATCTGTGGGCTAAAAAATAATGGCAGCAGCTATGATAGATTAACTAGTCTTCCAGGATATGAAGCTCCGTAAATTTTGTGCCTGATAGTCACATATCATTTCTGAAATCAAACTCATCCTACTATTTTAATCCTATCAGCTCAATGAGTGGTTCTTCTTTCTTCAAAACAGTAAGAGAGAGAAATCTTCTGGATGGGCAGAAAACAATTAAACTTGGTGACACCTAAAAGAAGAAAAACAAATTGACTCTAACCCATCTAGACTGTAGCCCAGAAATGAGAATGGAGTCAAAATTAATACAAAAACTTCAAACTATCATTTATTTTATAAATATAAATTTCAAATAAGAATCACAGAAGGGGGGCAGAATCCTGTAGGACACAGGATAAAATCCAAATCCAAATTCTATTTCTTCTACTCTGCTATGGAAAAGGTATAATTGAATATAAACCTCTTGCAAATCAAGCAAGCTTAGTGCTGTCCAAACTCTAAGCACCAAAGGATTTTGTGAAAAACACAAATTTGGAGTCTTCTTCCTAGATATTCTTATTTGTAAACCACTGTACTAGGGGACCTCAGAGTCCCATTAGAAGTTCCAAAAACTATGAATAATATTCATTGTATCTCCTATCTGTATCCTATGCAGAAAAATTAAAATATACAAAACCTAGAGGGAAAAAAGTCTCATCATTCTTTTTCTTTTATACCATTTGTTTACTGTGGAAGAAAGGCATAACTTCAGAATCATGATTTTTTTGTTAAATTCAGTATTTACTGATGCAGTTATCCTCCAATGGGACGATCATGAGAATGCTCAGCCAAAGCATTGGAAACCAAGATCTGCTAGGTCCATCTCCTTTGTTGAAATACTACATTACTCTGAAGCAATTCTATAGAACTGAGCCTCTTAGGATGTAGACAACATTGGTGAAGATTTTTTAAATTCCAGAGACATCTTTACCTTAATATAAAATCCCACTACTTCTTTGTGGCCCTTGCTAGACCTTCAGAGGTGCCAACAATGGCTATTTTCATGGCTACTTAACTTATCAGTTGGACATCTACTCAGTGAAATAAAATAAAAATTAATTCCTACTTTCCACTCAAAACAATAGGGCAGAGAAAAAGCAGAACCCTAAGAGAAAGAGTAGTACCCAAATATAGTACAGTAGTCATCCATCAGTATGTTGCTGCTTTTGTTCAGACATGTGCCTTATAAAATGCCATGTGGGGGGGTTGCAAGCTCCTTCCATTCATTGCCTGAAGCCATTTCCATCCCTTGAACCCCAGTATTTCCAAGTTCTCTTGTTTTCTTGAGTTAAATAAACTCATATTTAAGGATTATAGAGTCAATATATTAAGCAATTTCTATCAGTAATTTATCTAAAAATGATCTAGAATGTGAAATGTTTGAACCAAATAGTGATCTCAACTGGTAAATTTTAGGTCTCAGTAGATGACACATTTAGGAAAGGGTTACCATACCATATATATGGTAAATTTGTGCAACATATTTTTCCTACATGCCATGCAAGGAAGTCTTCCATGGTTTATGTAAGATTGCATATGCAGCACAAGATATAAATTTTTAATCTTATAAACAAAGAATTTTAATCTCATGAACAGAAAATTTCTTGTAGAACACAATCCTAAACACTACTCTGAGAAATTTTCTGAAATGGCCAGTGGATAACTTAAACAGGAAAAATTAAACTCCCCTGAGTTATCAAGCTAGATGATAGTGAACTACACATAAAATAGGATTATTGATCAGCTGTAGAGCAAATGGGACAAACTGAGGAAGGCATATCCTGTGGAATTTATAATTTCTTTCTTTAAAAATGTAACTCACTGCTGTGGAAATTACAGTGATGGAGGATAAGATCTGAAAGACATAATGAAAGTGAGATCTATTTTACTCTGTTCCGATTCCCTTTATCTAATCTAACAAGAATCAAGAAGACTGAGACAGCATCAGCAAAATTAAAGACTGTGTTGTATAACAAAAAATTCATAGTGAACTTGACTTCTAAATAAGATGAATATATAATCTGTGACACCAAACAAGTTATTTTTTTAAAAAATAAAAGCAACTATGTCTGCTTCTTTATTTGTCTGAACAAATATTACCACTCTTTTTTTTTTCAAATAAAGTAGTACTTACTTATAAATAATAATTAGGATTTCCTTCATTCTGGGAAGTACTTGTGAAGTCTGAAGGAAATTTTTCTAATTTGAAGGAATAGGAACATAGGCAAAATGCTCAGGGTTTGGAAAAACTACAGTGGATCTATTTTTGCAATTTCCAATCTATATATTGCGAAATTTTGGAACTGCTGCATGACATAGAGCCACATCACTAAAAACTTGGGGGGAATATTGCTATGTTCAGACAAACTTCACAGTGTGGCTGGCATATTCTATGATAGGAAAATTCCAAACCCTAAGAGCGCAAGGCATCATCCCAAGAATGTAGAATTCACCCAACTCTAGTTCTAGTAGACAAAACTCTACAGAGAAGTTTATCTACGAGCACTAGAATTAGAGAAGTTAAAACAGAACCCCAGATTTGAAAACCTTGCTTTTAATGTAATAATTTTTAGTAAATATATGGGAAAAATGTAGAAGACCAAATTATTTAGTTAGAAATGCTTATAACCATAGATCCTGTCTTACCTTCCTCAAGCTGGTTACGTTGGTAACAAAATATATCATCTCAGAAAACATCATGTTAAGTGAAATAAACCAGACTTAGAAAATCAAGGGTCAAAGTTTTCTCTCATAAGAGAAAGCAGTAGAACAATATGGGAAAAAATCAGGGAGAGGGATCAGGTATTACAGAGATGTATGGAAGATCAGTGGAGTAGAACAAGGAGATTTAGAGGGAGGGAGGTAGGATGGGAAAGGAAAGAAAATGTGGAATGAATCTAACAAAATCATATTATGTGCATATATAAACACACCACAGGGAATTCCACCTTTCTTTATATGTAAAAAAATCACCAATTAAAAAGAAAGAAAGAAAAAAATGGAAGATCGTTAGAATAGAGGAGAGAGAATAGGGAGAAGGAGAAAAGATATAAGGGGGAGGAAATGGGGGTTGAAATGGAGTAAATCAAATTCCATGCATGTATGACTTTTTCAAAATGAATCCAATTACTATGTATGACTTTAGTGCTCTAATAGAGAAAAGAAAATGCACCATGTTCCAGCCTTGTCTACCATTTTATTGAAAGAATCAAAAACTGCTTCAATAAAAAAGTGCAAAGAAGACCTCACTACTCTGAGTGGGGTAAGGGTTTCATGGTAGCTTAAAATGATATTAATTTATTATTACAATTTCCTACGGGTCAGTCATCTACACATGGCCTTCTGGGCCCTTGATTCTGAGTCCAACAAGGCTATCATCAGGTCTTATTGGTGAGGTCTTATTCTAATGTGGAGGATCCATTAGAAAAGAATCTGCTTGCATGTTCATATAGACATTTGGTAGAATTCATTTTTTTTGCAGTCACATGAGATCCCAGCATCTTACTGGTTCTAACCTGTCATCAGGTCCTAAAAGTTACCTATAGTTTCCCTGTCATGTTATCATACATAGTTCTAAATATGGCTCTACCTTTTAACAGATGTCAGAAGCTTTAGTTGGCTGAGATGGAGTCTTAGAAATGAAGTCTTTCCTCCTTATATATCATTTATATAAGTGACATTGAATCACTCAGCAAATAACCTAACAAAGGAGGTGACATAATGTTATGGTTGAAATATGAGGTGTCCTCCAAAATTTTATGTGTTAAATAATAAAAAAGCTTTAGTTTGTTGTAAGCAGAGCTTACTAGTTGATTCTGGTGGGAACTCAGGAGACCAGAATGCTGATAACATGGTGAACAGTAAACACAGGTCTCAGGAGGTTCAGAGAAGGAAGATTCTATTAGAAATTGGACTAGAGGCTATTGATGTTACATTTTGTTAAAGAATTTTTCAACATTTTGCCCTTGTCCTGAGATTTCTACAAAACTGAATTTAAAGATGGACTAATTTATCTGGTGGAGGAAATTTCAAGGCAGTACAGCATTCAGCGGGTGGCATGGATATTGCTAGCAGCTCTTTTCCAATTTTACTATGATAATAAGGAGCAGAAAGCAGAGAAGAAATGTTTGAAAAACTGGCCATTTAGTCAGAAAAGTGAGAGTAAAACTGGGGCTAAGTATGTAGTGGTTGTTAAGGATCACACAGCCACTGAAGAGATGCTAAATACCTTACAAAAAGGCAATAGAAAAAAAATGGCTTAAGAACAACTCAGGGATTGACAAGACCACACCCATCTCAGGCTAAAGGTTATAGAATTGAAAATTCCTTTGAGAAGACTATGGGGACACTGTGTTTCCACATGGGGGTCTAGGAAGTTTTTCACCAAGCTCAGTAACCCTAGAACTCAGAGGTTGGGGCAGACATTGTTCCAGGAGGCATTGCAGTTGATATAGATGGTAGCAGATTTTGGTTTCAACCACATGGTGCTGGTTCAGAAGGAATGCAGGATATTGGAGTTAGGGGGTCATGGAGGCTTCCACTTCCACTGAGACTTTCAAGAAAAGTCTGGGAAGCCAGGCAACATATTTCAGGGTCAAAGTCCCTGTGGACTGCTCCTGAGAAGACAACACATAGAGAAGTGAAAAGAAAGCTGAAACTACCATGGAGACCCCTGAGATTAAGAGATGCCAGTAATGGAATGTCTGCTGAAGAAAACTGTAGGGATCAAGCAGAAACATACCCAAGAGATAGGCCATGGGAGCTGCCATCAGCATGCCATAGGGGTGGGGCTGCTCAAGTCCTTTGGAGAGTACATCACAATGTATGCACCCCAGGTACTGAACATGGAGCTACAGGATTTGTTTATCCAGCTGGATTTCAGTCTTGCTTTTGTCCCATCCTTTCTTTTTATTCCACTATTTCCCCTTGTGGAATAGAAATGTTTACTCTGTAGAATTTTGTATTGTATATAGGTAACTTGCTTTTGATTTTTTACAGGGTCTCACACTGAGAGTTTGCCTTGAGTCTCAGAGAACACTTTGACATAAACTTTTTGGTAATTCTGGAACTGTTAAGATTACGGGGACTCTTGGGAGTGGACTCAATGTATTTTGTATTGTGATATAGGCATGAGTCTTTGGGGCCAGAGACAGAATGTTATGTTTAGATATGAAGAGTTCCCCCCAAAGCTCCTAAGTCAGACAATGCAAGAATTCTCAGAGATTAAATGAATGGGTTATAAGGGGCTTAAACTTTTCAGTAAATTAATCCACTGATACGGATTAACTGAGCAGGTTCTTTGTGGCTGGAAGAGGTGGGGCACTAAGAGTATGCTAAGAGTATGCCTTTGGGTTCTGTATTTTGTCCCTAGTGAACAGAACTCTCTTCTGCTTCCTTGACATGTCCTGAGCTGCTGCTTTCCACTACTATGCACTTCTGCTATGCTGTTATGCCTCATCTCATGCCCAGCAATGGAGTTTGCCATCTATAGACTGAGAACTCTGAATCCGTGAGCCTCAAATAAATTTTTCCTCCTCTAAAATTTTTCTCATGAGGGTCTTTTGATCACAGTGGTGAAAAAAGTTCTCTAAAACACAACTCATCACCTTTGCATTTTCTATTGATGAGGAAGCTTGTCAGTTTCCACCTAAACTTAAGGGCAGGGAAATATACACTGAAGGTCAGCTTAGGATGTGTTTGCCAAATAGTTGAACCAGCCTTGCAGAGACATATCTAGGAATTCTTTTTTGAATATGATGGTATATATCTATTTGTTGAAGCTTTAATGGTTTTGTAGGAATTGAAAGCAAAATGAAAAGTCCCTGCAGACTTTCCACTAAAAAAAATTCAAAATAATTAAAACTTAAGATTCTATGAAAGAAAAGGAGGATTTAATAAGGCATGTAAGATATATGGGAATTACTAATGCTTGAGAAAGATTTAGTTCATGTATCAAAGGTACATTTTAGACATCAAGTTATTTGCAATTTTAAAGTAAACTAAAATACAGTTAATATTAAGCAAGAACTAATAGATAAGAGACCCTCCCAGGTCAATGGGATTAAGAGAACACATCATAATATCAAAAAAATGACCTAGTTAAAAAAGAAAATTAAGGACAGAAAATATTTTAAATAATAATATGGATAATAAAAAGAATCAACATTTTATAAAATATAGTAATCAAAGTGGAAGGCAAGCTTATATTAAAGGTTAAAAGAAAATACAAGTATACCTAATATTTTTATCATTTTCACGTTATCATATGATTTTCATCAATATTGCTAAATTGAGAAATATGGATTTAAACGTTATAAATAATTGAACATGACCATAAGTAAGTGCTATGGTTTAGATGTGAGGTGTCCCCCAAAAGCTCACCTGTGAGACAATGCAGGAAGGTTCAGAGGAGAAATGATTGTGTTGTAAGAATCTTAACTCAGTGAATTAACCTCTGGTGGGATTAATTGCCATGGTAGGCTGTGGCAGGAGAAGGCGGGAATTTGGGCATGGCTATGGGGTATATATTTTGTATCTGGAGAGTGGAGTCTCTCTCTGTTTCCTGATGATGTGAGCTGCTTCCCTCTGCCATGATATTCTACCATGATGTTCTATCTCACCTCAAGCCCCAAGGAATGGATCCCACCATTAATGGCCTAAGACCTCTGAAACTGTGAGCCTTCAAATAAACTCTTCTTCTTCTATAATTGTGCTGATTGGGTCTTCTAGTCACGGCAGCAAAAAAGCTGACTAAAACAGAAAGACGAAAAAAAGATCACCTATAAGGTATTTTTTTACTAGAAGAAAATTATTTCTGATTTGAATAACAGAAAAATGACTGAAGAAAATAGAAAATAACTGAAGGAAGAGTAATAAATCTACCATAATAAGTTTAATGTGACTTTCTTTTTTGAAAAAAAGTGATTTACATTAAAATATCAGAAAAAAAATATATTGTTAAATAGAATCACAACCAAAACTTAGATCTTGAAAATTTAATACATTTAATAAGGTTGGCCATTTTAAGGCTATGAAGATCAGATATCACTTTTAGGAATTCTTTTTTTGGGAGAGTGAGTTATGGGGGATTGAACCCAGGTGGGCTTAGTCATTAAGCCACATCCCCAGCCCTTTGTATGTTTTTTTTTTTTTTTTTTAAATAAATTTTGAGACAGGAGCTCACAAAGTTGCTTAGGGCCTTGTTTAATGACTGAGGCTTGAACTTGCGATCCTCCAACCTTGGCCTCCCAGGTCAATGGGATTACAGGTTTTTTTTTTCACCATGCCCAGCTAGATATCACTTTTTGATACAAGAAATATCAAAGAATTTGCAGATGTTACTTAACACTACCACAACTTTCTCAAGTTCTTATTGTTGTCTCTTCCAGGACTAGATCAAAAAAGAAGGAATTAGACAATATGAAAAGTAATTATAGTTTGGTTGTTGATAATGGCAGACATCCACCCTTCATGAGGCAAACATCTTTAATGGATGTATTTGTTCTATTTTTGGAAATTTATTCAGAAGCCATCTTCTCCACTACCTAGTTCCCTGAAGAAGTATTACAAATTTGGGGGTAAATCCTTTTAGGCTTCTTTTCCAAGTCTTGACTATATTAGTGGTATCACCCACATTTTCTTTCTATAAATCCCCATCCACATAGAAAAGTCACTGTAATGGGTGGACACACTTGTGCACCATAGCAGTTACTTTTACACTGGTAATAAAGGCTTCTCTGCCTGACAAATGGTAAAAGTGATGCTTGTCTAACGCTATCTGCTCTTTTCTTGTCTTACTATCCCAGGCAGCTCTAGCCTGCTTCCTTCCTTCAGTTATTCTTTATGAGAAGTACGTGCTGGTTTCTTTTTTCAGGTTTGCCCATGAGACTGCAAGGACATATGGCAGTTTTTCCCAAATCTCCCACCATACTTCACAGTTTTGTTCATATTATTGGAGTGGGAGACCAAAAGGGAAGCCAAGTATATTTATACTTGTACCAGCTCATTTCCAACAATTGCCTTTTAAAATTTAGCCTTCAGCAAAAGTTGGAGATGGATTGATGGTGATGTGGAGAGACAGGACCGGTTTTGATACATATTGTAAGTTTTGCATGAATCTGTCTAGCTCTTTTCTTTAAAATATATAAAAATATCTCTGCTATTGTCCTGAGCTTTATAGTTTTAGCCCAAAGTTTGAGTTGAGAGAAAGTCCCCTTTATAATGAATGTCCTATTATAAAATAATGTTGTTACAAACACAGTGTGTCTAAAACTTCATTTTGTATGCACAGCAACTTGAAGAACTAGGCTTTGGTATTATGTCAATTTTACTGATTTACATAGGATATGCCAAAAAGCATATTCTGAGATGGATACTTGCCAGTTAGAGATTTACTGGGGAGTGCTCCCAGGCCGAATGCCTAATCAGGTAAGATTCAGGAGTGGTCAGAGAGAGTTGAAGTTTGTGGCACTTGCGACAGAAATGTCAAGCTGATCCCAGGGGGAGCTCTAGAGTTGAAGTTACATTTCAGATTTGTCTTGAATTAAGGCAGAGGTCAGGACTTTTTATCTCTCATTGGATGAAAGTTCCCTGTGGGTGAGGACAATGCCTGCAAAGGACTCAACTGTGAATCATAAGTAAAAGGGGCAGCGGTGCCTTAGTCCTACAAACATGAACTGCCCCACAACATGTATCACACATATATAATGATTCATGTGTACATGGGAACACAGCAAGAACTTTCAGACTAAAAGTGGAAAAACAGATTAATAAACCATGGCGAATGAAGAAAATTCAATAAAGATCTCCTAGGGATAAAAGCACATAGACCAAGTGGGTTTATACAAGAATTTAATCTAAAACTATTGTTTTAGCTTGCTTTTCAACTGCTTCAACCAAAAAGACCTGACAAGAATAGAGAAAGAAAGGTTTATGTTGGGGCTCACAATTTCAGAGGTCTTAGTTCATAGCCAACTCCCTTCTTTGAGGCCCAAGGTAAAGCAAGAACATCATGGCAGAAGTGTATGGTCAAGGAAAACCACTCAAGCCAGGGCACCAGGAAGCACAGCTCAAGCTCTGCTCAACAAGGACAAAGTATATACTCCAAAGGCAAACCTCTAGGAACTCACTACCTACCTGTCTATAGTTACCACTAGTTAATCCCTATTAGGGAATTAATGCACTGATTAACTTAAGGTTCTCTTAACACAAAAATTTCATCTCTAAAACTTCTTGTTTTGTTTCACATATGAGTTTTTGAGGGACCTTCACATCTAAACCCTTACAACTAAAAATACTGTCAAACATATAAAATAATGACAATAGTAAGTGCTAATGAGGATGTAGAAAGAAGATTTTGAAACATTCTTGATAGGAATACAAAATGGCATAGCTGCTGTAGAAAATGCTTCGGAAATTTTTTGCCATATGTTTACCATATAACTCAGCAAAAACATATTGGGAAGGATCATGGAAAATTATGGCCACACAAAATCCTGTAAACATACTAGTGTATTTTTAAACTTTATTTAAAAATCATCAAAGATTAGAAAACAACCCAAGTATCCTTATGGGAAAATGCTAAACTGAACAAAATCTGCATAACAGAATGCTACTTCACAAAATAAACTATGATATATTGCAACTAATTAAATTCAGCTCAAGGACATCTTGATGAGAAAAAATTAAAGAGCCCATCTTAAACACTAGCAACTGCATGATTCCAATTCTTGAAAGAACAAAATAATAGAGATTAGCAGATTAGAAATTTCAAGGGGGACAGAAATGGACAGTGGGTGCAATATTGAAGTTTAGTACAGTAGAGATCTTTCCTGATGATAGGACAGTTTGTAGCTTGATTGTGGAGGTGATTTTCACACATGCAAGAGTTCTCTATTGATAAATACTAAAAGGGCATTTAATAAATTCAGAAGTCATTCCTAAGAAAAACTATAAGAAAACAGTGGGGAAAAATGTACTGTTATAGTTTGGGATGTGAGGTGTCCCCCAAAACTCATGTGTGAGACATGCAAGAAGGTTCACAAGAGAAATGATTGGGTTATAAGAGTCTTAATCAAATCATTGAATTTATCCCCTACAGGGGATTGACCGACGTGGTAACTGAACTGGTAGGGTATGACTGGAGGAGGTGTCTTAGGGGTGTGACTCTGTGATATATATTTTGATCTAGAGAGTAGTAGAAACTCTCTCTGCTTCCTAATTACCAGGTGAGTTGCTTCCCTCGTCACATTCTTCCATCTGATGTTCTGCCTTACCTGGAACCCCAAGGAATGGAGTCAGCCTTTACTGACTAAGACCTCTGAAACCCCTGAGCCCTGAAATAAACTTTTCCTTCTCTACAGTTGTTCTGGTCAGGTCCTTTTTTCACAGTGGTTAAAAAGCTGACAAAATAAGTACCTAATTATATACTTTTCAATAAAAATTAATTGACAAAACGGTCCATTTCAATTAAATATTTTCTTCACAGAAATTTTAGTAGTACTCAAACAATAAGTAATTGCTGTTAAAATTTCTATTATAGTGTTATATTTTGGTAATGCTAATAAATTGACTTATAGTTGAAATGATGGATACATGGTTAAATGAAATAAATGATACAATAAAAAATAGCAGTAAAAATGATGAAGATTATTCAATTGCTTGTTCTACCCATTGCTCAAAACAAAAACTGTCAAATAGGTCCCAAATGAAACAGAATATTCAAATGCCTTTATATTAGTAAATTAATAGATTACCTATTTGGTTTCAGGGAAAATAATATCACCCATCATGTTAATATTGTTATTTAAATTTTAGTAAGTCATAGTTTGATTTGAATTTTATCATTTTTTATCACTTAATGGTCATGGACATCCCACACTGAAATTTCTTATGGAATTGCATATTTAAATACAATTATTTTAAATAATTTGATTCACAACTCTGGTATATCTATGAGGATTTGCTAAAGTTTCCCTTGTCTATCCAAGTTTGATGAATATATTGTAGTGAGGCGTTGTACTCCTGAGAATGTTTCATTACACAAACCAGAAAGGATTAAAAATTTCTTGAAGGATTATGCTGTGAATAAATCATTATAGGTCCAATTTTGCATCATAAAACTGATAAATATTTTAATGCTAATTTGATAAGCTGTCCATAAACACATGAAAAATAATTTTATGTCAAATGATCCAACAAGAAATAAAATATGTGACAAATAGATTTTGCAAAAGAAAGGAGACATATAATCAGCATAATAATATAGGAGATGTGAAACCCCATGATTATAAAGGCTCCAAAGGAAAGCAATGTGCTGAATGATTATTTTCGTAATTATGCCATGACAAAAATAAGCTTCTATAAGTTGAGTCCCTTTCTGCTTTTGTGTTAGATTAATAACACTAAGAAGAATTTAATTATATAGCTTCAATTTTGTAAATACGTAGAAAGGGTAATCTTTTAATTTAGTAAATTCAAAATAAGCCTTGCCTTGTGAGTATGAGGGACTAAAGGTCCATAAAAAGTGATGGGACAGGAAAAGGAAACAATCTACCATTTTAGTTTAATGTATATTTCAAAATCAAAAGGCTATGTTTGGTCCTTAAATTGTTTGATTACTACCAAGCCTACAATCACTGTTTGCAATCTTTAGCATCATGGAAAATGTAAAAGATGAATAAAAATTGTATTTGGAGAATTTGTATCTCAGTTTTGAGAGGATAAATCTAGTTCTGGAAACCAAAAACCAAACTCTCCATAACATAAGAGCAAAATTATGAACTGCCATTTTGAGGAGAGAAATTGACAATGTAAGAAAAATCAATTAAAAATATACAGATATAACTTCTTATATTACCAATACTTCCTAAAATAATTACCACAAACTCTTTGGCCTAAACCAACAGACTTGCATTCTTTCTAATTTACAGAAGCCCCAAATCTGAACTGAAGGTATTGGCAGGGTTACATCTTTCTGAGGGACTACAGAAAGCTCTCCTTCCATGCCTTTCTTTTTCCTTCTCTGGTTGGCAGAAATCTTGGCATCCCTTGACTTCTGATACTCCCAATTCTGACTCCATTGTAACATGATCTTCTTCCCTGTGTATAACCTTCTCAAATCTTCTTCTTTCTTCAGTAACACCAAAAAGTGGCTTTAGAATCCAAATTTAATCCAGGCTGATCTTATCTTGGGACTCTTAATCAAACTTGAGATAAATTTATATAACATGTACAGGGAGTTAGGACTTGGACTTACTTTTTGGAGGACATAATTCAAGATTCCACAATATCCATTAAGAATTCCGTGGGTTTGGAATCATGCCATGGAATGAAACTTGAGGAAATTAAGAATACCAATCTGAAGGAAGACCGCTAGACCAAGATCACTCTTCATGTACATTTGTCTTTCCAATTAGCTGAACTTTCATGTATGTGGCTTTTGATATGGTGGTTATGTATCATATTTCTGATTACATCTACCTTTCAAATTTTACAGTAAAATCTCAGCCAGTACCATATTTACAGAACTTTTGTAAACTCTACTCTCCTCTACATCAAAATTTCAAGCTAATGTGGGCAAAACCTTTGGGGGTTCAGTTTTCTACTTCCTCAGTTCCTAGAGGGATACTGTAAAGAAAAGAAGTAAGTCTTTCTTCTAACTCAGAATTGTTTTCCAGGGCACCCATGTAAAAACACCATCCTTCTATTTGGTACACTCCTGGAGAACTGAAACCAAATAAACAGAGTAGGAGTATGAGGTAGAAAATCATATAAATAAGGTTCCTAATCACCATCTTCACTTTAGGGACACAACAGTCACTTTGTGTGGTATTTTATAGGTGTGGAAGCTGCTCCAGAGAGGTAGTATAAGCATGAGCAGATAGAGTATGGCAAGTACTGTGTAAGGGTTCAGGGGAAAATACCCAACAAAATGAACTAAACCTCTGATACTCATCAAAATAAGCAAACCAGCCAACATCATGTTTTTAAAAGATTGTTTATTTATGGTGCCCGTAAGAATTCTGTTGGTATTCTACCTATAATATAAGCCAAATAACTTATTATTATAACCTTAAAGAGGATTCAAAATGAATATGCTAACCAGCACAAAATAACATAATTGATTTTCAGCTATATATACCTCACCTGTTACCTCCCCCAGATTTTTATCCTTTCATAGCTTACTTTTAAGAGAGTTATTTGTAGTTTCTAATTTCTTTATCTATCAACTACTCATTATTACCCAGATTCTTTGCCAGCATTCTACAAAAGCTTCTGATATTACAGATTTTCATAACCTATAAGATCCAGCAGGTACCTTCCTTATCAACCATGTCATCCCACTAGAAATATTCTTCTCTCTGATACTCACCACTCCTGACTTTCTTCATACCTCTAACCATGTGTATTGGTCAGCTTTTTGTTAATGTGATAAACATAGCTGACATAAACAACTTAAACAAAAATTTACTTGACTCACATTTTCAGAGTTTCCATCCATGGTCGATGACTTTCATTGCTTGGACCTGAAGCAAGGCAGAGCATCATGGCAAAAGGGCATGGTGGAGGAAAGCTGCTCAGCTCATGACAGGCAGGAAATAGAGAGGGAGAGAAAAAGAGGGATAGGGGTGGGGGACAAGATAAAGTTTCCAAGGGTGTGCTCCTTGTGACCTACTCCCTTCAATTAAGCCCCACATCTTAGAGTTTTCACTTCCTTCCAGTAGTTCATTAGTAATTGATGGATTAATCCAATGATGAGGTCAGAGCACTCGAGAACCCGATCACTTTCCAGAGGCTCCACCTCTGAACACTGCTGAATAAGGACCAAGTTCTCAAAACACATGAGTCTTTATATCATTATATCATACATATTAATCTAGTTATCCAGTGTACCACTTCCACTCAATTTCATTGAGATTCTGTCTTAAAAACATTGTACTACATGTTCATTTTCTTTCTCCTTCCTCAACTACCATTCATTTTTCATCATGACTGAACACCTTTCAAATTTAAACATCTGAATCAGATCCACATAACTATCTACTTGAATTCTTATATGCAAAGCAAGTAGGGCATCAAGGTTAGTTCTACAATCTAACTATTGTGAATTGAACTGCTATACACATTGATGTGGCTGCATTACTGTAGTATGCTAATTTTAAGTTTGTTGGGTATAAACTGAGTAGTGGGATAACTGGGTCAAAATGTGGACTCATCTCAAGTTTCCTGAGGATTCTCCACACTGCTTTCCAGAGTGACTGCACATATTTGAAACTCCACCAGCAATGTAAAATCTTCCCATATCCATGCCAACATCTGTATTGTTTGTGTTCTTGATAATAGCCATTCTAATTGGAGAAAGATGAAATCTTAGAGTTGTTTTAATTTGCATTTCTCTGATTACTTGAGATGTTGAACACAACTACATTTGTGTCCTTGACTAACATCCTTAAGCCCAAGCTATTTTCAAAAACTAAATGCATATTGAACTTGAATGAGAAGTATCCAGATAGGCTAGATGCATCTCATCTTGCTGTAGTGGAAATCAGTAAGAACTCTTTTTATATGGTACAATCACAGTCTGTACTAGTAAATCCAGTTCAATTCTTATTCTCTTTTTTCTAACATGTTGGAAAGAACAATGATGAACAAGAAGACTTTTCTGTATGGTTTGAGCCACTTACTTAACCACAGCTACTGTGGGAAGTATATTCACCTCATTGTCTACTCTGTGTGATGACTAGTGATAGCATAGAACACAGAAATTACAGTTTCAGTATGTTCTTATACTTGCAAAATGGCATAGCCTATACCTTATTTTTCCTAATAGCACTACCATACAAGTTTTATCTGTGCAGTTACAAAAAGACTGGGGAAACTGAAATAAAAGGGAACAGAAGAGAAAACATACATACTTAATTTGCTATAAAATCATTTTCATGCTAATTGTGACTTCAACTATACCTAATGGTAATAAATAAATAAATAAATAAATAAATAAATAATAAATCCCTGTTTAGATTGTCTATTTCTGTGTAACAAACTACCCCAGACCTATTATTATCTTTAATGTAATCTGATTTCATATACATTTCTGAAAAAAAATGGAGCCCAAGGCTACAGTTTATGATCAGGGAGGCATAAACTAACTTGTAGACCTTAATATTACATTTAGTTAAGAACTTTAAAATTGTAGTTTTACTAGCTTCCATAGGAGCATGTGGAAATGGTGGAATATCAGACTTTAGGAATGCCATCAAAACAGCAAAACATTGAACTGATTTCATCTCACTCATTCTAATAGGTTTCCAAATTTGTGAAGCTATATCATCTTGGTTTCTTGAAACATACTTCAGTTTCATCATATGTTACCTTCATATATATGTGTACCTATATATGAAACATATACATATATATGTACATATATATGCATATATATGGAACTACATAATTCAATAATAATGGAACTGTGTGTGTGTGTGTGTGTGTGTGTGTGTGTGAGAGAGAGAGAGAGAGAGAGGAGAGAGAAAGAGAGAGAGTCAGCCTTTCATTGCTATAATAAATATCTGAGGAAAAAAAACAGAAGAGGAAAGATTTATTGTGGCTTATGGTTTCAGAGGTTTCTGTTCATGGTTGGCTGGTTTCTTTGGGCCTAAGTGAGGCCAAATATTATGCAGAATGGTGTGTCAGAGTAAATCTGTTTAGCTCACGTATCAGATGGAGGTGAGGGTCAGGGCTAGAAACAAAACATACTCTTCCAGGGTACACCCCCAATGACCAACTTTCTCTGAATAGGTCCCACCTTTTACATTTTCCACTATTTTCCAAATTCACTCAAATTATTACTCCATCAGATGAATTAATCCAGTGATGAAGTTACAACCCTAATGATACAATTATTTCCTAAAATTCCCACCCCTATACATTGGTGTATTGGAGACCAATCCTTCAACCCATGAGATTTTGAGGGATATACCACATTAAAACTATAAAAATACATACATATTTATATTTTGATGTGTGTGTGTGTGTGTGTGTGTGTGTGTGTGTCCTATTATGTTCAGGCTGAGAATTGGAGAAATACATGGTGAGTAAGAATAAGGAATGGATCAGTATGGCTTTCAAATTTGTGAGTTAAGTACATGAATATTTGTACTGTTTATCAAATTAAATTATATTTTATTTATTGTCCAAAATCTGGGATTAATAAACTCAATGGGAATATTCTCACTTCAGGTGATTCTTACATTTGCAGTCAGATAGTAGATGACATTGAGGTCACCTGAAATGTTCTTTAACATATGTTTAACATGTGGAACTGAAATGCTGAGATAGCTAGAGGTTAGTCTGATATCTAGATGACTTATTTGAGCTTCTTCACTAAGTGGTACTCTCAAAGTGTTCAGTTTTCTTAGAGGGCACCTGGTTTTCTCCAGAGCAGTCATTCCAAGAGACAAAGTGGAGATTGCAATTCTCTGAAGCCCAGGATCTAGAAGTTGACATAGTACCATGTCTGCTGCATTCTAGAGATTGATAAAGTCTCAGATTTAGGAAGAAACACCACAGGTCTCATATCCCAGGGGTAGGAGTGTCAAAAAAGTTGTAACCACCTTTAATTTAACATGGCCCCCAATAAACTGAACCATTCATAAATGTATCAAAATGGCTTTAATCCAGTTTTAACAGTTTAAAATATTGCTTCTCTCTCCTTGGGCCTACAAATAATAGATCATATGAATAGACAGACCTCTATTCATTTTTTTTTTTCAGAAAATTTATCCCTTACCCAAAAAAGTTGGTCTTGTTCTGTGATCCATTAGCCTCTTCTAAAAATACATTTCCAGTAGTCTAAATCATGTAGTCTAAGACAAATCCTCAAGAGTTCCAGCAAGACAATCCTTGTTGGTACTCTAATTCCCATAGAGCAAGACATTTCGAAAATGTCTTCACATGAACAAATTTTGACATGTCAAGAAAGAAACTCATGATTCAGGCACACCTTCCATACAAACAAATGTTCACACACACATACAAACATTTCTCATCAACAGGAAGATGATCATTTCCATTAATTTTCAAAATTATTATAATTAAAGTCATAGATGATAAATTTAAAGATAGTCAGGAGCCAAGAGATAAATGAAGAATTGGGAGGATCCAGTCTAAGAAACAAGGAATACAAATGGTAGAAAATGCAATTCCTTGTTTCTCATCTAAAAGAAAGCCTCTCAAAGGGCCAGTTGTTGAACTATAAAATGTAAGACTAACATTGCCAAAGATCCCAGGCTGCTGAAAAGTCAATAATTGATACATGTAATCTTTCTCTTAGATGCGATATGACCTCAATATTAGCTCATCTACCATTTTGTCCAAGTAAACTTCTTCAAACAGCTTTCTTAACCACTTTTTACCACCTTGAGTGTATCAATTGTTAAAAACATGGATGAAAATACTCCAATATCTAATGGAATATTCATTTATTAATTTAGTTCTACATAATTATTTAATATTATACATTATTTGCAATAGTATATTAATTTAAAAATAGTTTTCACTAACATCTCATAAAATATTCTAATATTTCACATGCATCT
Source organism: Sciurus vulgaris (assembly GCF_902686455.1). Taxonomy (NCBI): domain Eukaryota; kingdom Metazoa; phylum Chordata; class Mammalia; order Rodentia; family Sciuridae; genus Sciurus; species Sciurus vulgaris. Next base: position 79,428,563 of record NC_136464.1, read on the forward strand.
TCCAATATTAGTATAGTTATCACTAGAGTAAATTTTTGAGTAATTTATCATGTGTATACATAATAGAACATATTCTTTGTTTGCTAAGTTGTCTAAGACAACATTTTTTTAAATCCAAATTTGATGTTTTTTCACTGAAAATATTTTCAGTGAAAAGTAACTGCTTAAGGTATATAGTGTTTACTATTTGTCCCATTAATTTTGTGGATTTATCTTCTTAATTTTTTCAGTCCTCACTGATATATCACTATGTACAGTGATCTTTAGAATTTTATAAAACACCAACTAAGAATGGTATCTAACATCTAAAATTGTGAGTTCCAATCCTTAGGAATAAAGGAATAATTACCAAGTTTGTGTTAATTTTTTGTGCCTCCAGTTTTTTTTTTTTTTTTTTTCTTTGTGCCCCCTTGGTGTTACTGGAGATCAAATCCATGGCTTCATCCATGAGATAAACAAGCAGTGCACAACTGAGCCACATCTCCAGCCCTCTGTGGCTCCTTTTAATCAATTCACTGAACAGAACCCTAGAAATATCCTATATTAGCCTTGTATGAGGGTTTTGTTTGTTCATTAAATAATATCTAGTGTTTAAAATTGGTAATTAAAACAGGATTCTATAAATTAAAGAATTTATAAAGACATATGGTAAATTTTAATCAATTAGCTTCTGCTAGGTTTTGCAGCAGTCACAATATTACAATTCCAATTATTTACAATAACAGAACTGACTTCTTCATTATATGTCATTTCTGTGCTCTTTGTTTATGTTTATTCTTTATTCTGAGATTTTCTTTATTCAAAGAAGAGGAGTAGGCCCTACCAATGACACGCATCCCCATGGAAGAATTGTTCAACAACCTTTAAAGTGTAAACATACCTACTCACATTCCATGGATGGAAGCAAATCAGAGATATGCACATCTCTGGAATGGGAAAATATGCTTGTCCTACAGAGTGATGGTGCAAGTGACATCTGCTAGAGGTGTGTCATCCTCTTGTCGGGAGGATAGCAGACAAGAAAAAAGGAGATAAGAAAATTTTCTGGTACAAACTTTATAATAATATTAAGTAGTAACTTTGTCTAGTGTTAGTACATGTGTGGAGTTTCTTAATATCTGTTTTTAGCAACACACAGAAAAAGCATTAACCTGGGTAATTCTTATGGATTAAATTTTAATTCAAAGTATCAACCTTTTCTAACCTGACTGGAAGGAAAGAGTATGGTGATGAGGGAAAAGTTGATTTAATTTCCTCAAAGAAAAATGAAAAGATTCATACCATTTGTGTAACCATACTAATATAATCATACATGAACAAAGGGTGATGATGTCTGTCTCATTCCACCATTTTTCATATTGTGTACAATGAATCAAAACATAGTCTGTAAAAAATTAAAAATAAAAAATTTAGAAAGATATTTTATGGTAATTGTCAGCAAAAAAAAAAGAAAGAAAGAAAAGAACACGATACTGGCATTTCTAGGGTTATAACTTATAACTAACTAAACTTGCAATTTTCAAATGAATTCTATGTTTACTGATGTTAGAAATTAATTACTTTTATTTCTTTAGGGAATTCAATTCCAATGTTGCCAGAAAAAGAGACTGCAAAATATGTTCTTGAGACATGTTTTACTATTATGATTAATTCTATCTGGATCCCATAACACTTATATCTAATCATAACAATAAGACAAAATAATACAATTGCTTAGGTGCTGGTAATCAATCTTTTATGGGACTTTAAATGAGAAAACATAAAAATGCATAGAATTTAAGGAGTGTTTCACAGTCTTTTGTTCCCATTATCACAACCCTCAAGATTTAGTTCAAGTTTAGTATGGTGATTAAAAATACCAGTTTTGTTTTAGACAGTCTGGAGTAGAATCACTAAATTAGCTGATATTGTGACATTATTTAACTCTGCTTCAGTATCATCACAACAAAAATAATAAGTTTGAACCTCATTTATTCCAAGTGCTAAAAGAAGTATCACATTTAAAAATCATGGCTTATCACAGAATAAATATTCAATAATTGATAGTAGTTCCTGTAATAGCAATTATAACTAACACTATCATAATAGTTGTGAGAAATATATGAGTATGTATTTGGGAAGTCATTTATACCACTGCATGGTACAGAAAACACACTATTAAAGTGTTACCTATAATATAATATATGTTCTATTATGATCATGGGCTACCAATGATAGTTGAGAAAAGAGGTAGAAACTTATATTAACGGAGAAAATGTTGACATACACAATGATTGCTTTCCCAAACCTGACTCACTATTTCCCATTGTTCTGTTCTATACTTCTTAATCTAATATTGTGGAAATCAGATTATTCATGTATTTATTTTAGGTTAAATTGTAAACTGGCCATATAGTCCTTTAACCTTAAAAAGTTACTTAACTATTTTTAGGCCTCAATTTGCTCATATTTAACCTACATGTACTCATTTATTTCACAGGGGCTATTGCATGGTTCAAAGGAAATTTTGAAGGAAACTAACATCTTTTTAATAATTACTACTTGGAAAGCAGCTTTAGTGTATATTCACAAATGTTACACAACCTCAAAACAATAATGAGCTTCAAAAGTTAACCTTTAATTTAAGGTGGAAATAAATACACCTTTCTTCCCAAAATCTTGTCAACTAAATTGTCAGCTTATGTATTTAAGAGATAGTTCAGCTCTTGAGACTTTTTTGGATAACCTAGTCATAAACTTGTAATAGTATTTAAGAATATATTTCCTAAATCATTTCCTTAGAATTTAACATGTAAGTCTCTTTATGAAAAAGGATTCCCTGGTCACATAAGCTTGAAAAATGTACAATATATGCACATTGTTTGAGATTAAAATAAGATAGTCATCCCTCCGTATCTGTAGATTGGTTTTGGGATCCCTCATAAATACCACAATCCATGGATATCCAAGTCCCTTGTACAAAATGGCATAGTAGTAGTGTATACTTTGAATCATATTAGAAATATCTAGATTATGCTACCTAATATAGCATAAATGATATGTAAATTTTGTTATAGTATATTTAGGGTAATATGAGAAAAGATATGGTTATTTGAGTACATATGCAGTTTAAAAAATATTTCAATCCATGGTTGGTTGAATCTAAGGATAACAGTATCTGTGAATATGAAAGGCAGATTATATATTAAAGTTCTGTGAATCCTGCTGAAGAAACGTGTTACATGTAGGAAAAATTAAGGTAATAAACTTCAATGTGTACACACTCAAAGTGTATTTCATTTATATCCATCATAATATTTTGGAGTTCTGTCCTTCCAATTATTACTTGAAATCATTGGTGTACACTGAAAGAGATATGAGGTTAGGAAACAAAGAGATAAAAAATGTCACTCCCTGCCCAAGAGAAATGGCATAAGAGAAATTCCTGTTTTAAGATATGCAAAAAGATCTGAGAATATGCTAAAAAAATGCAAAAAGATCTGAAAATATGCTAAAAACTGGGGTGTTTTAGATTGTAATTGAAAGACATAACTTTGGTCAAAATAATAGGAGATCTGGGAAATAAGTACTTGTTGAAAAATGCATTTTCAAAAGTACCTTTTGAAAAAATGCATTTCCAAATTGCATAAAGGAATTTCTGCTGGGTGTTATAATAGGAAAATCTTGCATCAGGCCAATTATCCAGTCCAAATAAACCAGATATGCCAGTTTATATTTAAAAATAAATCTGTTCAAAGGCCTTAAGAGTTGTGAGGCAGCCAGGACTTGAGGGAAACTAAAATGCAAAGGCAAGGAAATACCATCAAAATGTGCCTAATCTTCCAGGTTTTGCTCTCTCCAGACCTTTACCCATTCTTGGCATAAGGCAAGAGACTTAAGAAAACCAGGCAAAAGCAGCTATTAAAACAGACAAGACAAGCATTGAAGCTATAAGAAAACTCACAGGAATTAGGAGTGAATTTTGGAACCTGACGTTTCCACAGCAATGGGACTGAATGATAGATGTCCCAGATAGAGAGGGGTTAGAAGAAGGAATACTGACTCTAAGAACAGGTTTTTCCCTCAAGGCAATTTCTGGTAGAGTTGTGTAGAGCAAGAATATAAGAAATTAAGAATAAAAGGACTGAATATCAGAGCAAAGATTCTTATTATTCCTTAGACCTAGAGAGAAAAATTAGAGCTCAGTGTCCAAAATATGAATGCAGTGCTGATTCTTAATTTACATTTCTGCAGGACTGTTCTTGAGAAATTCCATTGAATCCATATGAAAATAAGTTCTGCCAATACTGCAAGAGCTTCAAGTCAGCTTGGTCTCTATTTTAGTCAGCTTTTTCATTTTGGGGACTAAAAGACCTGACCAGAGCAATTGTAGACAAGGAAGAGTTATTTGCGGGGCTCACAGTTTCAGAGGCTCGGTCGATAGACAGCAATTCCATTCCTCCAGGCTCAAGGTGAGACTGAACATCATGGGGGAAGAGTGTGGCAGAAAAAAGCAGCTCACATGATGATTAGGAAGCAGAGATAGAGAAACCCACTCTCCAGATACAAAATACATACCCCATAGTGATGCCCAGTGAACACCTTCCTCCAGTCATACCCCACCTGCCTCCAGTTACACTCAGTTAATCCCATCAGGGAATAATTCACTGATTAGGTTAAAGCTATGACCCAATCCCTTCTTCTCCAAACCTTCTTGCATTATCTCACATGTGAGCTTTTGGGAATCACCTCACATCCAAACCATAATAGTCTCTAACTAGATTAAAGTAATTTTTCCTCTACTGCCTTCTAGATAATGGCAGTAATCTTCACTAGAAAGAATAACATCATCTAAAAAAACTAATTTTTCACATAAAGAATTCAACATTACAATTCACTATCAGAAAGGGAATCAGAAGATTAAAGCAAATAAGTAGAAACTATAGATGACCTACATCAGTTATTACTAGACATGAACTTTAACAGTGATAATATGTTTTTAGAAATTACTAAAATGAAAACTTTCAACTAAGAATTAGAGTCCACAAAAAATAATGGAAGAAAATCAAAAAACAGAAATTGTGTTTAATGAAAAACACAATAATTTAAGAATTCAGTAGACAAACTTAATAGCAGATTAGACACAGTTGAAGAGAGAATTCACGAGCGCGAAGATAAGCTAGTTGAAAATATTCCTTTGAAACACTGGTTGGCAAAAGCAAAGAGTCTCATGAGGTTTAAAAAGTGACTGAAAGAAGAAACTCAATTCCCTAGGTCTTTGAAAAGATTGATTTTAAAAAATAGATTATGTTAAAGTCCTTAAACACAACTGAGAACAATTAATTTCCAGCATGCATCTTATTAAGTAGTTCCTTGTGATTTGTGAGAAATTGAACATGAAAAAGAATTTCCCTCCCAAACTACTGAATGTTGCCTAGGACATTGCCTAGTAATATAGTACATCAAACTATTAGATGATCATGTTTAGACACAGAGCAGTTTCTAGATTATCAGTAAAGCTGTTCCATTACTGCTTATACTGAAAAATTAGTGAGAAGTGAGGTTAA